>NC_141616.1:29293914-29654982 GCF_047967505.1 Dipteris shenzhenensis
TCAATGCAATAATCATTAAAAAGATTAGAAATAAATTCTCCACCGTTGTCACTACGAAGGGTCTTGATCCAAAAACCAGTATGAAGTTTTGCAGTAGTTTTATATTGCTTAAATACTGATAAGGCCTCTAACTTATGTCGCAAGAGAAATGCAGTTGTATATCTTGACCAATCGTCAATGAAAGTGATGAAATACCTATAGAAAGACTTGGATGGAGGAAAAGGTCTACATATATCAGTGTGAATAAGATCCAATAAAGCATATGAATGAGTTGAAGTAGATGCATGAAAGGGTTTTTTATGATGCTTGCCAAGAGCGCAATATTCACAGAGGCCCATGTGAGGACGAGCTGGGAGATTCATACCATCCAGAAGATCATGATGATTTATAGCAAGTAGCTTGGCAAAATCCGAATGAACAAAATGATGATGCTATAGCTTGCAATCCAGATCACCAGGGGCTGTGACCACATTAGCAATATCATCATTTAATTTAAGGAAAGTTGAAAGAGGTTACCATTCTGAGGAGCAACTACTATGATATGTCCATCTTTTTCAATCTGACACTATGTGTGGTCAAAGCCAATAAAGAGACCAAGATCAACAAGTCATGCAACAGAAAGAAGATTTCTCTGAAGATCTGGAACATGGAGAATGCCTCGCAAGACTCTTGTTGAAGAAAAAGTGCCAAGATATAAATCTCCAACACCCATGACTTGACAAGTAGTGTCATCAGCAAGATAAACCAATTTCTTGTGAGGAAGAGAATGATAATTATGTAACCATTGAGATTGATATGTCATATTACCAATAGCACCAGAATCAACAATAAAAGTGGAACCATCTCGAACATGAAGTATCCTTTCTGGAGAGACATCAGAACAGATATGATTTGCCTCTTGATGCGTATCGGCATCTTGTTGTTGAGCAGCATATGCTTGAGTACGTTCACGATCATAACGCCTCTTGTAACATCGAAAGGATGGATGATTTCTGCCATAATATTCGCAAGGAGAATTATTGGATAAGCAGGGTTGCTTAGTGTAACACCATGTTGGACTCATCATATTGCCGAGCCCAACAATCAGAGATAACATGACCATGCTTATCACAGTAAGAACAATGTTTCTCAGGATATTTGAGACAAGAAGAATTGCCACCTCTATACAGATGACCACCACGTCCATAACCACCACGTCCATATTTGAAGAAAGGACACTTGCGAGCAACACAAGCTATCTCTGAATCTGCATCATCCATTGTTATCATCATAGATTCATGAGGGTCTTTACAACGCTCGCGTCGTTGAGCGTACTCAATCAAATACATGTTTGATCAAAATCAATCTCATTTTTGTTGGAAAGGATGGTAACAATATTATCATATAATGGATCCTAGACTGTGTGGAGAAGATAGGTCACCAATTGATTTTGTGGAACAGGTGCATGAGCAGCAGCAAGTTGATTGATGATATTCTTGAATGAGTCAATATGAGTTGTCATAGGAGCTCCAACTTTGTACGAAGTGCTCAAAAGATTACGAAGATAAAGAATCTCTGTGATATATTTCTTCTCAAAAGTAGAAACGAGATATTCCCATATTGCATGAGAAGAAGGAAGGCCAAATACATCCAACATAAGAGAATCATGTAGAGCAGATAAAATATACCAACGAGCTGCTTTATCACGAGAATGCCAATCAGCCAAGTCAGATCTCCATTGCTTAAAGAGAGGGACTTGAGTCACAAGAGCATGATTCGGAGTTGCATCAATAGGTTGGGGTGGACAAACGAGATCACCAAGAACAATATTTGAAAGATTATCACCTTCGAGTATCAATAACATCTTCACTTTCCGACTAGGAAAACCGTGTCCTTGAAATAGAGGAACAAATCGTTGGCCAGAAGGAAAGCCGTTGATGATTATAGACGTTGCCATCATACTTCAGGAGAATACGTTTGTCAGAGCTCACGTCAATGATCAAGAATACAATGGTCACTCTGAAAATATAAAACTCGAGATACCCCAAAAAAGGATAGAACGTGAGATGGGAATTTACTAAAATAGCATGCATGCCAAGAAAGCGCTTTGAGCTTGTTGATCACGAAACCACGATATTTTTGGAGAAAGGCAGAACATGTCGATCACGAAATGGAGGTATTTTTGGCGAAAAGCACTACGATCGTGCTAATCACGAAACCAATATGTTTATCATGAAGCCACGAGATTCTTGGCAAAAAGCAGTACGAGCATGCCAATCACGAAACGAAGAAAAAAGTAGTCATCACGAAAATTGACGTAACTTTCTACTCCGAAGTCCAATTAGGGCATTTAAGTGCTCAAAACAAAGAGCACATGAGAGCCACGTCTGCAAATCGATCTATGATCCATTTGCCATTGATAACTTTCTCAAATTTGCACCAAAAGACCTCTAAAAAACCACATCAAGTTAGACATGTCAAAATCGACAAGAGAAAATAAGCAATGAGATACTGAGAGTGCTGTATAATCAAATCAACAAATAATCCATGTTGAAAGAGAAGAAGAAGAGATGATAGAAACACCAAATAGACTCCCAAAGACTGATTCATTTTGATCACTAGTTACATATATATAGGTGAGACCTAGTTCAAGTTAGGGCAAGCTATATATAGCTCTAACATAGGATGCATGCTTCACATGCAACATAGCACTTGTAATGCTTTAATGGTCTCATTCCAAATCCTTATTTCTGTTAGAGCTATATATAGCTTGCCCTAACTCAGCCTAGTCCTCAAATGCCTATAATCTATGAATAGAATCACTTTCTTGGGAGCAACTCTTGTGTCGGCCTCTCTCCTCTTTCTCTTCCTCTCAACACAACTCTTGTGTCCATCTCTCTCCTCTTTCTCTTTCTCTCAACATGGTATCAGAGCCTGGCTCCGCTCTAGCGTGATTGTGAGGAGAAAGTGATATATTTTTGTTAATCTGACAACATGATCATTTGCAGAACGTTCTTTCTTATCGTTTCGACTACTTGATCACTAGGTTTTGAGTTGATATGCAAAAGTTATGAAAGATGCATTGCAAATAAGCGTTATGGTCATGATTGATGAAAACGTTTTGCGTAGGATTGTTCAAAGTGTATGTGCCAGTTATTTTGACTGGTTGGATCACTATATTCCGATTTCAGGTAAGAAAGCTATGATTATTTCTTTTTCCTACCTGATGTCAATAAACTGGTAGAAGAGTGTTTGGACAAGAAGATGAACACTCATAATAGAGAAGAATTGATCTAAGACATGAGGATGGAAAAGTTTCATACTTTCATAGAATCAACAATATTTGAAGCAAAAGCAAAAGCAATTAGAATATATATATATATATCACTACTACACACGAGCCCTATTCCGATGCTTAAGCACCAACGTTTAGCGTGCGTAGGGTGCTAATCATCAGTAACCAAAGAGGGATACGTTAAGTATCACTATATGGCGACTTTAGGAAAACATCGCTATATAGCGGTGTTTAAAGAGCGTTCGCTATATAGCAACACTTATTAGACTTGTTAATGGTCGCTATATAGCGACACTTATTAGACATGTGAATGATTGCTATATAGTGACACTGAGATAGTTTCCTATTACGACGTTTTACAGAGAGTATTTTTTCCCAATACCGACCTTAAAAGATAGTTTTTCCCAATGACAAATTCTTTTTCCTTTTCATACATGTTTGATCCTTTGAGAGAATAAAAGTACAAGAGCATGTACATCAAGCCTTTGAAGCTCATATATTCATGTCCAAGTTTGAGATGAAAAAATCAATGAAGAGCATTTACATCAGTGGCTTCATCCTGAGCCATGTCTAATGTGCCAAACAAGTCCATCTCTAACTCTATACCAAGTTGATCTCCTATAACTCTAGCATCGTACGTTCACCTAAGAGAACTTGATCATCTTCTTTAATAAAGTGTGGTGATT
Organism: Dipteris shenzhenensis; assembly: GCF_047967505.1. Classification (NCBI taxonomy): domain Eukaryota; kingdom Viridiplantae; phylum Streptophyta; class Polypodiopsida; order Gleicheniales; family Dipteridaceae; genus Dipteris; species Dipteris shenzhenensis. The sequence goes on from NC_141616.1 coordinate 29,297,875, forward strand.
CTTGATGATCGTCATCTTCTTCCTCAATATTGTTGTCTCCATCTTCCTCCCGTATGATGTCATTATGCGCATCTTCCTCTTGGCTCATATTGTGATCTTCATCTTCTTCGCTAGATCAATCTGGATCAATTGGATCTGGCATTGGTAGTGGCATCTCCATATCCACATCTCTATCTTCAAAAATTTGCTTACTTCGTGGTGCAACTTGGATCATGTACCACCATCTTGGATCAGAACGATCCGGATGAAAAACCACCTATATTGAAGATGGGTGCCAAATGCCATCAATTATATATATGAAATTATGCTTAAGTACATGTATCAATGGATCTTTAAAAACGAAAGCTTCGATTAATTAAATCATTAGTATGCACCTGCTCACAATGCTTGGGAAGAACAAAAGTATCACTTTCATCGGTCCAAAGTTTGGTGGAGTGTATTGTAAAGAAACTGCTATTGTCTTTTCTCACTGTCACATGGGGACCGTTGTAAATAGTTTTAAATAATTTTACATCAAAAATGAAAATACTAAATCGCCTGAAATCAATTTCATAGATTTCACGTATGCTTCCACAATAATCTAACTGTGAGGAGAGAAGATTGGTATCCGAAGCACTTGCTCAACTATCTTGTGTGAAGTTAGCCATGACTCCACAATCATACGTGACTCTCTTGGAATCGATGCATTCCACGCAAAAATGTCGTCAATATGACCATAATGCACTGTACTTTTTGTACTACAAAAGAGCATCGTTAAAACAATGAAGATGCATCTATTTTATAGCGTATATTGCCAAAAATAATCACTTAATTACGTCAAGAGGTAAGAAACTTACATGCATCATACATCCAGATGAAAACTCTCGCTCGCACTTGTTTATTGTCTCTCCATCGCATTCGGCTTTATATAGAGCCAATTGTAGCCAATCAAGTGACATGTGACTGGGGAGAAGGGTGAGATCCCGTGGATATGGTTGCGATCGCCTGTACATTACTCTGAATCTCGTCCTTGCATTTTTTCTTTTTGCTTTGGATGCTTCATATCTCTCAATCCACTTCTGCATCTCCTTGCTATTGAGGGTACAAAACTTATTGAATTTCTCCATTTGCTCTTCGCTCATCTTTCTTTCAATCCCTTTTCCTTCGGGAATCTCGCCAATGATGCGATCATCATCCTTGTTATGCCAAGCTTGCGGCATATCGGGATCCATGGATGCAAGAAACTCTGTGATATATACTAATGACTCTTGCATAAGCCATCCCTCTCCCATTCTTGCTTCTAGTCTTGCTCTTTGCCTTACAAATCCCTTCAAAGTTTTCATAAACCGCTCGAGGAAAAACCATCCACTGACTACCTGCAATGGCCACTGCATCAACTATGTGCACAAGCAAGTGCACTTGAGTTGTCATAATGCTCGAGGGAAAGTTCTTCTCAAGCAAGCATACGGCTTCGATGGATTCCACCCTAGCCTTCTCGATGCTCGATATGGAGATCTCTTTTTGAGATATCCACCTATTTCACATGCCCATGTAAGATATATTCATAATCAGTCTACAGATTATTCAGATTAAAATGAAGAAAATGCAATCAATGCGATTTGATAGTAAGCATACCTCACAATACCACTAATCTTGAATATAGCATTTCTAACATCTTCTTGTAAGAACCCTTTTATTGTAATTGGGAGGATGAACTATCAAAGCAACAAAGAAGTCATGTCAATAATATAACATAATCATAATTACACTAACGCATCACGATTATCGGTACACTAATCCTACAGCTTAGAATACTTGTAAGACCTTGTGCCAATCATGGGACTTGAGCCCACTAAGCTTATTGTCCTTTGAAAATGCTCTTTTCAAGCAACGCATGTACCCTATGGGTGTTTGAAAAGAGGCAATGTCCGCCTTGGACCCCGTTGCCTCCTCGCTTGTCGAGAGGATCTATGTTGCCTTTGGGAGGATAACTTTTCCCGAAGCACGCACTTGAGTCTTCTCGCACTTTTCTCGAGTCTTTGGAACCAACCAAGTGTGCCCAAATAGTAGCCCCTTCTTCTCCTTCTCCTTCTCCTTTCCTTCTCTTCTTTTTCCCTCTCTTTTTCTCTTCTTTTCATAAGCATATGCCTATGCCTATGCTATGCTTATGCTTATGCTTATGCATGAGAATATGCTCATATGCTTATGCATAACTTTCTCTCTTTTTCTCCTATGCATTTGCTTTCTCTCTTTTTTCTTTTATGCATATTTGGTTCTTTTCCCCTCTTTCAATCTCTTTTCCCCTTTTCTTTCTCTTCTTTTCCCCTCTCCTTCTCGTATGCTTCTCCTTTTCTTTTGCTTCGCTTATGCTTTCTCTTATCCATATGTTTTCCCTCATATGCTTTCCGCTTCTTACCCACTCTTGTTTTTTGTTTTTTGTTTTCGTGTTTGTGTCTACGTTTATCCAATTCCCCCAAATTAGACATGGGATCATGTCACATGTTCGACAAGTACGGAAACCCTTGTAGGAGGAGACATCATGATCTCTATTCTCCAGAGGACTTTGATTCCACTCAGGCGACGCCTCAGGGGCCTACCCCTGGCTCCTCTTGGATGTAGCACTGTGACTACCCCTTGGGCAACTCCTTTGCTAGCAGCCCATGGCTTTGTCGGGAGTTTCGATGAGTTTGTCGCACAAATGACGATGCGGCGGTAGCGAGATTCTTCTCTCTGCTATCCTAGAGGACCTCAGCAAATCTCTCTCCTACACCGACGGCTAGACCTACTGTCCAGCCGTCCCTTCTAGCCCCTTCAACTAAGGGGTCATCACCTGGGCATGCCCATCATAAGGGAAGGAAGAGTAGGAGTGGTCGCTTATGTTATGCTGACTCGGGAGATGTAGACGAGTTAGCATACTCACATCTCTATAGGTCTCCACTTGGTCCCGAGACCTAGTACTAGTCAGGTCCCTTGCCCTCTCCTACTCCCACTACTACTCCTCACTCCGGAAGCGCTCGCACAAACACCACTCACTCTGACTCTACCACTACCATGAGTCCTCCTTTCCCGGTCAAGGACCTGTCCTATCAAATCACGGCTGTTGGAGAGATAATAGAAGATAAAAAGGACGTAGCAGTGATGGCCACCATGAGGCAGTTGATGAGCCACCACTTCAGGAGGGGCATAGCTATTGACTGGCGGTACCAAGATGAGGGAAAGAAGCAGGCAGTCATCGATGAATTGAAAAGAAAATACCCTAACCCCCCAAATTGGGAGTTTAATGAGAATTACATGCGAGAGTGCATGGGTTTGGTCTTGAAGCATCGTAGGTCAACCTTGCATACTTCCATCGCAAAGGGGAAGGGTAACCTAGCTGGGTAGACAAAGCTGATTGGAAGTTTTTCAAGAAGCAGTATAGGGACCATCCCGAAATGTTTGAGGGTCAGAGGAGGGCTGTGAGGAGATGGCTGGACTCCGTAGGTACTTTGCACTTTGGTGCAGGCAGACGGTTGGCATTCGAGGCAACCATGGTAAGTCTACTTCTTCTCATTTAATGTATTGTTCTATTTGTTTTAATACATATTGCATGCACTTTATCTAACTCTCATAAATTGGGCCCACAGCAACCTGCCCTGGGTCACCTTCCTATAGACACAGAGATGAGACGCGCATTTTGCGTAGGAACAAAGCCGCAGTTTATTGAGCAGGAGGCACTGGGAGCGATAGTCAATTGGGCTGAGGTGATTGCTCGCACAATATAAGTCTACTCCTACTTGTAATCTCACTTTTTAAACTGTTTTATTCTTTAAATTCCAATCTAATTTCCAATTGATATGGTTTCACTCTTAGAATCAAAGCTTGAACGTCCCATCAGCGGAGGTGAGCAGTGATGATGAGGGATTAGGCTTACACAGCTTCGATGAGGGCCAGGGATCAGGCGCAACTCATGAGGGCCAAGGATCAAGCTAGCAAGATGAGGACGACGACGACGATGACGATTCATCACTTGTGGTTTCATGCTGCTTTTGCAAAAGTAAAAGCCAATGATGCTTCACATATATTAAGCTAGTTTTTATTTAGTGCATCCTTTACTCACCAGTTTCTTATTTATTCATCGCTTGCTGAGTCTTTGTGTAAGTGCTTTGCTACTCAACATTCATAGAGAATTGTTCAACCAAAAAGCTCTGTCAGTATCTATACTCCGGTGCCTCACAAAACTTGATTGTTTTTCAGCAATCACTATGACATACATCTATGTGTTGGAGCTTTTCTTTGCCTGTTGGTATAAAGATAAACCCACTTTCTTTAATGTTGTACATGATGGGGAAACATGATATCATCGTAGTTCAGTACAATGCCTTGTTCTTGATATTCTACTTGAAAGGTTATGTTATTTGTATTCCACTACATTCATATGCTTGGTGCTTTATTCACAATGATAATACATGTATTATTATGTTTTGCAAGCAAGTTTAGCTACAGCTTCAAGTTTTCATAAATCTCTAAAGAGACTTAAGCCAAATATTCTATATCAAGCTTTACTTTCAGCATGAGCTGATTGATTCAAAGGAGCTTCCAAAATATTTTGTATTGTTTTGAAGGCTAGATTTTCTTCGATTCTCTTATCATTTACTTTTGATTTCCTAAATGTTTTATGTTATTTTGAAGGTGAGAGTTACTTTCGATTATCTTATGATTTTAAAAGCAAGTTCTCTTTCATCTTTGTTAATTAAGCATGCCTATAGGCCATCCATTGTATTTGATCTGGAGTAGGCTAAATATCATGTAGGTATGCTTGATATGCAAAAGAAAATGTCAATCCAATGTTTCTTTCTCTCTTATAAGCTAACATCTTGCTTGACTTGCTCTTCATGTATTCAACACTAGCTTCACTTTCATAAGTTGGTCCATCCTATGAAAGAAAAGGACTTGCCGAATGTTTTACGTTGTTAACATTCAAACATGTTTTCTTTCCATGTTTCTTTTCTATTTAGCTTTGATATTATTACTCCTTGGATACGTTACTTCATGTATGCAAAGGTGCTTCTCACATGTTTTCTTATCGTTTTCAAGGCACTCGTTTATTTTCAAGGTGAGCTCATATATTCTCTTTCATCACACTCAATTGTTTCTCCGAGTACATGCAGGTTTGCACAGATGCCTAGATACAATCCAATGGATTAAATGCATATTCGATACCTACAGGATGAATATATCTACTTTGTTTTTCATAGTCATCTATATTTACGAATGCATGCAAGGTCTTGCTAGACCAATGATTTCTTCCTTCTTTGTCGATTAACTTATTGATGACTTATGGTATGTATTTACTTATTGGTTCAAGCAAGGCATACTTTTATTTTGCCCTTTATGTGGTGAGGTATCCTTATATGTCTTTCATGATGAACACCTATGGCTGACTTAATGAGTACTGGTTTGGCCGTGGAATCTATGGATTACTTATTGCATAGTCATTTGAATGTGGCAAGGTTCAATGTCTTTCACATGACAATATTTATGAACACATATGGCTAATTGCTTGAGTACTTATTTGGATGTGGCATATGGCTAACTACTTGAGTACTCATCAAGACGTGGTACATGGATTATTACTGACTCCTCGTTTGGATGTGACACATATTTACTCGTCTGGACATGGTACATGGATTATTCCTAAGTCCTCATTTAAATGTGACACATATTTATCTGGCTTTCACGATGGACACATATGGATTACTTATTGAGTACTCATTTAAACACGGTCATATTGCATACTCATTTGCACGTGGCAAGGTTCAACGTCTTTCAAATGAACACATATGGATTACTTCTTGAGTACTCGTTTGATGGATTATTTATTAAGTACTCGTTTGGACGTCACAAATATGCATTAGTGTTAAGTACTTGTTTGGATGTGATCATCGTTCCGGATGCCCACTTTCTTGGTTTCTTCTGGATGTTCTTTATAATCTCGGATGCTCATCTTCCCAGTTGTTCGGTACTTTCGGATGCAAAGAGGTTGTTATTTCATTCCCGCTATGATTATGTAAGCTGTGTCTAATCCACACAAGCTTGCATCTTGTCATACGTGCGTGGCTTATTCTCGTTGTATTTTTGGTTGTTTGATACTTCTGGCTACCCAGTTGTTTGATACTTTTGGAATGCCCAATTGTTCGTATTTCCGGTTGTTCGGTACTTCCGGTGGCCCAATTTTTCAGTACTCCTGGGATGCTCAATTGTTCGATACTTTCGGATGTCCAGATGCTCGTTGTGTTTCTAGAATATTGGTTCTTGATTTGCAGGATCATTATGGGCTCGTATTTTCGATTGTTCGGTACTTTCAGTTGCCCAGTTGTTCGGTACTTCTGGGATGCTCAATTGTTCGGTACATTTGGATGTCCAGATGCTCTTTGTATTTCTAGATTATTGGTTCTTGATTTGCAGGATCATTATGGGCCTTTCTGTTGTGTTGTTATGGCTTTCTTACACTACGCAAGTGACATTTCAGCCCTGGCTTTATGGACATATCAAATCCGATACTTCAGATGCCCGAATGCTCGTTGTGTTTTTGGATTATTGTTTCTTGATTTGCAAGAACATTATGGACCTTCCTATTATGTTGCTACGGCTTTCTTACACTACCCAAGAGACATTTCAGCCCTAGCTTTGTGGACATCTCAAATCGCCCCTCCATACTCATCTTTGGAGTGACCGAAGCAATTTGCTCATACATTCATCCTTGAACATGAAGGCATGATTATAAAGGTTTGAGGTTGTTTGACCAAATTGAATTTGGAGACAACAAGCTCTACTATTCAAATGAAGAGCTCAAACATCAAACTTGAAGATCTCAAGCCCTAATTATGCATCATCACTATGTCAAACAAGTTGAGATTTCTAGGAAGATTTTTTTAATTTTCACACATACTTTTCACTGTATCATGCACCAAACATAGTGCCCATACTTTGCACTGTACTATGGACAAGTGCTTGTCTTATGCCCTTGTACTATCCATATGCAATTTGCACTGTATCATCTAGCATTAAACTGTGTCATTCAAAATGGCATATGACCATCCTTTGTATATATATTTTCACATAGATATATATAGTGGCTCGGGTTTTTTCCCTTGTACTCCCTAAAGTTTTTTCATCCGTAGCTAGAGGGCGTAGTTTGAGTGGGGTTGTTAGAGCTATATATAGCTTGCCCTAACTCAGCCTAGTCCTAAACTATATATATGCCTATGATCTATGAATAGAATCACTTTCTTGGAAGCAACTCTTGTGTTGGTCTCTCTCCTCTTTCTCTTCCTCTGAACACAACTCTTGTCTCTGTCTCTCTCCTCTATCTCTTCCTCTCAACAATTTCATAATTTTCTGGTCTCATGTTCAAGTTTGAAATGTGCATTACAACTTGAAGACAAAGTTTGTCGAATTCCATTGAGCAATGCATAAGTTATGGGTCATGCAAGATACCTATGTGCAGAAAATTCCCTGAACCTCACCAAAAATGGCTACACCCAAGCAAACAATGACCCAAGTCCGAGCGAATGACCAAGTACCATGCTCGAAGTTCTCTAGCAGAGTACTATGACTCAATTGTAGGGTCTTAGTGAGCAAGGTCACTTATACTTTAGAAGTCTAGAATCAACAACAACAATGAGGGGCAAGGTACCCCTTATAAAGCCTAATTCCTGCCAACGATCATCATAAAAAGCTCTGGGATCTGAACTAACTGCCGTATCCTAAATTGGCTATAGTCACACCAGCAGTGCCATAGTAACTTGGGGCACCACTTCATTAAACAAGGAGCAACCGCCCTCTTGATTGTGCCTGGTTTAACATGGATGCGACCTTCCATGCACTTTAATCTTTGTCTCTCCTTCTTTCTCATATACTATATGGATTTGGTATCATCTTTTGGAGGGAGCTCAAATTTTGAGGTAGTTTCTTTCAATGAAAAAGTAAACCCTTTTATTACATCAATGACATTAAGAAATCCCATGATGTACAAAATACCAATTCATGCACTTTTTCTCAATATCTTCAATGTCATTATTCTCCACTTATTCTAAAGATGCTTTTGTTTGGATAGCTACAAAACCCTTTTTGTTGGCTTTCATTTCTTTTTCTTCCATTGAAAGATTTCCTATATGTTCCCTTCATCCTTATCTCTTGCAAGTACCTTTTGTGTCTTCGATGTATAAACTCGTGAGGCAACCTTGACATCCACGAATAATGGTTCCCAGACATGGAGAGTAGTGGTGTGAGGGGTGATGATGACTATGAGGATGAGTCAAAGGACCCTTCCAATGTTTAGCCTAAAGATGAGGGCGATGACTTTGGGGAGGACTCGAAGGAACAAGGAGATGAGAAAGGCTCTAACAATGTGTAACAAGGATAGCATGCTATAGTGGGTGGAGCTTTTTGGGATCAAGTGTAACGTGTAGCTACAATGGTAGACTAGGCCATCTTGTCATCAATGTCACGTTGGAATAAATGTTTAACACTATAGTGTGGTTTAGTAATCCTTGTACACATGCACGCTCACGCATACACACACACACACATCCACGCACACAAGTGCACACGAGCGCACGCGCGCACACAATTTTATGCATATTCTAAAAAATTTTGTGCTTGCCAACATTGGTATGACTATCGAAAAGGTCTCTGGTTTTATAAGTAATAAGTCAATGTAACTATTGACATAAATATGAATATATTAATAACTGAATGTAACTATTGAAACTTGATATAAGTATGAACATATTAATATATCAACACTTATATGTTCAATCCTTGCCTCTTATAAATTTTCAGCCCTAAGTTATCCCATTTCTTATGTAGATTAATCCATCAAGTTTGCCTCTTGTTTGCTTACATGAACTAGTAGATGAATGATGATTCCTCGAGGGTTCCTTTTAATTTTAGTAAGTTCTATTTCAATTATATTTCTTACATCAAGAAAGGGTTATGGATAGGATAAAGTTGCAGCAACACCCTCCTTCTCTCATAAAAATTCCTTAGAAGCCTATAAGTGTGTCACTACAAGGCATAGGCCATTTTCCGACGGAAATACCGATGCTTTTTACATTAAAAATTTTTTTTTTCACGGGCACAAAGGTCGCTATAAAAGTCGTTAAAATCGTCAGAAAAGGAGCGTCGCTATAAACCGTCGCTATATAGCGACGCTGTTAATCGTCGCTATATAGCGACGATGTAAACGTCGCTATATAGCGACTATAAAAACGTCGCTATATAGCGACTCTGTTAATCGTCGCTATATAGCGACACTGGTAAACGTCGCTATATAGCGACGATTAACAGAAGTTAAAAAAAAGGGTTAGTAGGGCTAAACAGGGCTTCCTTTTGGCCCTGTTTAGCCCCACTAACCCTTTTTTTTTTTTTGTAATTACAAAAGAAAGTTTTTTATAACAAAATTTCCCTTGCTTGCAGGGTGATACAAAATTGTTCTTGTGAACGATGAGGAAGAAATGCATATACATATACAACTGTGTTTGAAACAAAATTACCCTGTGAAAGGGCGATACAAAATGGCTCTAACGAGCGGATATGAAAAATGCTACTACCACTACTAATCCGAATCGTCTTGTTGGGCTGTTCCCTGGTCCTCGGCACCTGCATCTTCTCCCTCGTCCCCGACACCTGCGTCTTCTCCCTCGTCATCGGCACCTGCGTCCGATCCTTGCCCCTGTTGATCGCTCGTCTCTGATGATGGGATGCTTGAGCTTTGACCCTGAGAGTGAACCATATAAATCGAAAATTAGATTGGAACTTAAATTAAAAAGTGAGATTATAAGTAGGAGTAAACTTATACCGTGCGAGCAGCCACCTCAGCCCAATCGACTGTCGCTCCCATTGCCTCTTGCTCAATGAACCACGGCTTGGTTCCTATCCAAAATGCGCGCCGCGTCTCTGCATCCGTAGGAAGACGACCCATCGCAGCTTGCTGTGGATCCAATTTACGAGAGTTAGAGTTAGCTAAAGTGCATGTAATATGTAAGTAAAACAAATAGAACAATACATTAAATGGAAAGAAGTAAACTTACCACGGTTGCCTCGAACGCATACCGTCCGCCTGCACCAAAGTGCGAAGTACCTACGACATCCAGCCGTCTCTTCGCAGCCCTCCTCTGACCCTCGAACATTTCAGGATGGTCCCTATGTTGCTTCTTGAAGTACTTCCAATCAGCTTTGTCTGCCCAGCTGGGTTTAGCCAACCCCTTTGTAATGGAAGTACGCATGGTTGATCTGCGATGCTTTAGGACCAAACCCATGCGCTCGAGCATATAACTGTTATTAAACTCCACATTTGGCGGATTAGGATATCTTTGTTTTAACTCATCGATCACCGCCTGCTTCTTTTGGCCATCTTGATACTGCCAATCGATATTTATGCCGCTCTTGAAGTGATGACTCATCAACCGCCTCATGGCGGCCATCACTGCTTTGCCCTTTTTGTCTTCTATTATCTCTCCGGCAGATGTGATTTGATAGGAGAGATCCCCTGATGAGTAAGGGGGACTGACGGTAGCAGAGTCTGAAGGAGTGGAAGCTGCGCGACCGCTTCCGGATTGAGGAGTAGCTGTGGGAGTAGGAGAGGGAAAGGGACCTGACTGATACTGTGTCTCCGGACCAAGTGGAGACCTAAAGGAGCGTGAGTGTGCTGACTCGTCTACATCTCCTGAGTCAGCACAACATGAGCCGCCCATCCTACTCTTCCTTCCCTTGCGGGAGGCATGCGCAGGTGATGATCCCGCGGTCGAAGGGGCGCGAGGGGATGGCTGGGCTGTACATCCACCCGTCGGTGTAGGGGAAGGAATTGCGGAGGTCCTCTGAGAGAGCAGAGAGAAGAATCTCGCTGCCTCCTCATCGCTCATCTGCGCTACAAACTCGTCGGGAGTCCCAACAAAGCCATGCGCGGCTAGCAAAGGAGTCCCCTGAGGGGTAGTCGCAGTGCTACGTGGAAGAGGGGTCGGACCAGGGGTAGTCACAGTGCTAGGACCGAGAGGAGTCGGACCAGGGGTAGTCCTCGGGGTAGTCGCCTGAGAGGAATCAAAGTCCTCTGGAGCATATAGATCGTGAGCTCTCCTCCTGCGAGGCTGTCCGTACTCCTCCGATGAGCGACGTGATCCCATGTCTAACATAGACACAAACACGAAAACAGAAAACAAATAAACAAACATGAGCATTCTCATAGGCATAGGCATAGGCAAGAAGAAAGAAGAGGGAAAGGAAAGAAGAGGGAAAGGAAAGAGGGAAAGAAGAGGGAAAGATAAGAGGGAAAGAAGATGTAAAGGAAAGAAAAGAATGAGAATGAGGAAATAGAGAATGAGAGAAAGGGAAAGAGATGAGGGAAAATAGAGAATGAGAGAAGGGGGAAATGAGAGAAGGGGGAAATAGAGTGGGAAATAGAGAATGAGCTTATGCAGAAATAGAGAATGAGCTTATGCTTCTCTCATTCTCTATTTCCGTATAAGCTCACGCATAAGCATGAGCTTATGCGGAAACTTAAGCATAAGCTCATGCACATGCATGAGCATAAGCATGAGAAGGATGAGTTTCCGCATGCTTATGCTCATGCGGAAAAAGAGAAGGAGCTTATGCAGAAAAAGAGAAGGAGAGAAGCATCTCTCATTCTCTATTTCCGCATAAGCTCCTTCTCTTTTTCCGCATGAGCTTATGCTTATGCTCATGGGTGAGCATGAGCTTATGCTCATGTTTCCGCATATGCGAAAATAGAGGAGGAGAGAAGCATAAGCTTCTCTCATTCTCTATTTCCGCATATGCTCACGCAAAAGAGAAAGAGAAAGAGCTTATGCAGAAAAAGAGAAAGAGCTTATGCGGAAACTCATTCTCTATTTCCGCATAAGCTCCTTCTCTTTTTCCGCATGAGCTTATGCGGATGCTCATGGGTGAGCATGAGCTTATGCTCATGTTTCCGCATATGCGGAAATAGAGAAGGAGAGAAGCATAAGCTCATGCTTTTGCGGAAACTTGCAGAAACTTACGCATAAGCTCTTGCGGAAACTTGCGCATAAGCTCATGCTCATGCATGAGCATAAGCATGAGCATAAGCTCATGCTCATGCTCATGCGGAAATAGAGAAGGAGCTTATGCGGAATGAGAGAAGGAGCTTATGCGGAAAAAGAGAATGAGAGAAGCATATGCTTCTCTCATTCTCTATTTCAGCATAAGCTCTTGCGGAAACTTACGCATAAGCTCATGCTCATGCGGAAAAAGAGAAGGAGCTTATGCGGAAAAAGAGAAGGAGCACTTGTGGAAACTTGCGGATAAGCTCTTGCGGAAACTTACGCATAAGCTCATGCTCATGAATGAGCATAAGCATGAGCTTATGCTTATGCTTATGCATAAGCATAAGCATAAGCTCATGCTTATGCTCATGCGGAAAAAGAGAAGGAGCTTATGCGGAAAAAGAGAAGGAGCACTTGCAGAAACTTGCGGATAAGCTCTTGCGGAAACTTGCGCATAAGCTCATGCTCATGCATGAGCATAAGCATGAGCTTATGCTTATGCGGAAACTTGCGGAAACTTGCGGAAACTTGCGCATAAGCTCTTGCGGAAACTTGCGCATAAGCTCATGCTCATGCATGAGCATAAGCATGAGCTTATGCTTACGCTTATGCTTATGCTTATGCTTATGCGGAAACTTGCGCAAACTTGCGGAAACTTGCGCATAAGCTCTTGCGGAAACTTGCGCATAAGCTCATGCTCATGCATGAGCATAAGCATGAGCTTATGCTTATGCTTATGCTTATGCTTATGCTTGCGGAAACTTGCGCAAACTTGCGGAAACTTGCGCATAAGCTCATGCTCATGCATGAGCATAAGCATGAGCATAAGCTCATGCTTATGCATAAGCATAAGCATAAGCTCATGCTTATGCTCATGCGGAAATAGAGAAGGAGCTTATGCGGAATGAGAGAAGGAGCTTATGCGGAAAAAGAGAATGAGAGAAGCATATGCTTCTCTCATTCTCTATTTCAGCATAAGCTCTTGCGAAAACTTACGCATAAGCTCATGCTCATGAATGAGCATAAGCATGAGCTTATGCATAAGCATAAGCATAAGCTCATGCTTATGCTCATGCGGAAAAAGAGAAGGAGCTTATGCGGAAAAAGAGAAGGAGCACTTGCGGAAACTTGCGGATAAGCTCTTGCGGAAACTTGCGCATAAGCTCATGCTCATGCATGAGCATAAGCTCATGCTTATGCTTATGCTTATGCGGAAACTTGCGGAAACTTGCGCATAAGCTCTTGCGGAAACTTGCGCATAAGCTCATGCTCATGCATGAGAATAAGCATGAGCTTATGCTTATGCTTATGCTTATGCTTATGCGGAAACTTGCGCAAACTTGCGGAAACTTGCGCATAAGCTCTTGCGGAAACTTGCGCATAAGCTCATGCTCATGCATGAGCATAAGCATGAGCTTATGCTTATGCTTATGCTTATGCTTATGCTTATGCTTATGCTTATGCTTGCGCAAACTTGCGCATAAGCTCTTGCGAAAACTTGCGCATAAGCTCATGCTCATGCATGAGCATAAGCATGAGCTTATGCTTATGCTTATGCTCATGCGAAAATAGAGAAGGAGCTTATGCGGAAAAAGAGAAGGAGCTTATGCGGAATAAGAGAAGGAGCTCATGCGGAAACTTGCGGAAACTTGCATGAGCATAAGCATGAGCTTATGCTTATGCTTGCGGAAACTTGCGGAAACTTGCACATAAGCTCTTGCGGAAACTTGTGCATAAGCTCATGACAAGCTCCTTCTCTCATTCCGCATAAGCTCCTTCTCTCATTCCGCATGAGCATAAGCATGAGCTTATGCTTATGCTTATGCATAAGCATAAGCTCATGCTTATGCTCATGCGGAAATAGAGAAGGAGCTTATGCGGAATGAGAGAAGGAGCTTATGCGGAAAAAGAGAATGAGAGAAGCATATGCTTCTCTCCTTCTCTATTTCCGCATAAGCTCTTGCGGAAACTTACGCATAAGCTCATGCTCATGAATGAGCATAAGCATGAGCTTATGCTTATGCTTATGCTTAAGCATAAGCATAAGCATATGCTCATGCTTATGCTCATGCGGAAATAGAGAAGGAGCTTATGCGGAATGAGAGAAGGAGCTTATGCGGAAAAAGAGAATGAGAGAAGCATATGCTTCTCTCATTCTCTATTTCCGCATAAGCTCTTGCAGAAACTTACGCATAAGCTCATGCTCATGAATGAGCATAAGCATGAGCTTATGCTTATGCTTATGCATAAGCATAAGCATAAGCTCATGCTTATGCTCATGCGGAAATAGAGAAGGAGCTTATGCGGAAAAAGAGAATGAGAGAATTATAAGATTCTCTCATTCTCTATTTCCGCATAAGCTTAATCGGAAACTTCCGCATAAGCTCATGCTCATGAATGAGCATAAGCTCATGCGGAAATAGAGAAGGAGCTTATGCGGAATGAGAGAAGGAGCTTATGCGGAAACTTACGCATAAGCTCATGCTCATGAATGAGCATAAGCTCATGCTTATGCTCATGCGAAAATAGAGAAGGAGCTTATGCGGAATGAGAGAAGGAGCTTATGCGGAAAAAGAGAATGAGAGAAGCATATGCTTCTCTCATTCTCTATTTCCGCATAAGCTCTTGCGGAAACTTACGCATAAGCTCATGCTCATGAATGAGCATAAGCATGAGCTTATGCTTATGCTTATGCTTAAGCATAAGCATAAGCATAAGCTCATGCTTATGCTCATGCGGAAATAGAAAAGGAGCTTATGCGGAAAAAGAGAATGAGAGAAGCATAAGCTTCTCTCATTCTCTATTTCCGCATAAGCTTATGCGGAAACTTACGCATAAGCTCATGCTCATGAATGAGCATAAGCATGAGCTTATGCTTATGCTTATGCTTAAGCATAAGCATAAGCATAAGCTCATGCTTATGCTCGCTTATGAGCTTATGCTTATGCTTATGCTTATGCTTATGCATAAGCATAAGCATAAGCTCATGCTTATGGTCATGCGGAAAAAGAGAAGGAGTTTGTGCGGAAAAAGAGAATGAGAGAAGCATATGCTTCTCTCATTCTCTATTTCCGCATAAGCTCTTGCGGAAAAAGAGCTTATGCGAATGAGAGAAGGGGGAAATAGAGAAGGGGGAATGAGAGAAGCATAAGCATAAGAGAATAAGAGGGATGCGGAAATAGAGAATAAGGGGAAAAGGAAAGAGAGAAGGGAAAAGAGAGAGGGGGAAAGAGAGAAGGGGGAAAGAGAGAATAAGAGAAGAGGAAAAAAAGAGAAGGGGGAAAATGAGAAAAAGAGAAGGGGGAAGAGAGGGTTCCTACGCCCATCACTGCAGCTAGCAGTTAAGGCACTAGCTACAGGCCAATGCAAATAACAAAAAGCTTAAATGGAAAGAAGAGGAAGCACTTACCTGTAAAAGTATGTCCCGCTCGGTGTAGTGGACTGGGCCCACAAAAGAGAGACTTTGTCCCGCTCGGTGTAGTGGACTGGCCCTACAAAAGAGAGAAAACAACCCATTTTTTCAAATAAGATGTTAGTGGAAAGAGGAGATCACAAAAGCAACTTCTTGAAAGGAGACAAGGAAAGAGAAGATTGAGGAGACAAGGAAAGGAGGAGATTGAGGAGAAGAGAAGGAAGAGAAGGAAGAGAAATACAGGAAGAAGAGGTGAGTTTCTTTCTTTCTTTCTTGAAATTTCGTTTTTTGTTTGAATCCTTTCTAATCAAGCATGAAAACTAGTTTAAAACTTTAGCAATACAAGTAGAAACACTCACAAAACCAAAGCTAACAAACAAACAACCTACATTGTTGAAAGAAACTCACCTTTTGAAGAACTTTCTTTCTGGAAACCAAAGAGGGAAAAAGGAGAGAGAGGGTGCACAAGAGGTAGGAGGAGGGTGAGGAGTGGGAAATAGGGTAGGAGGTTGCTTGGAATAGATGGGAGGTCAATGAAAATAGGTGGGAGGAGATTTTGGAGAGCTTACTTGAGAGATTAGAAAAGCTTTGAGCAAAACGCCGCGGGTTTCGGCATTTCGGGTTTTAACCCACAGCGTCGCTATATAGCGACGCTTATTCGTCGCTATATAGCGACGTTTTTAATTGAAAGCGTCGCTATATAGCGACGCTTTCAATTAAAATCGTCGCTATATAGCGACGGAACAGAGCGTCGCTATATAGCGACGCTTACTGTTTATTTTTTAATGAGGCCTCTTGTGACTCAAACATGCTATGCCTATAATTGTCAATATCTCCTCTTACTACATAGCCTTACTATATAGGATTTTTTGTTTCAATCCTTACTATATAGCGATGTCATTCTTTTTATATAGCCTCAAGAGAAGCTCAAATTAAACATGCTATGCTCATAATTGTGTACATCTCCTCTTCATGCTTATGTTTTGGTTTTATAAGTGTAGATGGAAGGGACGAGTGAAAGCTCATCCAATGATGCGCCAACGCCCGGGAGCACGAAGTGGCTTATGGAGAGGTTATATTGTCATTGCACTCATTGCAAGCGAGAAGTACGACATCAACGTCGTATTATCATGCGCCACTTGCGGATGTATGGGGAGGAGCCGGAACCAGTACCCCCCGTTGGTGTTGCACATGTTGATGGATCATCGGTAAGTCAAAGCTATTTAAGTTCGCAATCTTATTGTATACCCGGAATTAGAAGATCTTCTATTTACACAAATGAGCTTATGACAGGATGACGAGGGTGACGAGGGTACACATATACCTTCTCACTTTCAACAAGACTATAGTCTCCCAGATGATGACGAGGGTATGGTCGACATGATGGATTCCATTTTTAGGGGCACTACATCCCACGTACACATGATGTCAGAGTCTGAGGTGAAAATGCGAGAGTTGCAATCAACACAATTGTACGAGGGTGCCAGGATGTCTAAACTACGTGCTTGTCTCTCAATCTTGAATCTACAAGTACAGTATGGGTGGTCGGATACAAGTGTCTCGGCCTTAATGAGGTTAGCCCTTGCATTAATTTGATTGACTCATTATTTGGATATTGTTTGTTTTGAGAATCATCATTTGGATAGTGTCTTTGTCATAGGTTGCTCCAAAAGATGTTGCCTGCACCAAATACCATGCCCGCATCAAGAGATGAAGCAAAAAAGATGCTAACAATGGTGGGTATGGATTATGATACCATCCATGCTTGCCGTAATGATTGTATTCTCTTTCGTCGTGAGCATGGAGATTTGGCTAGTTGTCCAAAGTGTGGGGAACAACGATATAGAGATGACTTGCAGGGTGAGAGGATACCGGTAAAGGTCTTAAGACACTTTCCCATCATTGCAAGAATACAACACATGTTTCGATGCAAATCCATAGCGGAGTTGATGACATGGCATGCATCTCATCGGTCCACTGATCACACATTGAGGATTCCCGCAGATTGTGCGGCTTGGAAGCACATAGATAATCAGTGGCCGGACTTTGCGAGAGAGCCACGCAACTTACATCTTGGGCTAGCCATGGACGGCGTGAATCCTTTCGGGTTACGCTCGACATCTTGGTCGACATGGCCCATAGTCGTGGTGAATTACAATATCCCACCATGGCTAACAATAAAAAAGGGACACCTCATGCTTGCACTACTTGTGCCAGGAAAGTACAAGGCAAGAAACATGGACGTGTACATGGCACCTTTGATAGAGGAGTTACAAATATTATGGAGAGGAGTGCAGGTCTTTGATATTTCCAGAGCTCCTAGGCATACCAATGATATTTCCGTCAGGGGTATCTTGATGTGGACCATGCATGACTACCCAAGATATGGAGAGTGCGCAGGTACGTGGTTATGTCTTTACATGTACAATGAGGGATTATGCTTTTTTTACTCTCTTTTGCACGCATGTCTTGTACTAACATATTCATGCACGCGTGCAGGGCTTGTTACAAGTGGGTACCATGCTTGTCCTGTTTGTGGACCCGCTCTGAAATCGCTTGCACGCTACTCCAAACACATGAGGAAAAATGTTTATGAAGGTCATGCTCGATACCTTCCGCTCGACCATCTCGCACGTGGAGGTCAGCTTGATCCACCACCATCATATTTGAAAGCAAGTGATTGGATTCAAGCTTGGAGGGAGAATGGAGAGGAACCTCCTCCTAGTATGAAGAGGCTATCGATCTTTCACGAGCTTCCTTATTGGGGTCAGTTCAATCATCTCTTGGATCCCATGCATATCTTTAAGAATGTGGGGGCTACCATTTGGGCACACTTGGTTGGTTCCAAGGACTCGAGAGGAGTGCGAGAAGACATGCGTGCTATGAATAGGATGTCTCGTTTGTGGCCCCAAGTGCATGCTTCAGGAAAAGTTGTCCTCCCGAAAGCAACGTGGATCCTCTCTACGAGGGAGGAGGCAGCGATCAAGGCAGACATTGCCTCTTTTCAAACACCGACAGGGTACATGCGTTGCTTGAAAGGAGCATTTTCAAAGGACAATAAGCTTAGTGGCCTCAAGTCCCATGATTGGCACAAGGTCTTACAGGTATTCTAAGTAGAATTAGTGTACCGATAATAGTGATGCATTAGCGTAATTATTATTATGTTATATTGTTGACATGATTTCATTGTTGCTTTGATAGTTCATCCTTCCAATTACAATAAAAGGGTGCTTACAAGAAGATGTTAGAAATGCTATATTCAAGATCTGTGGTATTGTGAGGTATGCTTACTATCAATTCGCATTATGTATTTTCTTCATGGACATGTGAAATAGGTGGATATCTCAAATATCTTACATATGCATGGACATGTGAAATAGGTGGATATCTCAAAAAGAGATCTCTATATCGAGCATCGAGAAGGCTAGGGTGGAATCCATCGAAGCCGTATGCTTGCTTGAGAAGCACTTTCCCTCAAGCATTATGACAACTCAAGTCCACTTGCTTGTGCACATAGTTGATGAGGTGGCTATAGCAGGTACCGTTCATAATCGATGGATGTTTTTTCTCGAGCGGTTTATGAAAACTTTAAAGGGGTTTGTAAGACAAAGAGCAAGACCAGAAGCAAGCATGGCAGAGGGATGGCTTGTGCAAGAGTCATTAGTATATATCACAGAGTTTCTTGCATCCACGGATCCTGATATGCCGCAAGCTTGGCACAACAAGGATGATGATCGCATCATTGGCGAGGTCCCCCAAGGAAAAGGGATTGAAAGAAAGATGAGCGAAGAGCAAATGGAGAAATTCAATAAGTTTTGTATCCTCAATAGCCCTGAGATGCAGAAGTGGATTGAGAGATATGAAGTGGCCAAAGCAGAAAGAATAAATGCAAGGACGAGATTCAGAGTAATGTACAGGCGATCACAACCATATCCACGAGATCTGGCTCTTCTCCCTACTCACATGTCACTTGATTGGCTACAACTAGCTATACGTAAAGCCGAACGTGATGGAGAGACAATAAACGAGCGCGAGCGAGAGTTATCATCTGGATGTATGGTGCATGTAAGTTTCTTATCTCTTGATGTAATTAAGTAATTATTTGTGGCAATATATGCTATAAAATAGGTGCATCTTCATTGTTTTAATGATGCTCTTTTACAGTACAAAAAGTACAGTGCATTATGGTCATATGGACGACATTTTCGCATAGAACGCATCGATTCAAAGAGAGTCACGTATGATTGTGGAGTCATGGCTAACTTCACACAAGATAGCCGAGCAAGTGCTTCGGATACCAATCTTCTCTCCTCACAATTGGATTATTGTGGAACCATACGCGACATCTATGAAATTGATTTCAGACGATTTATTATTTTCATTCTTGATGTAAAATGGTTTAGAACTACTTACAATGGTCCCCATGCAACTGTGAGAAAAGATGGTAGCGGTCTCTTTGCAATAGACTCCACCAAACATTGGACCGATGAAAGTGATACTTTTGTTCTTCCCGAGCACTGTGAGCAGGTGCATACTAATGATTTAATTAGTCGAAGCTTTCGTTTTTTAAGTCCATTGATATATATATAATTGACGACATTTGGCACGTGATTTTTCATCTTCAATATAGGTGGTTTTTCATCCGGATCGTTCTGATCCAAGATGGTTGTACGTGATCCAAGTTGCACCACGAAGTAAGCAGATTTTTGAAGATCGAGATGTGGATATGGAGATGCCACTACCAAATCCGGATCCAATTGATGAATCTAGCGAAGAAGATGTAGATCACCATATGAGGCAAGAGGAAGATGCGCATAATGACATCGCACGGGAGGAGGATGGAGATCACGATATTGACGAGGAAGACAACAATCGTCAAGATCAATCACCACACTTAAGCTTAATTGAAGAAGATGACCAAATACTTTTAGGTGAACGTACGATGCTAGAGTACGATGATGATATAGGAGATCAACTCGGTATAGAGTTGGAGATAGACTTGCTTGGCGCCTTAGACTTGGCTCAAGATGAAACAGTTGATGTAAATGCTCTTATTTAATTTGATTTTTCTCATCTCAAACTTGGACATGAATATATGAGCTTCAAAGGCTTGATGTACATGCTCTCATTTTTTAATTCTCTATGAGCTCAAACATGTATGAAAATTTAAAAAATTTTGTCATTGGAAGAAAATAAATTTTAAGGCTGAAAAAAAAAAAACCTCTCTGTAAAACGTCGCTATAATTTAGTGTCTCAGTGTCGCTATATAGCGACCTTTAAAAGTCGCTATATAGCGACTTTTACTAACGTCGCTATATAGCGACTTTTAAAAGTCGCTATATAGCGACTTTTACTAACGTCGCTATATAGCGACTTTTAAAAGTCGCTATATAGCGACTTTTACTAACGTCGCTATATAGCGACGTTTATTAAAAGTCGCTATATAGTGACGATTTACGACACCCGATTTTTATACCGACGATTAACGCTAAGCGGGCGCTAATCGTCGGTGCGTAAACGTCGCAATAGGATGCGTGTGTAGTAGTGTGTGTGAGAGAGAGAACACATTTCTACCTTTTTTTTTCATTCTTTTGTTTAAAAAATGAGCATTGATTAAACGCCCGAGAAAAATACATATTGGTTCAATTTTAGATTCCAATCTCGGTGATATTTATCCGCGTAGTTCACTTCACATATTCTTGGATATATAACGAAAAGTGACAGCTGTGTGCCATGTGAGGGTACGCGAATTATTGGGAAGCTGACAATAGTCTATTGAGCCGTACATTATACAATTGAGCTACAATATACTACGGTGCAGAACCGTAGGCTAGTCTTTGAGCATCCCTGCCAGAGTCTCGTACATGCGCGTGTTGACGGTCTCAGGCAACATCCTTGCAATCAGTCCACCCATCACAGATACGACTGAGAACACAGCAAATGGAATCGTTAAGTTTGCCTTCCCCATCACCACCACCATTGGCGCAACTATCGCTCCCACCTGGCCTGCTTGGCTCGCCAGCCCCATCGCTGCGTTGCGTACCGAGGTTGGAAACAACTCCGCCGTGTATATGTACGTCAAATTGTAAGCCCCCGCTAACCCACATATCGCTGCAACCCCGCATGCAAGCCTTACCTCGCTCGCATACAACGTATCCCCGTATTCCAGGGATATCAACGTGCCGCATGTGCTGCTTGCTCCTGTCAGTAGCATTGCGCATACTAGCATGGACCGCCTTCCAAACTTTCCTAGGAGCATCGCCGTGATTGCAAACCCAGGGATTTCCGCTATTGCATTCAGCAAAACGCTCAGGTAGAGATTGGTGCCCAGATTGCCTACGTTCAAGCTTACGCCGTAGTACACAAGTGCAACGTCGAGCCAGACAAACAACATTATTATCATTCTCATGCGAGTGGTTGGTATCCGAAAGACGTCGATAATCGTACCAGATGCTGGCTGACTTTCAGAAACAAGAATGATAGTGGGTGAGAGGCTCTCACGTTCGTCTGGAACTGCGGCCATACGTTCCGGCTGGGCATCTATCTGCTCCGTGTCTAAGCTGATGCCTGCCGGAACCGTCTTTCCATTCTGTTGCGCCATTGACTTCAGGACGTTCAAGGCATCCTCAATTCTTCCCCGCACTAGATACCAGCGGGGCGATTCACTCAAGATCGGCAAAACAATGACGCAGTAGAGAAATGCGGGAATTGAAGTGAGAAGGTAAAGATACCTCCAAGAGGACGAGAAATAGGCGAGGGTGGTAAGCAACATGACTCCGAACGAGAAGAAATAGAAAACTGACATCCCCACCCAGCCCCTCTTCGAAGGTCCAATCGGCTCCGTCGCCAGCACAAAGCAAGAAAGCCCCATGCCGCCAGCACTGAATCCCGTTGCACTTCGGAGGAAAAGGTACGTCCAATAGTTCGGCGAGACGGCAGTGAGCAAGCCGAACACAGCAGTCAAGCAGCAGGATAAAGCTAGAACGCCTTTCCGACCCAGAAAGGTGTCAGAGAGGCCACCAAGCACACCAGAGCCTGCATATTGAAGCGGGTGAGAAACGAAGTCAAATGCGACGATTTGATCATGTGGCGATTGATGAAAGCTAAAGAGCAGATGCATACCCACGAGTGCACCGGCAAAGAAGGCCGATTGCACCAGGCCGGCTTTGTAGCTGTGTTCGCAAAGGAGACCCCATTCGGAGACGGTGGACTGGCTCTTGGATCCGACCCATTCCCAGAGGGAGGGGTCCATGGAGCAGATTGAAGAGGCGGAGCTACATGAAGGGTCCGTGCAAGTCCAGGAAGGGGAGCGGTCGGCGAAGACGGTAGCTAGTGTTTGAAGAGCGTAGAGAGCCCAGGCGAGGCTAACGAGTGTGAAGTGGAGAATCTGAGCGCGTCCGAACTCGCCCACCCAAGTTGTGAGGATATCGTCGATGGAGAACTTCTGTTGGGTGGTACGGGAAGGAAGGAGGAGAGGTGACACAAGAAGGTTAGGGAGAACATCCTCTTGAGACATGTTGCCTAGTCAAAAAAAAAGCAAAAAAAAGAACTCCTTCGAGAACTAGCTCTTCGTTTATCCCCTTGAGTCCCTTCTTGCACGCATTTGACACCTGGCTTCCACTCAAGCTTCCAAAGTTCATCTTCTCCTCTAGGTTGCGTTTAACACAAATGATTTGAGGTTGTTTCTAAGAGAATTCGTTTTGTTGTTCTAATTATCGACTATTCATCTAACATCACTTTTGTTTGTTACTTTTTAAGGAAAAAGTGTCCTACCAATCGCTTCTGGACACTCATCCATGCCCATGCCTCAGTTCACTCCTTTCTATTCTAACTGTGCACTCTCTCTCTTCTACAAACATCAAAATATTGTGAGTTAGAAGAAGGTGATAGACTCCTCTTCTTTCTTTTTCAGAGCTGTTAGAGAAAAGAGAGAGAGAAAGACGGTCTCTATGCTTGTCGATTAGGGACCATGCCCTTGTGCAAAATGAGAAAATAGTTCTGTTGAATCTGGACTTAGAGAAAGCATATGATCGAATTAGTTGGGACTTTGTTATTCACACGATGGAAGCACTTGGCTTTGGCAAAGGTTTTTGTCCGGCTGATCAAGACGTTCTTTAGTAATGCTTGGGTGAGGATTTCAATGAATGGCTACCATTTCCAGAAGTTCGCTCTACAGAGGTCCATCAGGAAAGGTTGTCCGATTGTGCCATTACTTTTTGCTATTGTGACAGAACCATTACTATCTTAGATAGACCTTCATATTAATATGGGTACTACCGGATATGGTATATGATGCATGGCAAGTGGTCATAGGGATCGTCTTACTGCAAATATGGAAGTTTCGGAGTGATGTGATCCTTCAAAGACCCCACAATAGGGCAGTGATGGAAACAATTATTTTTTAGGAGATAAAGAAAACTTTACAGTTTTGGGGAAAGGAGAATGACGTTTTCAAGACCATCAGTCGAGTCTCAGGATAGACCCTATTTTTCTTTTAGTCGCAGCATAGTTGTGCAGAATTACTCCGTTGTAATGATCTTTTTTCTTGTTAATATATTCTCATATTTTTATCGCAAAAAAAAATATGCGTGTTCTGTTGTTCTTTTACAAGAGGAAATACAAAATGTTCATGTGAAATTGAAGATACAAAAGTATACACATAAAAAACTCCCGTCCCAAACCCCAAACCCCCTTTATAAAAAAAACTCCCCTCCCAAACCCCCAACCCCCTTAAATATAAAAAAACTCCCCTCCCAAAACCCCAACTCCCCTCTATAAGATCCGATCTCGTGACCAGGAGAGAGGAGTACAACAAGGGGAATAAACCCCCATCCCCCTTTATATTGTCCTTTCCCCACATTTACCCTCTAGCTTAGCTCAAGGGGTTCACCCAAAAATATTAACTATACAACAAGGGTTCAAGTTGAGGGTTTTTTTGGTTCAAAAATTATCCCCGAGGGGCCACTAAGTAATATGTAAGATTGCATGTGCAATCAACAAAATGGGTTTTATATTCTAATGGAGTTGCAAAAAATATACATACATAAGGGGTTTTTTAATCCAAAATATGAAAATTTCCATACATAAGGGATACTTTTTAATTTACAGAAGGGGTATATATAGGCTATAAAAATCTGTGTATAGAGGGTTTTTTTAATACCCCGTGATCGCATGTGCTATATGGGATTTTTACATAATGACCGCCCTAGAAACAATTTAAGGCAAACTTACAGAAACGTATTCACATGTGGGTTTTTAAAATTGAATTTTTAAAAACATTGAAAAGTTTATATAGAAAAGGGGTTGTTCATCCATGCTCTACATGACCACAATTAAAGGAAAAGAAACATTTGTGAAAGAAGATAATGTATCATTAGACACTTGTAACGACCACATATGCAACAAACATGCATTTTCCAAACTACCCCTACATATGTATATTTCCTAAAAGTCCACAATAAAGTAAAACCCCTTGTGTTGAACTCACGTTCTATTTTATAGATTTCTTATTGAACTCCCTAGATAACCATATAGTGTTGCATTAAAAAATATAGAAAATTATTTCGTGTACTCAAAGATTACAACTCGATTACAAAAGCCCCTCCATCTTGAGTCTATATTGCTAAATATCACTATGACCCCATGGCCCAATTTGATGAACCTAGTGACCATTCTCTACTATTGTGAGTCATCTAGTGCAAAAGATTTTCTTTCATCCAAAAAGAGTCCTTAACCAAGGAAATACTTCTCATAGCAATAAAGATAAACCACCCTACCACCCCCTTACTGTACCTTTGGTATCCCAATCACAATCTTAGTTACAACCTCAATCATCATTGGAGGTAGAAACAAATCTCAATCTTATTCAAAATCTCAATCTCAATCTTAAACTCAACATCTGCTCCTCGAACCTTGGTCTCAATCTCAATCTCGGTCTTGATTTTATGTTTTTTGGAAGCCACGTCAAAATCTATGTGCATAGAGCTTTTGCAAATAAAAGTGTGTAGAGAGTGTATCTTGATCTCAAAAATGTATCTTTTTGAAGTGCAACCTTTTCCCAAAAACAACCTGGCTTTCTACAAATGGAGCCATCACTATAAATGCAGTCCTATTTGGAGACCCATATCTTCTAAGCATTAAAAATCTGAAATGAGTCAATAGTACAACCTTGAACGGTCTTTTGATCTTAGGCTTCGTCTATTTTTGCTAAAATTTTGCATCTTCGATCCCAAATATATGTTTTAGAATCATATACTTAAATCGAAGCAAAAGAACTCATTCAAAGTGCTTTTTCTTGATCATCAAATTATTATTTTGCCTTCCAAATAGTTGAATCATGTAAATTACAAAGTATCAAAAGTATAACCTACTAAAAAGTCTAGAACTCTATCATATGCAATCTTCCCTAGATAAATCCTCTTTGCATACAATCTTTACATTCTAAGCCCTAAAAACTATTCCTAGCAATTGAGCCCTCTAGAACTTCATATTAAAAAAATCCTCCTAACTCTGAATCCTTGTACTTGATTGGGGGCATTTTAATATTACCATGCAAATAATGGAGAATATAATTTATCCTTGGGGTAATATCAGGGATTCCTTTTCTAGTAATGCATGTTACCAAGTACCTTGATAAGAAGTTGCATATGGAAGATTCCACTATCTACATCTTCTTGCCTTTGGTAGCCCAAAATGGCCTTTTGAAGATCCATACACATGGGACTTATTTAAATTGAAGATTAAGTAAAAACATTCAAGCATCCACAAATACAATACTTTTGGTTCTAAGTTTGTGGGTGTGAATTGGTTCATGTCCCCTTGCTATATTTATTTATTGCTTCAAATCACAACAAAGGCAATCAATCGTAGTTGTCATGCACTATTGCAGCCATAGTGAAGTTCTTGTTCCACTAATCAATTGTAGCCACTAAATAGTTCCAAAATGGTGATAAACTATGAGATGAACTGCGACATGCACTATGCATGCCTAATCCCAACTTAATTTGGGTTACCCATCGCACAAAGATGAACATTCCTCTCTAAGTAGCTTCCCCTCCCCCCCATGTTTGCTACCCCTCCTTTCCTTCCCCCTACAGCCCCTATCTCCCCCTTAGGGACCCTCCCTCTCATTCATCTGGCCCTTTTAAACATGGTTGCAAGGGCCCCTATAAAAGCATAGTTGGAAGTAGGATTGGAGTCGCTGAGCAAGGAATATGATGTGATTGCAGACACTATACTAGACATGGCTGCAAGGGACCCTACCAAACCATAGCTGATATTGCGGTTGGAGACACTATACCATCAATATGAGAAATATGAGACCAGGCACTCTTGCATGAACCACACCTTGTTCTTGCTCTACATGATTCCGGCATGGATCCACAACCAAGAAAAAAGTGATATTGACAATCTTGAGGACGACATGGAGTCCATTAAGTACAAGATTCAAGTTCACAGGCAAAAATTGATTCTTGAATCCCCCTATCCACCCACCCCTAGAGCCCATGGGCCCTCCGAAAACCTACCCGTGCCACCAACCCCTGGAGCAATACATGAATCTTGAGTTCAGGGAGACAAATAGATTCATGATACATCTCCAATGAGTTCTTGAAGGGAAATCCTTAATGAAGTGACCTCCTAGGCCACAAAAGAAGAATTAGGAATATTCTAGTAAGAAAATTTAATATTACTTATGTTCCTTCCTCGTCCACCAATTTGATGGTTCTTGGGGGATCTACAACCAAGGTCATTAGCACACAACCCGAGGGATGGCAAAACATCTGGGAGCTCTACCCAAATCAGGTTCTTTAATGGTGGAGGTGTATTTGTAGTGAAATTAGGCTCCCACACAATGGAACAAATAGGGGTTGATTGCAGATGGTGCAAGTGTTGTCTTTCACCATAAGCTTTCCCTTTTTGGCTTCTCAAAGAGATACTAGGAAAACATTTTGGAGAAAATGGATATACCAAGGGATGGGGACCGTGGGGAATGATCCAAGGGAGGGCATTCCATGTAAAAAACTGCCCGGAATATGGCTAGCACTCAACGTCCGCCAACCGGATTCCGAAGAAATTGCTTGCCCGAAATCCGAGGAGCAATAGACGACTGCTAACTGAATTCTGGGCGAATTCTTGCCCGGAATGCCTGACGCCATATTTGTTCCCCAACGTAGAGGGCTCCTCCAACTGACACGTGTATTGCCCCTTACAACGAATAAAAGATTAATGTGATCAATTTCAAAAGTTGATGACGTTTTCTGGTGATAGATTTTTTTGATAACCCTTAAAACTTCACAAAGGCAATCAACATTTGTTGAAGACAAAGCTAAATACATCTCAATTATCACTCATGGCTTCAAGTTTTTTTTGCATGGACGCTCATGTTAGGTGTATCTCTTAAAAACTGTTTGTTACATACATGCAACAAGTTCCTCTTCCAAAATAAAATCTGGTGTTGGTATTGTTTTCCATGAGGAGCAACTTCAAGCTATCAGCCTCCCAAATTATTCATGCTTCCAAGATACCAAATAAATGCAAGTTAGGCAAATGGTAAACATGAAATGAGACTTTCTTTCTACATTAGACATGCTTTGAGTTACAATTTTTATCCTTTAATACTATACAATGCACTGCATGCTCTAGTCCGTCTTGGTCATGCATAAATATTGCATGGAAACATGAGTTCCTCACTTTTGGCACATACATTGTTGTCTATAAATGCTCACAAGCTCATTGTTTGCCATCTATTCGGTCGTAAGTCATGACCAAGTCTTTTGGAGGAACAAAAACTTTCATTTGTGTGCATTACTAATTATACTAATGGAGTGTAAAAATTGTCCACCAGATGATTGGGAGATGGCATATGTCCAAGCTCGTACTTAAAATATTCATACAATGGAAAACGTTTTGTGTTGCCTGCCAACCCATATTAACATTTCCTACATTGGCCACATAGATGGAATTCACGTTCCAAAAGTTGTGACAAAATGCAGAAGTCCACTGACTGTTTCCAATCACCACTGATGGACAACAGGTTCTCCAGGGTTTGGAGGGACAAGTCTTCCAGCTGGAGAAAAAGGAGAGGGATCTACAGCAGGGTTCCCATTATCTGACATTACATTCGCCACCATCTCTGCAGTCCCAAGGGCCTATCCAATATACACAGTTTTAGTTTTCCTAATGATAATAGAGCCTCTTGTATAAAAATGCATGCACTACTGTTGCAAATTTCCCTCAGAGAAAAGTTATAAATACTACTGATGTCTTTATTATGTATATAAAGCACTGCTGAAAATCAAAATAGCTTAAAGATTGCTCAAAACTTATTCAGCAGATTGAACAGAAAACTTTGACATTCAACTCAGTGAAAACTCTTGGAATATGTTGCAACGCATGTCCGAAATAATGAATTGACCAACTGATGCTGTCCTTGTATACACCCCGACAGAAATGTGTGCACTTGTGCACATTTGTGGGTAGGGGGGGAGAAGGTGGTGGTGGTGGTGGCAGTAGTGGTAAGTCCATTGGAGGCCGAATAAATAGGGGCGAGAGATGATGATGAATGTATTAAGCCCTTCGAAGGCCAGATGTGACACACACACACACACAGAAAAATGACGACGATGATGATGATGACGATTGTGTTAGGAGAGAGAGAGAGAGAGAGAGTTACCAAGCAAAGACCTGCACCTTCATGTCCAGTGGCCAAAACAAGTCCTTCCAAACCTGGAACTTTCCCAATCATGGGGCGACCATCTGGAACTGCAGATATGACATTATTCAACATCAGGATTGTTCATAACAGAAAGCATCTCTTCAAAGGCATTCAATGCATCTTTGCTGATGAAAATTGGAGCGGGGAATTTCATCAATCGAAACCTAGAAAACTTACCATAGGGACGATGCCCAATTCGAACTGTGCCTCCCTTCAATGCCTCAGCCAGGTGAGTGTTTCCCAAAGCAGGTAAAAATTTGGAGGCCCTCTTCAAAATGCTTTCCATAACATCATACTGCAAGCTATAATCAAAACCTGTGAACTGTCTGCTGCTACCTTTGTATGCCATCATCAAAAAAATTTAATCATACAACCATGGGTCAGAACGTATAGAAAACTGAATGCAAAGATATGAATTTCAGATATGATGATCCAAATTGTAAGAGGGTGATAATATAAAAAGAGCCACCCCTTCTAAGAATTGTATGGGCAATGACAGAAACACGAAATGTGAAGGGCAAGCCATTACTACCACTTTCCTTATTGAGAATGAGGTTCAATTTGATAGCAGACCATAAGTGGGAGTTGGCAGCATTGTGGAACAAAACGAATCCATGAAGGCATTCAACTGGAACGAGTATTGCTTGCTTAAATTTAAGCCAAATATGTCAAGAACAATGACGAAAGTAAAAGGCTCAATTCAGCAATATTTTCGCTCAGCATGAAAATTCCTCTGCAGAAATCTTAAAAAGGGCATCCCTGCTCTCAAGAGTCTTTCCACTCTCGAGGATCTTTGAAAGAAAGTCCACGATGGGCCCTGAATTTTTTAGCATTGTTGGGAGGAGGATGCACCAAACTTACTACAGGTTCTTGGGCTGATAGTACTTTGCCACCTCTTCTCAACGGGACATCAAGGAATGCAGGTCCGGGTTATCCATCCCAAACTCGCGGGAAGTATATTTTCGTCTGCACCTGTCAAGTTTTGAAGGCTTGAGAGTAATAGCCTTAGGTATATGAAGGCATAGAGGCCAACCCCAGAGACCTCCTGGACGAGGCAAATGAGTTCAAGGCCTGCAAGCGTGAAGAAGTTGACCTGGGTATCGTGACACTCTTTCCGTCATCTCCCACATCCGCTTGGGTCAGCAGAGGCTCTCTCCCGTCGAGGTACATGACATCAGAGTTGACTTTGAAAGCGAGGCAAACTGCTCCATAATGAGAAACCTCGCTGCGCAATAACAAGAAGAGCATGAGAGAGTACCAGATGGACTGAAGCACAACCAGTTGCACCATGAGCCCCCCGTAGAAATCCCCGTACATGGCTGACAGCAAAGTATGCCCATGACCAACGTGTTGGACAGAGTGGCCAGCGTGAAGAGCGTGATCATCTAGTCTGAGTGTCCACTTCAAGGGAATTCGGCCCAGGCCGCCAATATAAACTACGATATGGCCTACCAAAATGAAAGCACCTTCACCATCAGGGAGGCAAAAGGAGGAGGAGGAGGAGGACAAGGAAGGTGGTCTGACAAAACCCAAAGAAAGGTAGGGCGTAATCTTGGGCTCTTCCTTCCAACCATGTGCAGCATTAATTGAAAGAGCACGCTGAGCCAATGGAAATTGTAGAATTTTTGGGGAAAAAAAACAAGGCAATGGAAACCATTCTGCTTAGGCCTTCTTCATCACAGTGGGCCATTGCAAAAAGGTAGTCATTTTACAGAAAAGAGAAAGGAGGAGGTAACAATGCATAGGGACTCCAGACCCTTAGGATCAAAGTACACAATGTGGGCCAATGGCCACTAGATAAGGCCCTAGCAATGGAAGAGGAGATATCCGAGACCGATATGATTATAGTATTGAAAACATAGGAGCATGAGGGCAATGAGAACCCAAAAATGAGCCAGCATGGCCTATGAAATGTTGATTCTCCCAACGCAAGAACGGGACCTTAATATCATTGATCCGGATCCACAGTGGAGGGCTTTGCAAATTTGTATTTAAGAGGAAGTTTGCTAGGATAAGAGCCTTGGAAACATTCTTTATTCGATGCATTGTGGAACACCTGTCCCTACATTGCACATCAAAGACCAAGGCATCCCATCTATATCTTGCCAGATATACCTATGACTTGAAACGGGATGCAAACAAGCCCCCATCCATCTAATGCTAGTCTGCCATCTATCATCTGCAAGGACCCAATCCAAGGGTAAGGCTACATCAATCTGCTCAATTCTTCTTCCACCTCCTCTGAGGTAACTAACCAACTTAAACCTACAATCATCCGGAAGGGTTTTGAAAGCCTCCTAGAGGAAGCGGGGCCTCTCCCCCAACTAGACCACTACACATGAAACACCTAGGGGTCTGCACAAATGACCAAGAATCATATCATTCCACGTGACAAAGACTTTGCCCTTAGGAACTTCTAGGAAGTGTGCACTTCCTCTAGCCAGTCCCTCACGGCCAAACCATTACAACACTTAACCATGGTTAGCCCCGGGTTAAGCGTAGGTTGAGTTACGAAGATACTTTACATCACTTTTCACGTCCTCTTTTCACGTCCTCGTGACATACCCTCCTCTTAATACAGCAAACTACCTAGGTTGCTGTTGAAAAAGTACAAATAGGCAGAAATAGCCTATACCAAAAGATACATCATATGTAAGATACAACCTGCAATGATAATATGGGCTAGGAGAGCTCAAGAGTCCATACATCAATGCATCCTCTATGTCGAGTGTCGTGAACACCCATCATGGAGACCTCACGACAGAAATACTGTCAGCAAGTAGCATCTCGGGTGAGACAATCGGTGCCACCAAGCGATCTCCAGATATATGAGCAGTCTGAATCAAGGAAGGGGAGGTGCTACCCTCCTCTTGAGCACTAGGCAATGCTCCAGATCTCTGCTCTGCTGAACCTGTAGGAGCCTGTACCGTAGTTGGCGCAAGCTGAAACGTGTCGAGGTAGAGCTGCAAAATCTGAGGTGAGTCTGCCAGGTCACCCTCCTCCATCCACCTTGCATCCAGTGCAGGATAATTCCTGAACTTCACCAGATAGCGACGGAAAACTCTACCTTTTACTTTTCTTTCCATATGTGCCAAAATATGTTCCGGAACCAAGATTTCATCCAACTCTTCCACCTCGGGCTGATCCTCATGCAGCAGGTCAACAGGCACATCAGCCTGGAAAGGCTTCAATAAACTCACATGAAAGGCATTGCGTATGGTCCAAGTGGCAAGTAGCTTCAGCCTGTAAGCTACGTCATTAATGCATTCAAAGATCTGAAAAGGACCATAATACCGCATCTTCAGCTTTGTGTACACTTTCGTCTTGCCTTTCATCTTCCTGATTCGTGCTTTTTGAAAACGCAGCAGCACCCAATCGCCCTCTTTCAAGAGCAACTCGCGGCGATGCTTATCGGCTGCTCGTTTGTGCTTCTCTTGGCTTTTCTGGAGGGCTGTTTTGACCTTCTAGTAAGCAACATCCAAACTTTCCACAAATCTGTCCACTTCAAAAATCTTCTCTTTCGTATGCAGAATGGGAGATACCTTCCGTTCTCCTGCCACGATTTCAAAGGGGGCTTTCCCCGTGGATGAGTGTACAGTGTTATTGTACGCGAACTCAACAAGTGGCAGAAATCGCTCCCATTTCGATTGCTGATCCGAAACATAGCATTTAAGAAGATCAAGGGCAGTGGAATTGGCTTCTTCGGACTGCCCATCAGATTCAGGATGGAAAGAGGATGAGAAATTCAGCGTGGTACCCATATTCTCAAAGATACCTCTCTAGAAAAGACTTGTCATCCGTGGGTCTCTATCACTGACAATTGATTGAGGCATCCCGTGATGTTTAAACACATGAGACATAAAGAGTCTCGCCATCTGGTCTGCTGTAATTTTCCTTTTGACGGGAATGAAGTGGGCCTGCTTGCTGAATCTGCAAATAATGGTCCATATCCCATCATGTCCAGATGGTGTACGAGGAAGATCAAAGATAAAATCCATGGCAATGCTCAGCCAAGGTCAATCGGGAATAGGTAGAGGCTGCAGCAGTCCAGCCGGCTTCTGCCTATCATATTTCACCTTTTGGCAAGTGATGCATGTCCTGACATATGCCTCGACATCTTTCCTCAATGATGGCCAAAAGAAATAGTGCTCCACAGCTTTGATGGTGGCATCAATGCCTCTGTGTCTTGCATAGGGTGGAGCATGACTCTCTGTCAACACTTTGGGCCTCAATGGTTTTGTGACACGCAATCTGCCATGCATCATCAGAAATCTGTCTTTGAGAGTATAGTGCTCATGCCTCTGTCCATCAACCAACTGATCATAAATCCATGAAAAATCAGCATCATTGGCATATTGATCCTTCATGGCATCAAGCTCATCATGATATGCAATGGTCACTGCTGAAACTTGTGGCTTAACAAACACTGCATCTGGAGTGGGCTTGCGTGAGAGTGCATCAACAACAACATTCTTCTTCCCATGTACATGCACAATCTGAAAATGAAACATAGAAAGAAAATTTGCCCACCTCATATGCTTCTCAAACAACTTTCTCTGAGTGAGAAAGTACCGCAGTGATTGATGATCCGTCTGAACACCCAAAAGATAATGCTTCCAGGTCGAAAGAGCATGTATGACAGCCAACATCTCTTTCTCATAGATGCCAAAATTCATTTCAGCATCGTGGAGCACTCTACTCTCGTATGCCACGACTCTTCCATCCTGCATGAGTACCCCTCCTACGCTGTTCCCACATGCATCTGCTTGGACAGCGAACGGTTTGCGAAGATCTGGCAAAATAATCACAGGATCTTAGCACAGTCGCTCCTTTAGTAGGTCAAAAGCTGCAATTTCTTTGGGACCCCATCTGAAAGTGACCCCTTTCTTCTGTAAGGCATGTAAAGGAGATGCAATCTCTGCAAAATACCAAATGAACCTCCTGTAGTACGAGCACAAGCCCAGAAAGCTACGTACTTCATGGATGTTCTTCAGGTATGGCCAATTCCTGATGGCCTCTACCTTGGCAGGGTCCATCCTAACTCCATCCTTGGAAACAATGTGCCCGAGAAAATGGATCTCATGCATGAAGAATTCACTTTTCTTGGCATTGACAAGCAGCTTATGCTTCCGTAGCTCCTCGAGAACAATTGCCAGGTGCTTCCTATGTTCAGCCTCATCCCGAAAGAACACGATGGTATCATCGAAGAAAGTGCCATCGGTGCTCTCTAAAAATCCTGTCCATCATTCTGTTGAAGGTGGCAGGTGCATTAGTTAGCCCAAATGGCATGACAAGAAAGTCGTACACACCAAATGTGGTACGAAATGCTGTTTTGTGAACATCCTCTGGCTGAATTCTGATCTGGTGATAACCACTCTTCAGATCAATGCGGCTGAACATTCCAGACCCCTGTAACCTATCCAAAATATCATCTATCCGAGGTATAGGAAATCTGTTCTTAATGGTAATCTTATTGAGGGCTCTATAGTCAATGCACATCCACTAGGATCCATCCTTCTTCTGGACCAAGAGCACGGGTGAGCAGTAAGGTGAAGAGCTGGGCTGAATCAGCCCCTTCTCCAATAGGTCCTTGACCTGGTTCATAATTTCCTCTTGTTGGGCTGCACTGACCCTGTAAGGAGGTCGGTTAGGAGGACTGCTACCAGGGATTATATCGATCATGTGGTCTTCTGGCCTTTCAAGGGGCAACTCCGGTGGAAGTGAGTCAGAAAAACAGTCCCTAAACTGAAAAAGAAAATCTGTCCGCTGTTTTTCCAGCTTAGAAAAATGAGACTCTTCTTCTACTTTCTTCTTTTCAGATGCAAACACTAAGTACGCTGAAAGATGCTTTTTCATTACGTTGCCAATGGCAGAAGCAGATACAACAGGGATGGATTCTCCCTTCAATTTAGCATCCAAAACGTGGGTCTTGCCATGGTGAGTGATTGCGATTGTTTTATTCTTTGTATCCAAAACAGCCCCAACACGAAAGTGCCAAGGTATCCCCAGTAACACATCACAACCATTCAACGGCATAACATAGAACTCTTCTGTGTCCACGTAGCTCTGAATATGCATCCGCAGCTTGCCTATCACCGGAGTAACTGACTGGCTGAGTCCCGGACATGCCATATCTGCATCACACAAAGGACCCATCTCTTCTGCCCTTATTCCTAACTTTCCAGCCAGCTCTGGAGAGATGAAATTGGCCTTGGCTCCAAGATCGAAAAACATCAGAGCTGTCTGGTCTCTTATCTTGCCCCATGCCCGGCATAACTCTGTAGCATCTGTATTCTGAACAGCCCCAATCAAGTCTGGCAAAAGACCAGCAGTGGGCTTGGGCTTTTTATTCTTCTGATCAGTCCTCTTTTCCTCCTTGTGCTCACTCTGCTCAGAACGAGGGAACTTCCACTTCTTATGTGGGCATTCAAAAGCCCTGTGGCCTTCCTCCTTGCAAATATAACACTTGTTGGCATCATAGAGAATTTGCTTTTCCTCATCAGACATGCGGGTCGGTACTCGCCTCTGTCCTCCAACAAACTTTGCCTTCATGGGCTGCGAAAACTTTCTGAACTTCTTAGGGGATTCCGTCTTGCTGCCCTTTGGCCTTGATGCCTTCAATCTGTCCTACATCCCATTGAAAGTCTCAAACTTGACAGTTGCCCCTCCCTCCTTGTAATCTTTCAATTTGCCTTTAGGGGTGAGATAGTCATAAACGGGGGCCTGTAAAAACGGTGGGGGCATCACTGCTCCCGCATTCTGAGCCATTCCAACCGTCCCATGGTGGGGTTTGGCATTCCAGGTCCCACTCCCTGCATCTGTGGCATATTCCAAGTATTGCCCATTGTCCCAGGCATTCCTGTCTGCATTCCAGGCTGCATCCCAATGTTTAAGTACATCATATTGGCATTTGCAAGGGGCATTCCACCCATCATAGGTTGCTGGAAATTCTGCATTCCCGACTGCGTGCTGCCCATAAAGCTACCTGGCATTCCGGGTGCCTCTACCGATGGTGCCACCATTGCCTGAAAAACTGATCCCCCTCCGAAATATCCTGGATGCATCGTGGACTCAGGAAGGGCTTGCTGTCCCTGATTGACTGACTGGAAGTTATTGGCATTACCCGCTACAGGGATGATCGAGGGCATCTCTGACGGCTGTCCACTGAAAGAAACATGCCTAGGGGTCTTCTTATGCTTCTTATGTTTCTTTTGAGGTGACTTCTTGCTTCCAAGGGAAGAAAATATAGGGGGAGGAGCTTGCATAGTCTCCGTGACAGCATGTCGCAACTGCGACAGGGCTCCCGCTACACTTTGCATTCGTAGCTCAAAAAGTGCATTGGGATCAAGCTCCTCTGCCTCATCTATCTCATCCTGCGAGTCCTCCATGGCATGCTCAGGAGAGACTGGATGAGTCCCACTGTCCTACTGGTCATCACCCCCGTTGGTACTGTGCTCCTCTTCAAAGCTCTCTAATGCTTTGTCTTCGTCCTGCCCATCCTGCTCTGAAATGGTCAATGACCTCTCACGGTGATAAGGAAAAAATGGAAAGACAACCAGGAATTATGTACTTCACCACGTCAGATAGGTGAGACTTCATAGGCATCAGCTGCAATGTGGGCTCGTAGATGATGAGCTTATGAACTAGGTTCCAGATATCCAAAGCACACAAATAACAAGTCAATCTCCCACACAATCTGACTAGAACACGCACACAGGAACACACAGAATCTTTGAAAGAGGGGAAAGACTACACAGCCTGAAACAGACTGAACTTAGAACTGAACTTCCCCCAAAAAAAACTCAGAAAACAGTCAGCCTCAGAATACTATTAACCCACAGCCCACTGCTCAATGGCCAGCAAGACCCCCAAGCATAACCTCTGTGTGCATTCTTCTGTAATCATTGCTTTGCTCACTCCCAAGTAGTTAGCATTTAACACTGCCCAACCATGAGTACACAACTTGAGGCAACGGCCAACCTATGACCCTTGTGCCCACAAGCTGTTCAAAAGAAGAACTAGCGGGTACAATCATCTGTAAACCTGCAGGTACGTTCGCCGTACAAGCAGCCGTACAATCATACGTACGATAGCAGGTACTTACACCCTGTACAACCATGCACAGTAGTCCATACAGCCTGCATTTAATGACGACCATCCTCCGTACAGCTCGTAGAAGACATCTTTAATGACCCGTATGTGCCCGTACAGCCTGCAATCAAGGCACCATACTACCAGCCCGTACCAATCAGCAATTAAGGCCCGTACAAACTCGTACTGCAGCCCGTACAAGCCCACGCTTGAGATTCCGTACCAGCCCGTACGTAATTTGTCCCATTTGTCCCATATTCACTTGGCATGGAAACACTCCCATTTAATCAATGTACTGAAAAGAAAAACACTTGATTTTCTTATCCCTGAATTTCTTGTTTGCTCTCTTTTGATTCTCCTCTTGAACTAAAGCATAATGTTCCACCGCCTTTTGTGTATCTAGTTGTACTTCCTGCAAATCCAATAACCGGTTCTAGAAAGTAGAATTTGAATCCTCATTTATCTTCATTAGCATCTGTAATGCAGGAATTTAATGACCCGTACGTGCCCGTACAGCCCGCAATCAAGGCACCATACTACCAGCCCATACCAATCAGCAATTAAGGCCCGTACAAACTCGTACTGCAGCCCGTACAAGCCCACGCTTGAGATTCCATACCAGCCCGTACGTAGAATTTAATGTCCGTCTACGTCGCTGTATCAGCAGCATTAGCTGGCATTCAATTGCTCCTCCCGTACACGATCCCCTGCATCAGCCCGTACAAAGCCCGTACGGCTCTTTCCAACCCTCAACCCACGCACCTCACCCGATGCAAGGCTACCCTTAGGCCTCTTCCACACGACTCGCATACACCCCCCGGCGTAGTGTTTCTCCATGCCTGAGTGCTCCTAAGCCCACGATCCTCTTCCTGCAAGTTGTCACCTTCATCTACGTCCAGCTCGTCGACTAGAAGCATCCCTTCATCCATCACGTAGCCGCCTTTGCATGAGCAGGATGCCTTCCTAATTAGTCCAGCCACCTCAGCCTAATCTGCCACCTCATCAGTGACATTTTACCACTCTCAAGACATTTTCCCCCAAATCACGTTAAATGCACATTTTGGACCTTTAGTCACACAATTCCCACACACATTAGCATGCACATTAAAGCTTGCATGCAACCCCGTACACACACATGAAAAGCCCTTTGACATGGACACCATAACATATCAAATTCCTGTAACATGCAAGTGCACATTGACTCAAGAAAATATAAAAAAACCCTCCATGACTTGACTTTACATGACCCCAAAAACATTTCGCTTGATCACACACTAGACACCCTTGCTCTGGAAGTCTGGTACAACCACATTGCATTTCATCATTTCCCATGAAGTCCCTACAAAACATACTTTATCATCTCAAAAAAATATACATCAGTCCATCATTCTTGTGAAAGAAAATTCCACAAATGCCAAAAGCCCACACCTACCCTAGATGTGTACAACTATGTGCCTACCCACAGCTATATACAGTGCTCAAAAACTTGATACAGATTTTGTCCTATGAACGGTGTGACATGCTTGCTAAGATTGATGGCTATAGCAACAATTGCACTGAAGGTGTCCTTCACCAACACTACTAGGGCCCACCTCTGTAGGAAGATGGTGACAATCCCGGCAATGGAACCACTGAAACTGGCCTTCGATAAACAAAAGGGCAGTGATCTTCTTCTACTCAGTCATAAACATCATAAATAGCCACAATGCAAGCTTCAGTCACTTAAATCACTTAGCACAACTTAGAAACAAGCTGCAACAACAACAAAGGTGAGGCTAGAATGCCCCTGCTCAATGAAAATAGTACACAGTGCACCCACTGGCCTCAAATGCCTTGGCGCCCCTTACGGTATTTATTTAATGCTTCTGAATGGAAATGCTTTACAACAAGGATTCAACCTTGCACTGTTCCTCTCTACAAATCCTCTACTTGTCTTCAAGGCATCTAATCCCAGTGCACCACTAGAATTCCCACTGGCAAGGCATACTCAAGCATTCACTTCTGATCTGACACAACTTAGAGGCATTCAGGCATCCAGACCACTGGCAAACTGAGCTCAAGGCAGCCTCAAGGCTATCACATGCATCCACACTGTCCTTAGGCCTTCCACAGGATCACCTTCGCCTTTGGGTGCTTACTAGAACCTGTTGGAGTCCTGAAAGGACTGCACACAACACGCATGCACTGCAAAAAGCTGCAAAGCAAGAAAGAACAAGGAAAAACCGAACCTAGAACCAACTCCCGCGGTCTGTGGCAGAGGGACGAGCTCCTTCCTCTCACCTATCCTCTGTCCAAGCTCCCCGCAAGGTGCAAGTGTCTTCCAGCAATCAGAAGAAGAGAGAGAAATGAAGGTAGAGAGCGAAGGGTGAACGAGAAAGAGCTGTAGAGGAAAGATGGTTCACAGATCTGCCCCGAAATGATTGCCTTGGGATCTATGCCTAAGTCCTCCTAAGAGAAGGTGCGAAAAGCAATAGGGAAAGTTCCTCCTACAGCCTGCACTGGTCCAAAACAGCTCCAAAAGCCACCACACAGCCAAAAACATGTGCACAAAGGTCCAGCACAGCAAAAGACAACTCCGGGCACCTGCTGGAGGCAACTGAACACGTTTGTACAGACTCAGTACGGACGTCTGTGCAGTCCATACGAAACTTTTCCGAAAGTTCAAAAATGAGTCCTGGCACTTCCTAGAAGTGCGTGCTAGCCTTTGAACAGTCAAAACACTGTTAAAACGGCTGAAAATAGGCTTGAAACAACTCAAACAGCCAAAAACTGCACAAGAACAACTGAAAACGGCCTACCCCTCTGGGAGAGTGAGGGGAGAGAGACGAAAGGTGGGGGAAGGGCATGCATACACATGCTTAACAAATGGCACCTCCTCCTTGCCATTTGCCCCTTCATTAAAGTCCTAACCCCCATACCAAGGACAACGTTGGTTGTCCTTGGGCCCAACTTTTAGACCCCTCTTTTAAAGCCTTTGCCTTGCCCCTAGGACCTAGTGGTGTACCTAGACTTTGCCCTTAGGAACTTCTATGAAGTGTGCACTTCCTCTAGCCAGTCCCTCACGGCCAAACCATTCCAACACTTAACCATGGTTAACCCCGGGTTAAGCGTAGGTTGAGTTACGAAGATACTTTACATCACTTTTCACGTCCTCGTGACAAACATCTCTCTCGCTTCCGATGCAGCCCCTCCTCATACTCGATAGAATGAACCTTCGGCATTGCCCTCTAGTCCGGCACCAGTTGCACGTCTCGTACCTGCTGTCCCACGTTGGGTTCCGATTAGAGTTGCGCTCCTCCACCATCTTCAGATCAAGAGGGGCCTTCATCCACCGTGAACCCGGTCTGTATCGGGCCTTCTGACATTCTTGCTCCAATCGCAACTAGTGATGCTCCTGCGTCTTCTCAAGTTGTGGCCAACGTTCCACCAGATGGCCTAGCCTTAGATAGGGCAATCCCTATCGAGGCCTTTAACATTCCAGTTCGTCGCAACTAGTGAGGCTCATAACTCTTCTCAGGTTGCGGCCATTGTTGCACCAAATCTAGCCTTGGATAGAGCCAATGATGGTTCTCCTTACATATCTTCTCGACTCTACCGATGTTGTACAATGAAACAAAAACTCTTCCTGAGTTTTTTGAACTTCCATCACAGAAACTAACAGTCCTTAAGGCTAATCCTTTTCACCTCTCAAGACGTATTCCACATTATTCATCATAAACTGATAAATATGATGTTTCCCATCAATTGCTAGATTCCTCTTGGAATTCCACACCTTTCCTAGGGCTATATCTGTGTGAGCAAGCCTGGTCAACTCCAAGTCCAGCTTCTCCGCATAGTCTTGGATCTAAAGTTCCAACTAGGTAACCCTACGGTTCCATACTTCAGTTGAACTCCCATCTGCCATCTTGATAGTATATGCATAGTCAATGGGCTAGTTTCTAATTTCAGCCTCTTAAGCAGCTTAGAGTCAATCACGTTGTGTGTTGACGCTGAGTCACAAACAACACAATGACATCATCACCGGCCGCTTGCACTTTCCTTTTTATTAACTCTGGCTCTTCAAAGGCTATATACTCGTCTCACTGCGGGCATTGATAAGATATTGTCGGGTGCACCACACTAACTTAACGACTGACACACATAGTGATGCACGTACACACCTCTGAGAAGATCCTGCTAGCTACAGTTGCATCTGCTCCGCTCTGGGATTCTCTTGCATTTCTCCATCACAT
This sequence comes from Dipteris shenzhenensis, assembly GCF_047967505.1. Classification (NCBI taxonomy): domain Eukaryota; kingdom Viridiplantae; phylum Streptophyta; class Polypodiopsida; order Gleicheniales; family Dipteridaceae; genus Dipteris; species Dipteris shenzhenensis. The sequence goes on from NC_141616.1 coordinate 29,339,362, forward strand.
TTAGATATTACCATATTAGCAATGCATCATTATTTATTCCGTGGACAATCTTTCCACTAGTGACGTTGAAGGCAACCGAAGCACAACCCTTCTCTCCTCGCTTTCTCTTTCTATTTTGGGATTAAAGAGGATTTCGACCAAGCCAAGGCTGCCATTGGAGTTACTTTTCTCTTCACTACAACGGTGGTCCTTGTGGTTTTGAAGGATCCCCAGTCGACTTCGCTTGCTTGGCTTGTCCACTTGGCTGAGAGGCACTAGACTTCCTAATCCACCTCTTTTTAGACCCACTCTTTTTCGGGTATTCATACTGAGTCCCTCCCTGCACAAATCCACTCGATTTTCCTCTGGCTTCCTCGTAGTTCAGGGCTGCTACTATGGCATCATCCAATGTACTTGCATATTTAGCCCAAACCTCCATCTTTATTCTATCATTCAATCCATAAATGAAATCCTTAACTTGGATTGATTGTGAAAGAGGGCATGTTACTTTCATGACACATTTCCAAAATTTATCAATATATCCGCTACTCATAAACTCCTCTGGCTGAGGTTTCTGTAAGCTCAAGAAGCTTCATCAAGTGGCAGGAAATGTTTCTTAAATTTTGCTTTAAAATCCTCCCAAGCAGTGGCTGCAATTTTATAAACATGTGTGTGGCCTCACAGATTTTCTTCAAATCACTCCTGATCTCACAAATTGCGAACGGCTCTATATCCGAAGTATTGCCATTCATCCGACCATAATACTTCTCTGGTCTATAATAGGAAATGTTTGGTACTTTGAACCTAGCCGGTTCAACTTTATGGACACTAGGTTCAGGTTCCATAGGAGCCTTTCCTTTTTCAGCCACAAATGATCTGGCAGACATCGCCTGGACCAATCTTCTTATTTCATTTTGTACTGTGTTTGTCTGCAATTGTTGGTTTAAAGTCTGGTAGCATGCGGTGAGTTTTCCCATGAGAACTATTTGCCTATTGCCCCACTAGTCCATGCTTGGTGAGGCAATAGGTTCAAGTCGTGATTTGCTACGGTGGGAGAGAGTTCAACTAGAGCTGAAAATCTAGCAGCTATGACACAGTATATGAAGTTGTTTGGATCACAGATTTTGTTAGAGCATGACATATTTTGATAACTGTCACCCATTCAAGTAGATAATATGAGTGATAGACATCTCAACAAGAACTCGCTATTTCATGACCACATTAACATAAAGGTTAGTCATCATTTCACCCGAGAAAATTCTAATCTGGATAAGTTCGCATGTTTTATTGCCCAACCAATGATCAAGTGGCAGATATAGTTACCAAGTCTTATAGGTTTCATATTTCTATCAATGACTTAGCGTATGTTAAGGCAACTTGCAATTAAAGTGGAGAAGTAATGGATAATTTGCTGCACTTATTGTTTTGCAGTTCTGCTCCAAAAGCACTTTCTCTTATCATCCACCTCATCTTATGATGTGCAATTTAACAGGGGTTCTTCAAGATATAACTTGCACTTTTGCATAGTAGGCATTGTGTATACAGTAGGGCTAAAATGCCATGTCCATAAAGTATTAAGACCATATGTGAATGGCCTAATGAGAACCTAATGCTTTGGTACGTTGCCTTGTAAACTCTTCATTTGTGAATAGAGAGAGAATTCTTGACTTGGATTTGTGCTGGCTGCTCCTACTTTCTCTCCTCGTCCCTTCCACTCTTGCCTGCACTGGTTTAACAAGAAGACTTTAGAAGGACTGCAGTTCAAGGTGACCCTAGATCGGGCACATTTTCTCCACAGATGTGAGGCTACCTGTTCCTACCCCACAACTTCTCTTTACACTTTCCCTATTTTCATCTCAACTCTTTTAGGACTGCTTTTTATTGTTCCAAGTCCTAAGGTACCCCCATTTAAACACCTTCCAAGAGAGCAAGGGTACCGTTGTGCCTTACCAGCAGTGTGTCCAATTGATTGATGTATTGAGTTTCCCATTTATGTTCTCTCAACCTTAACCCGAAAGACCCATGTGATGATAATTTCATATATAAGAGTTTAGATGATCAAATCAGCAAGGCAGTAACAAAAATACTAGCAGCACAGAAGATTCAAAAAATCAATTATTCATTTTGTTGGCAGGGCATTCTCTCATACTTGGGAATCATATCAATTCAATGACATACAACTCAAACGTTACACCAACTTCCAGATTGAATAAAGACGTAGCTGGCAATGTATACATGCAAGGGTGGCAATACATACATGCAAGGTCATTTAGATGTTCTTAAATGTTTCGATTACAACAAACCAATTGCAACATCTAACCGCAAACTAGAGAGTTAAATATGGACACAGTTAAGACACAAACTCTACCTAGAAGAAGTTGACCCTCAGCATCCACAGTAGCAGTTGTAGCAATCCCATAAACATCTGATGATTCAGCACTTTTTCCATACTCAAACTCCATCAAAGCATGCCTCAAAGAAACCTGAGACAGCCCCTTGAACACAAGTAAATGTCCCTGTTGATAAAGGACAGGAATGTAAGTAAACAAGACGTCAAAAAATGCAATCAGCATAAGATTAATGCACAACAAACTTTGCAACGGCTCCGTAAACTCAGACAGCACTATTTTTCTTTAAGCAAATATAAAACTTTTTTGTTTTGGCACAACAATTTACCGTCTACAATGCAAGGGAATGCCAGAAATATGAATTGTCCTATCCTGTGAAGAACTCAAAAATACTAACTAGGATGTCTATAATATCACTCATGCCAACTCAGGCAAAGGGAAGGAAACACAATCATCTCACATCAGAATAAACATAGATACTGCTTCGGGATTACTGTGGAAACACCTAAATCATCCCAACAACCATAACATGATTTCACCCAGTACAGATCTGATCCTCTCTAAGTATATAATTGCAATCCCTAGTTATATCATTGCAAAATGTTATTGACCCAGGCCAAGTGAGTGATGGCTCAAACCCTGCCACAAATCTGTTAACCGTCCTAAGCATGGCATGGTCATCCCTTCTCTTTCTCACTGCAGACTGTCATAAATCATCCCACCTACTTCCACCCCCAAAAAAACAGAACAAAGCACAGTATGGGCAGAACAAGAAACCATTTAGAAATTAGAAAAGAACATACAAAAAAAGTAAGCAAATCAGCCAGAGACGCCCTTGTACATTGCTCAACCAAAAAAGTGAAAGAGTATTCTTGCAATTTAGCCACCCATTTAATCATGCATCTCGAAAGACTTGAGCTATTCAACAACTGAGGGAGCAATGTACAGCTAGTGAGTACCACAAAAGTTTAGGATATCAGTGATGACCGAAACCTCCTACATGCATACATCAAGCTTGCCAGAGTCAATTCAGCTGCTGTATATCTTCTTTCAGCTTCATTCTCAACTCGGCTAGCATAGTGAACGGTCTCGTATACCTTAAACCCTCTCCTTGCTGCAAAAGTATAGCTCCAAGTGCATCAGGTCCCACTGAAGGATTGACATAAAATGTTTGTAAAAATATGGAGCTTTTACAGTTGATACATGCCCAAGCGTCTCCTTCACTGCATCAAACACTTCCTCACATTCACTAGTCCATCTCAGAGGCTCATGTTTCACCGCCTGTTGAAGGGGATACAACACTTGGGACAGCATATGAATGAACCAAGATAAGTACTTCACCTTTTGCAAGAAAGTATGTAACTGTTTAGTACTTGTTGGAGAAGCAAGCATAGCCAATGCCTTGATTTTACTTGGATCAGGTTCGATACCACTTTCAGAAACATGTCCCAATACGTTGAGGCTTGTCCTTGCTAAGTAACATTTTTTTGGATTGAGCTGCCCACCACTCTTATCCAACCTCTGAAATACTTGATCTAGCTTTTCAATATGATCCTTATGGTCACTGTAAACACAAATGTCATCAATAAACACTTTGCAAAACTTATCAAGGAACGGTGCCAATACATCATCTGAGTTCTCTTGATAATGTGATGGAGCATTTGTAAGACCAAAGCACATCCTTCTATATCTGAAGCAGCCCCAAGGAGTAATAAAAGGGGTCTTCTCCTAGTCTTCTTCTGGAGCAATACCAATCTGAAAATAGACAGAATATCCATCACATAGTCTGTACATTTCATGACCAGCCACCCTATCCAATATCCAAATGAGGAAAATGATAATGGTTCCTTTTAGTCACAGCATTCAAGGGTTTGTAATCCATACACACCCTCCACTTGCCATCTTTTTTTGGTACTATCACCACAGGGCTGGCCTAATCAGAATGTACTACAGGATATATAATATCAGCTTTCAACTTCCTCCCTCAATACCTCTCTTTGCTCAGGATTTAGTCCTCTCATCCTCTAGAAGATTGGCCTTGCATTCTCTTTCAGCTGAATCTTTAATGGACTCCCCTTGAATCCCCTTATCTCCTCATACGCAGATAAATAGGTTGGGATACTTCCTAAGCATTGCATAATACCCCTCCTTCTCTTCTGCAGTAAGATCAAGATTCAGGTCTGCTCAACCAACTCCTCGATGGACTCTTGAGTGCTCCTAGGCTGCATAAGGCTTTCTATTACTTCAAACCTGTCTTCTTCTTCATTTACAGCAGCAACTTCATCTTCCATCTGCAGATTTTCCACACCTCCAATAAAAGCCACAACAGCCTCATCAATCTTTGAAGTGACACTACTCTCCTCATCACTAAATGACTCACTTTCTTATTCCTCTCTTTCAGCATCAGAAATTTCAGCACGGGTAAACATATCGAATTTCAACTTTTCTCGTGAAGAAGCATGTACTGTAATAACCCCTTCTTTCCAAATTTGTATTGCACCCACCTTGCGCAGCTATGGCCTTCCCAAAATCAGAGGATAAGCCCCCAAGCCAACGGGTATGACATGACAGTCAACTTTGCAGTGAACATTAAAAACTTCTACATCCAAACCAGCCACTATCTCCAGGCTCTTAATCTTAGCATGATTGGCCATCCGAAGACCAAAATTAGAAGGAGCTGACACCTTCAAACCCAATTTCTCAGCACAAGCTTGTGTGATAACACAAATCTGAGCACCTCCATCAATATACACCTCCCCAAACCCCAAACCTTTATGCCAAGCCTCAACTGAAGGAAAAATATCAAGTGGTTCAATAATAGACAATACTTTGCCAGCTTCCCTCTGAGCCATCTTCTTGTTGGGATTCACTGCATGCCGCCATTCCTTCTCCAACTTGGGACACAAACTAATCATCTGCCCAAAAGTGTGGGCAACTCCTTGCACTCCACCTTTATCCGGATTTCGGCCTTCAATCTTGCAACAAAGCGATCCTTCTTGATCACTCCAGGTGGGGCCTTTGGCAACAAAGCTGATTGCCGATTATTGATAGCGGAAGCATGTACAATGAGTACAACTTACCATCCTATACATAACATGGATTTCCCCCTCTTAAGTTGTGGGTCATCCTTCGCCTTTGGGAACGAAACCCAGAAAATAGGCCAAAGGGAAGAGAAAGGAAATATGCAAAAAGGAAAGTCCACTTGGATCAAAGATTGGTCGATCGAAAGATGACTCCATGGAAAACTATGTGGATGGCTGCATGCTGAACATGTCAAAGCTGAACATGTCATGTGTCGTCGTGGACTATGCAACTGCTCCGAAGAAGAGGCACCCGGATGTGAGGCTAGTCGATGTATGGATAAAGAATCCGGTAGGTTGTGGCGTCGTATGAGGGTGTCACCAACCCAGAAGAACTGACAGCAATGTCAAATGTATGCTGCAGTAGTGGAATCTCTGTCAAATGATGTAGGCTCGAAGAAGACCGCATAGTCTATGTGGACAGAGTGATCCACGGGCTGAAAATCTGGGGCCGAAGGTGCAGGTATGATACACTTCTCTGCTGATAAAGAGGCCCGTACAAATGACAAGGTATGGCAACTTGTCGAACCTATATGCTTAACTGTCATGAGCTGAAGGTCGTCTAAGTATGCATGGCTAAACATCCATCCGCATGGGATGTAGATCTATCGTAGGCTCCTTAAGGAGGAGTTGACAGTAGTGTAAAGGCCTAGAAGCTTGAAATACAATAGAAAAAACATAAGATGTTCCCGCTGAGACATGTGCCACGCCGAATGCAAATGTCAGGACTGATCTGAAATCATGGATCCAACCACTAATCTGCATCAAGTATTGATTGTATACGACAGCCATAAGTGCATGATGAAACACTGAGGTTCCCCAGGTTGTGCTTTGGCTGAACCTGATGATGTTCACTGCACTGGGGCAGGACTGATGCACAAATATTCTCACGCTAAGGAATGATCTACTGATTGGAGGTGGTGATCACGGGATCCAAGGGTAGTGCAATCCGGCATAAATGAGCCGATGCTGGAATGTCCTATAGACTAATCTCCTGATCTGTACTGCTCATGGAAATTGTGTCCAAGGATGTGATAGGCTCCATATCAGAGGTGAAAGCATCAGTGATAGATGCTGGAATGAAATCACTTTAAGAGCTGGATACACTATGGCATATATCTCCGCATGCAGCTGGAGATATGAGTGCCTTGTACTGAGGACTTACATGCTGAAAAACTGCATGATCATAACTGAACTCCTACTGAGTATCTGTAGCATCTATGGCAAAAGATGGAGTCGGATCCATGCATGAGAGTGATGGATGTGCATCACGGGAATCAGACTGTGCTGATGTGGATGAGACTGCCTCGTGCTGAGGGCTTACCGAGAAATGTGCCTCATGGTGAGGGCTTACTGAAAAATGTGCATGATCAGAAACTAGGAGCTGATCCATGCTAACATGTGAAGCATCTGCATCCAATCTCTCAAGACCGATGAGGCTCGAGTCTGCATCATAAACTGAAACATATCCTGTGGCAATAAATGGTCGAAGAAGGTTCTCTTTCCACACACGGATCTCGTCCGAAGTCATGACTGGTGTATCATCAATTGTATGATGTGGACAACTCCATGCTGGAGGCGGTCTGGTGCTCTGTGCAAGAGGCTTACCTGTGTACCGGCGAGAGTGTCTAACCATGAGAACACTGTAAGAAGAGAGCTGCCACTAGGGGACTTACGCTAGACAGTCAAAGCCAAGTCATGTGAGAACTGTGTGTATGCCAAAGATTAAGCCTGTAACATAATGATGACAACTGCATGTTGAGAGTAGCTAAGAGGCTATACAAGGCTGGTGTGTATGTGTATGGAACCAATGCCAAAAATAGTCAACAATGTGTGACTTTACATGGGTGGCATGTGTGTGCAAGATGTGTGCAGCAACCCTGAATCCGAGAAGGAGAACTCTGCCAAGTGTCACAAATCGCGATGAGCTGCTGAATGCCAAGAGACTGAGCTAATGTTAACTGTGCAAATGTGTAACTGATGATAGATCCGATGGGACTGACGTTGGTGGGAACTAATCGGGTAATGCGACAATGTCTTACTTGGCTTGATGGAGTTGGATCTCCATGGATGTACTAGTCTACAGCTAGACTACACGTCGAAGCGTCAAATGCAACGAAATGAGTTTTAGTTCGTTCATTTTATGTGCTGCATGCACTGCAATGGATCAGGAGGTGGTTTCGATGAAGAGAATTTGATGATGGTGACCAGTTGAATTGTCAGATGGTGTTTATTATTGCATGTCTCTAGCTAGGTTGTTTCAAAGGACTTGTGCAGACCTAGAAGATGGAGATAGACTGTACCAGCCCTCTACGTTTCATGCATGGAACCGCGTCGTGTGACGATGACCTGTTGAATCTACGAGATCGAATGAGCTCAACGAGAGACCTCAAAACAGAAGTTCACTTCCCTCCTCTCAGAAGCCTCGTAGACGATGGACAAGGCCACAGAGAGCAGCCAACACGAGTACAAGACCCAAAAATGAAGGAGGGTTGGGAGTCATCAACATTCAACAAGTAGCATATAAACTGGCAGCCTCTTGGATCATAAGGGCTATCACTCACCCTGAGAGTGATTAAGCAAATCTTTTATTGAGAAATTTTCAATAAGTCAAGCCTTCTGGGAATGCCAAATGGAAGAACTACCCCAAACTGTTAGCTGTATGCAATCCAAAACCCTACACAACTAAGGGCAGTCAGTTGTGGAGAACACTATGGCATGCCTTTGAGCAAAAAAAAAGTCAAATTATATTTACTGGGAAAGGCTCTTTTATGGCCTTGGACTCAATTTGGGTTCTTGCAATCTTTAAGACACCTCACCTAGAGATGATGATTTTGCTAGAGCTGGCAAATGCTGATAGGGCAGCTTACATGACAGGATGACTAGATGTGGCAGATAGCTTAACCATGGTCAGACCTAACCATGGTTAAATAAACAAGGGTGACGTTGCAGTCTAGCATTGGATGACAATGCACTAAGGCTAGGGTGCTGACGTGGCACTGAGCCACTTGTGCTGACGTGGACTATAGATGATTACGTGGCAGAGGTGTTCACATGATGTTCCAAAAATGTGCCAATGTGACACTGTGCCTAGGAAGCACTTTGCATTATCCACAGGTCATCATCAAAATCCACGTTATGTATAGGATCGTAAGTTGTGCTCATTGCACATGCTTCCGATTCGTAGTCATTGTACTCACATATGCACATACTACTCTGATTTCTTCAATTTTGGATGCTATCATATGCATCAAACGAAACACAAAATGGTCTTGTACATGCATCCTCTACTTACCTTGTGCAATTTAAGAGGAGGTGTTGAGGATGGTGTAAATTGCACCATACCTCTAGGGCATTAGGAGCAAACCCTAACCCTAACCCTAAGGGGTTCACATGTTTGTGTTCATGTTCATGTTCATGTTCATGTTCATGTTCAATACAACTTAGTCTACAGGTAGCTATATCGTGTGCACTCCTCTCTCTCTCCCTCTCTCACTTCTAGTGTCGCTTATTCCACATCACCGTGAATCTGCCTAAATACTCATCTATTGTCTGATTAGCATAATGTTGCAAGGCACACAGCTCCCTCCACATCCCATCAGGATCTCAGAGGCAAGCAAACCATGCCACAAAGGCAGTCCTCACCTCTGCATAACTCAGATTCCTTTGTACCCTCCATTCATCATGAAAGCCAGCCACAAAATCCTGAAGCCAAGTACGTGCCTTACCTACTAGGCAAAAAGACAGTATCTACAACAACACTTCAGGGGCACTCCTGCCTTTGATCAAAGCAATAAACTCCAAGCTCTAAATAAACCTCTCGAGATCCTCAATGGGCAACCCATAAAATCAAGCAAAATCCTGAGCCATTTTTCAATCCTATCTTATCTTGAGCTCACTCCCAATTCAAAACACAGTGATATCTTCTACCATTCACCAAGAAACTAACAACTTCATTCTTCTGTAAGATCATGCCCTGTATCTAGTTTGGCATTCTTTTTCTTCAGAGCAGCTTTTTTAAAAACTTTCTTGATTATTGCTTGGAGACAGAACACTCGAAGCAAATATTCAATACATTTTGGTTCCTCATGTCCACACCTACCACAGTCCTTGCAAACGATTACCCACATACGAGCAGTTTGCTTCATCATGTATTATTAGTCCCGGCCAAACCATAGAAACGAACAAAACCTTGAGCCAATCTTCTAGGTTGTCTTGTCTCGAGTGCACACAATCTCAATCCAAGACACACGTCCCCCAATAGAATTGCCAAAAAAGATGATAAGCAAAAAAAAGGGAAAAAAAGCCTGGAAAATATTCTATTACCAATTCACAGTTGAAGATGCAGCCGGGACACCAACGGGATCAGCAGCAATTTGGAGCTCAAGACAACAGGATAATGCCACGTAGTCAAGCCATGCCATCGCTGATGTCAGCAATACTCGACTAGTCGAGCCACATCAGCAGGCTGGTCGGTGCAGCCAGGCAACATCAGGCCAATGGTCAGTGGTTTAGGGCCTAAGGGGGCCTATAAAAAGGCAGCCCCTTGGCCCTCATTCTTCATCCAATCTTTTAGTGATCTAGCCCTCATCACGAGGAGCAGCTCCAAGGATCAGGATCAAGGCAGGAGAGTCTGCAATAGTCTGGCAGCCCCTTCCAACCCTCCTTCAATTAGTCCTCAGTCAGGTTCAATCGGGTAAAGCAGTCTCTATTTCTCTTTTGTAGTGAGGGTTCTCCCTACATATAGTACTTGTTTTTTGCAGTTGTATTCAGCCCTCTGGGCCATACATTGTTCAATTATTATTTTCCCTCTTCGTAGGCTCCCTATATTCTCTCCCTCTGATTCTCACACTCACTCCACAGTTCCACTTGTGTTTTGAGTGCATCATTCTTTCACTTCAGATAGTAGTGAGCAGAAGAGAGAGTGAGTTAAGCTGTCTCCCTATTACAATAACCTATAAAGGGACACTGGTGCCTAAGAAGATGCCCAACCATTGAACTTGTATACTCTCAATCTGATCTACCGCTTGAAGCTTGTCAAAAGTCAATCTATAGGATGTGTCTACATGTGCCTCACAAGTCTGAGTGATGATGTATTGCTCAGGCAACGGCAAGTCTCTAAAGGCTCTCCAAGTGCTCATTGTGGAGACTTGTCCGTCTTTAACGAGTTGGGCCTTAAAACTGCATGGATATTCCTCCGAGTGATTTGCATTCATTTGAGGAAGGGAGCCTACTAGATTCCATTGGCAAGAAGATACATCTAGCCTAGGGTTTTCTCTTCATAATGGCCAAGAACAAGACGTCGTTTCCAAAGATTTTTTAGGAGATTTTCACAAATCCAATGTAATCCTTCATAGGACCATGGTTGGGACCCTTTGGGTGAGCTTTGTAGATTATTGCCATAGGCTATGGTTGAGACCCTTTAGGTAGCTTTATAGACTTACCCGATACGGCCAACATGGGGAGATTGTTAATAGCAATGAGAGTGGAGAGTACCCATCCCCAGTCTAGGTGCTTATATTGGCCCAAGGATTCTAAGCGATGCCGAAACTGCCATTATTGTGGTGCCAAATGGACTAGGGTTACTTGCCATCTAAACCCCCTACTAAGACGAGTCACTAGGAATCTTCTTCACAAGCCTCGAGCTTCACGATGGCTTGTTTTCCACCCCACCTGCTTCCCCATGAGCTGGATGAGAGCGAGTTTGAATATGCACAAAGTCAATGAATGTGTTAGGAGAGGGGGGAGTCGGAGGGAGTGGTAATAGTCTAATTGTGGATCCTCATAGAGGCCCTTAATAGGAAACAGGTAGCCATTGAGGAGGGTCTTGATGAGGATGCAGCAGCCTGTCTTAGCAGGACTCATTAGGACTAGCCCTCAATGTCGAGAGGAATAGAGCGACAATCTTTCATTGCACATCTAGATGTACTTGATCAAAAGGGTTGTTTGCTAAGGCATCGCATGCTTATCAACTGAGCACAATGGATAATGGACCCACCAAATCCATGGGGACTCAGAGCTAGTTTCCCTCGCAGCCCAAGGAACAGTTCTGACCAATGGATAAGATTGAGCTAGTATCTTGGTAGCTTGGCAGCAAGGAGTCAAGAGAGTAGTTCCAAATGCCACAAATCCCCCCCATTGGTAGGTCAATTGTCCAATATCAGAGTCCCACTTAGAGTTGTCTTCATGGCCTACCGCATCAATCTACCAATCCGATTTTCTTCTATATAGACCCAAGAGGGTCTATACAGCTTGAATCGGCACCTTAGAGGATAGGAACCTAGAGGAAGGGGCCTACATGAGGATATATCCTTGGACTCCCTTGAGTGGAAGAGGATTAGAATGGTTGGACAACTTAGAAAGAGATGGGCCATCAACCCTAGACCATACAGAGCGGAGTACACCCATTGGCAATTATGGTTGTGGGAGAGCATACCAACAAGAGTGGATTTGGCCATCCTGGCTAGAGCATGGTGGATGTACCCTTCTTCCCCTACACCATCCACATTAGTAGACATCTACAGCTAGATGTTGTGAAGAGAGTGGGAGAGAAGGAAGGAGTCTCACTTGCGGCTTTCTCACATACACAATGGGAGAATACACACAAAGGTGGAGGCTGAAAACAGTTTTCCTCTTCTTAGTTGTGAAAGCCAAAAGAACTCTTGTACAAAGAAATAGAAGAACCCTATATGTGGGTCTCAAAACCAAACTCAGCTAACTAAGGTGGCATACTAACTGAGCCACAAACTAGAGTACATAAGGATAGCTGTCATTCAGCTATTATTCATGGGCGGTGTACCAACCGCATCTGCAGCTAACAAGTCGGTGACATAAATGCACAACGATCACCCTGGCATATCACGAGTGGAGCTCGATATCTCAACACTCCCCCTCGAGCTCAATCCCAATTCCTGCATACCAAGCAGGTCTCTGAACTTGCGTAGCTTCTCTGCGCCCAATGCCTTCGTGAATATGTCAGCTACCTCATCCTCTGTGCTAACATAAACTAGATAAATAAGACCTAGTAAACCTTCTCCCGCACATAGTGATAATGCACCTCAATGTGCTTTGTTCTAGCATGATAGACTGGGTTATTTGCCAAGTGTATATTGCTCATGTTGTCACAATAAATGACAACTGGTCCATCTGTGGACTGATGCATATCATAAAGTAGCTTATGCAACCAAGCTACCTCACATGCAACCATTGTTGCACCCCTGTACTCAGTCTCTGTGCTTGACATGGCAACTGTAGGCTGTTTCTTGCTGCTCCAAGTGACTGCAGCACTCTAAAAAGAGAACACATATCCACTGGTAGATCGTCTATCAAAAATACTACCAGCCCAATCAGCATCAATGTATCCATGCAACTGTATCTGAACCCCAGCCTCATAAAATAGTCCATACTGCAATGTGGACTTCACATACCTGAGTATGCGTCTAGCCGCATCGAAATGCGGTTTTCTTGGAGCCTGCATAAACTGACTTACCAATCCAACAGCATAGCTCAAATCTGACCTGGTAATAGTCATATAAATCAAACTTCCTACTATGCGCCTGTACATAGTAGGGTCTTCCAGAAGCTCACCTGCATTTGCGCTCAGCTTCACATTCTGCTCCAAAGGAACTAAAATAGGCTTACAACTTGTCATCCCATATTTGGACAGCATGTCCAATCCATACTGCCTCTGCAAGAGCCGTATCCCACTTGGTGATCTAATCACCTCAATGCCCAAGAAATAACGCAGCTCTCCCAAATCCTTCATCTCAAACTTCTGCTTCAATAGCATTTTCACATGAAGGATATCTTCGTCACTATCACCTGTGATGATCAAATCATCAACATAAATGACAAGCAGCATAATACCTTTCTCTGCTTTTCTCACATAAAGTGAGAAATCTGCCTTGAAAATCTGAAAGCTAATAGTGACAAGATACTGTCCTATCTTGTCAGACCATGCTCTAGGTGCTTGCTTCAAGCCATACCAGACTTTCTTCAACCTACAAACAAACTCAGGATGAACAGCATGAACATAACCTGGTGGCTGCTCCATAAAGACCTCTTCTTGCAAATCACCATGCAAGAAGGCATTCTTTACATCCATCTGATGTAAAGACGATGGATGTAAAGACCATCCCTTTGATGCAGCCATAGCAATGACTGCTCTTACGATTGCCATCCTTGCAACCGGACTGAATGTTTCTTCATAATCAATGCCATATCTCTGTGCATACTCTTTGACAACTAATCTTGCCTTGTATTTGTTCACAGAACCATCTGCATTGTGCTTCACCTTATAAATCCACTTACAGCAAATTGCCTTCTTGTCTTTAGGCAAAGGCACCAATTCCCATGTAGCATTTGCTTCCAAGGCATCCATTTCTTCATCCATGGCTTTCTCCCATTTTTCTTTTCCCATGGCTTGCTCAAAAGAAGTGGGTTCTCGTACTTGTATCACTTTGACCATATAGGCATAGTGAATGGCTGTAAATCCATCATATTTCAGCCTATCCACAGGATACCTAGCTCTGGTAGACCTGCGCAAAATAGGCTCACTTCCAGGTGCTCTCAAAACATCTCTGGTCTTCCTTACTCCATGTGTAACAACAGAAGGAATACCCAACTCATCATCAATGCTCTGTTCTGAGCCACTAGATTTACCATCCACATAAGAGTGACCTACATTCACATCAAACATGAGCTGATCTACCTTCTCTTTTCATTTTCGTGATACCTGCATACCACTATCTGCATTGCTTTGAGGAGATTCTCATGATCTCAATCTACCTGTCCATGGCGAAGTATGTGAACCACTACTAGAGGACACTGCAGGTCCACTAATATTTTGTGATTGCTGCTGCGAATTCTGTGTAGCATTACCATTTTGTGCATCTACATCATCGATCACATTTACTGATTTATACCAGCTGCTCATCTCATCAAAAATAACATCTCTGCTCACTGTAAACTTACGAGTACAAGGGTTATAGCATCTATACCCTTTCTGCTGCAGAGAATAACCAATAAAGATGCACTTCTCAGCTTTTGGATCCAACTTGGACCTCAACTCATCTGGCACATGAACATAGGCAATGCAACCAAAAATTTTCAAATTAAAAATATCTGATTTCCTACCAGTATACATGTCCTCTGACGTCATGCCATGTATTACTGCAATGGGAGTCTTGTTCATTATGTAAACTGCTGTAGCAACTGCTTCAGCCCAATAATAATCTGGTAGGTCTTTTTCCTTTAGCATGGCCCGAGATACCTCTCCAATATGCCTGTTTTTCCTTTCTGCAAGTCCATTTTGCTGTGGAGTATGACTGCATGAATATTGCTGCTTTATGCCATGCTCCTGCAGGAACCTTGCAAACTCATTTAAGAGGTACTCTCTCCCTCCATCTGATCTTAGGCATTTTATTTGCAGCCTGTTAATTGGGAACATTAGGAAGAACTGGTTCTTCTTCATTTCCTGTAATGAACTCCCAATAGCCTTTTCCCATAAGGAAATTCGTCATTCTAAACTTCAATGCTTGGAAGTTGTTCTTGTCAAGCTTTTCAGTGACAATCTGTGAAAGAGAATCAGACGCCATTACAGAACACTGTAAAATATTATGTCACTGCAAAAAACACAGCTTCTGCCTCACACAGCAAAAACGGGGCCTTTTTCTCAATGCTTGCGGAGAACTTCCGCCTCCAAAACGAGCCCCAAAATGGCCTCGAATCAGAAAAATAAAGTCACCAAGGGCTTTGCCCGCACCTGCAGCATATATTGCCCTCTCGCCACACCGCGAAGGGCGTCTCAACCTGAGACAATGCACTCTTGCACTTTCCGGCTGTGCTACCTGCAGAGATTTGCTCCCAAACTCAAAAAAGGAAAGCAACACTGGTCCTCTTACCAGGACACCACGAACTTGGTTTGCTTTCTTGAGCTCCTTACCACGAACCAGGCTCTGATACCATGTGAAGAGAGTGGGAGAGAAGGAAGGAGTCTCACTTGCGACTTTCTCACATACACAATGGGGGAATACACACAAAGGTGGAGGCTGAAAACAGTTTTCCTCTTCTTAGTTGTGAAAGCCAAAAGAACTCTTGTACAAAGAAATAGATGAACCCTATATGTGGGTCTCAAAACCAAACTCAGCTAACTAAGGTGGCATACTAACTGAGCCACGAACTAGAGTACATAAGGATAGCTGTCATCCAGCTATTATTCATGGGCGGTGTACCAACCGCATCTGCAGCTAACAAGTCGGTGACATAAATGCGCAACGGTCACCCTGGCATATCACGAGTGGAGCTCGATATCTCAACAGATGTCTCACCCTAAAGCCCTTCCTAGTCCACAAGCTAGAGCAGTAGATGCCACATGAGGTCCTCACCAAATTATAGCCATGCCTTTTGGACTAACCTCTGCCCTTGGCAGATATCATGTCTTTTAAGTTTTGGCTGGTGGTACCACCGAGTCCTTCTTGTTGGCCCATGGTTTAAGCATTTGAGGAGAGATGAGACTTGGGAGGATATGGCAATGTTCCCTCAAGATATTGGCAAGACGTGGAGGACTCAATGGGTATTCACTTGGGTCATGGCAGCATGGCTGACAAAGCGACACCATGCTTTCTCAATAACTAATTAGGCCTGAATCCGTACTTTTTTATCAAGTCCACTGGTCATGTATCTATTTCGTAGGATGACTACTCTAGCTACAAAACATGTAAATGTAACCTATACTTCTCTTAAAAAATGACATCAGCTGAAACTGAAAAATGATGATGACTGAAATATCTCAAAATCTTGCGAGGCTCATTGTATGAAACATCAAATCACTAGAGGAAATGAGGAGAAAATATAGCAGAAGATTATCAACAAGAGATACAAAAAACCAAGCAACAAGAGCCAGAATCTGCAGCAAGGCAGCATTGCATCGTGTTGGCCTTAATAAAGTTTTGAACACACCTTTCGTGGCTTTGTGGGCAAAACAAGAGGTGGTGAAAATATTTTGAACACACTTTCCATCAAACCCCCACTCCATGCACCAGCAGCCATAATCACTCTTTCCTTGCAGTAGATTACCCGCGTTCTGGTTTGTACACCTGAGATATGACCACCCTGATCTGACCTGGCAGCACATGGCGACACCTTACAAGAGCAGTTTGACAAATTCATTGCAGACACTAGATGCTTCCAAGGATGAAGAAGGTTACCACAAAAAACTCTCAACAGGATCATAATATATCTCTTTGAAACGACCTGATGAACAAAAATTCCGATTCTCCTGCAAGAGAAAAACAAAGGATCATTGAGAAAACTTGCCAGAAGGAAAATCACATACAGATAGGTGGAAAAAAAGACTTACCCCTGCTATGTATGAAGTTGCCAACTGTGCATCAATTTGGCTATCATCATGAATAAGAGCAGCAGACCCCTCAGCCCCAACTTGCAGTTGTGGCTCAGCTTTACTAACTGCACTTGCGTTCAAGAAATCTGCTTGCACTCCCTCATTACATAATTCTTTTACCTTGTTCTGTAAAGCGACAGACTGTTCCAAAGTTGACCCAAACAGCAAGCTGCCTGCCCCAATCAGATACTTCCCCTTGAGTTATCTGAAGCTGAAAATCGTCAATTATCAAAACTAGAAAAAACTCAGCTACAAATTTCAGACAGAGAGTCTTTCACCTGTTTTCTTGTATCCAATTGTAGTCACTGGATCTAATCCCAATGCTTGCAATCCATCTGCAAATTCCTCCCATAATTGCTTGCTTCTCTTTGCCAGTGGCCAAGTAGTTGTTCCAGGTGCCCTGTGTCCAAGCCATATGTAGCCTTGCCCTATGCAAAACCAAAATAGTTATAAGCCCTCAATAGCTCTCATTAACAATATATTGATTCAACGCTATAATGTAAAAATGTACCAAGCCTTTCATAGATTAGCCCCGGGTATGACCTTGTAGGCTAGTATTATTTAGTTAATGTGCTAGCACACTCGCACGATTACTTCATCTGGATAAAGTCAACCCTTATAACTTAATTCTGTCCTATGGGTCGATTGGGCTAGGGTTTTAGGGTAGTGTTATTCCATCACTTCAGTTGTACTCTCTTGCACTTGTGTGCTGCTGCAATAACAGTCTACAACTAGTTGTTTGCCCTTCGCCTCATTTTTATGCTCCATTGCCTCCAGTGATCCATCAGTTGTATCAGAGCTGAGTTCCAGCCCTGCCCTGTGCATTTCCAGCCAGTTTGAAAGCCTTCCGTCACATGAAAGTGTGAGCAGTTGCCCCAGACGACTTGTCCAAGTTCAGCCGCCACCTGCAGCAGACTATCTGCAAATCTGCAACCTATTCTGGAGCAGTCTTGTGCTGTCTAGAACTGCTTCCTACCTATTCCACTTTATCTAGAGCTTCCTGGAGCTGTTTCCTACCTGTGCGACTTCATTTGAAGCTGTTTTCAGCTGTTTTGAACTAACTTCTTCTGCACAACAACTGCTGCATCATTTCTGAGCTCAACTGTTGCAGTTTTGGATCCCGAACAGGTTGCCAATCAGCTTTCTGGAGGTGCATTTCAGGTGACTCCTGTCTGTGTGCATTTCTGAGCTCCTTCTGTGAATTTCAAGGCTGTTCCTCTCTATTTCAAGGCATTTCTGTGCACTTTTGTGGAGCAGCTTCCTTCAGAAGATTTTTGCATTTTCTATCATATCTACAATGGCAAACTCTGACCTTTTTGGCATGCTTGCTACTAAAGACAAGCTTGATGGCACCAACTAACTCATGTCTGATGTGTCATGTGTTCTTGGTCGCATCATTGCAGGTTTTGAGGTGAGACCTTCATCATAGAAACCTGTTGCCACTACACCCGTCACTTGAATATGTATTTTCCTTCAGTAATATGACTCTTTGAAACAAATGACTTGTAGCCTGAGCATCTATCTTATTATTGGGATTAAAGCACCAACAATATCTCTACCACAACAATTAATAATAAAAACAATAGCACAACTACATCTGCATAATCAAGAGTAACCCTGAGGAATATATATTTTCCTTCAGTAATATGACTCTTTGGAACAAAATGACTTGTAGTCTGAGCATCTCTCTTACTATTGTGATTGAAGCACCAACAATATCTCTACCACAACAGCCCGGTAAAGAAAACAATAGCACAACTATGTGTGCATAATCAAGAGTAACCCGATGATGGGCAATCAAATTGGTCTAGGGGAGTTGTTAACCCCGTCACTACAAGGATGAAAGCATGGTCAATTGCAACCAATATGAGAGCATTTGTAGGGGGAAGTAGAGGGGCAAAGCTCCACTTGTAATATCTTGACCCTAAAAGCATATTTGATGAATCTAATAGGATAGGAATAGCCAAAACATTCTCTAGAGAAGATCAAGACAAACTTGCAAAATAATGGTATAGAGAGACAGATAGAGAGATAGAGAGATAGAAAGATAGAGAGAGATATGATTATATTAAAGTCCTTTTGAGACCCTCAGGATCTATGGGACTGGTGACCACTATTAAATTAAATAGTGGTCCATTACAATTATTGAAATTAAAGTCTCCCAAAAATTTCTACATTGTGAGTATTTGCTGGACTATTTGTTGTGCTAGTCCGAGAATTTCGCTGCGATGTTCCAAGATTCCTTTTTAGGTAGCTTCCAAACTTGTGGCCTGGCTGCTCCAATAGATTCTTCAGGTTAGAACTATTGTTGCCATGGTTCTCCCTTATGTGTGCGTATGCTCAACATTTTAGGAGTATGTGCTCATAGTTCCCAAGAGTTTCAAAAACGAGGAAACGAAAACAAGCGGGAAACGGTGTTTCGGAGTTTCGGTCACCAGAAGAAACGGTGGAAACGGAGTTTCAATTTTTAAGGTGAATAAAATATATATTATATATGTAATTAATATTAATACATATGTCATACAACAAGGCCTTAGAGGACAACAAGGAGGAGAGGAGAGGGAAAGGGCTGAGGAGAGCGAGGAGAAGAGGGCAACGGCTAAGGAGAGCAAGAAGGAGAGGTTGGAGAGGAGAGCAAAGAGGAGAGGAGAGGGCAAGGGCTGAGGAGAGCAGGGAGGATATGCTAGAGAGGAGAGCAAGGAGGAGGGGCAGTGGGCTGAGAGGGGTGTTGTAGGATGAGAGGAGAGCAAGAGGAGAGGCTAGAGAGGGAGAGCAAAAACTGCCCTACCCGCCGATGGGGTTCTAACTTCTTACTCGGTGGTTGAGGCGGGTGTGTGTGTGTGTTGGTACTTTTGCTTCTATAGCTGAGCATTGGTGTCTACAAGCTCTTACATTGCTGCTCTATATATACATTTCCTTGGATAAATTACAGAGGCACTGCAAAAGCACAAAACCCCGAAAAAAAAGATTTTTTTTTTCGCCTATCCAAAACACCGTATCTAGTTTCGGAAACGGTGCCCAGAAACGCCGTTTCTAGGCACTATGTATGTGCTACTTGTCTTCTACCTCCCCTATAGGGCAGATTTTGCATATCCTCTGTCACCAATTGGTATTTCTCCCAAGAAATAAAGAAGAGTCTTTATCAGATTGACTATGGTCAAAGAAAACTAACTTTGGTTCACTAGAATGAGTTTACTACTTTTACTTTGCATTGGTGAAAGAGAACTGTGGGGACGCCCACAAGGGACTAGGATTAGTCCAAGAACTAGGAATGCATGCATTTCGCTAATGTTTAATGGGTTAAAGTGTTGGAATTTGTTTGTGCCATGCGTAGGACCTAAGAGAGTGCAAATAGGACCCAAGAGTGGGGAAAAAAGTGTAAATAGCAGGTCCCACAAGGCTCAAAAAAGTAAAGACAAGGGGGCACCTCATTAAAAGGAGGGCCCACAAGATTAGAAGGTGCCTAAAAGCTCCAAAGCACCAGATTTAGAAGGAAAAATACTAAAAGCTTGGCTTTTTGTAAAAGTAGCTTTTAGAAAGCAGGCCCTAGCTTTTTGCTAGGCCTAGTCTATAAAACAAAGGCCCCTGGCCTCCCAGATTCATTCAAGATTGTACTCAGACTTATGCTCTTTCATGAGCCAGTCGTACAAAGATTATTCTATTGCAATAAAGACCTTCGGGGGGATCCAGCCCTTATTTCTGGGCCCTAGTGTGGTATCTTGTATTCTTTCTCTCTCCCAAACCCCTCTTTCTATTGCTGCGATTCACTTCTACTCCTCCCAGGCGGAGTTGCAATTCATTCCAACATCATATCTTCGACTCTCTGACGCGTACAAGTGCTCGGAAAGAGTGCAGCTGCAGCGATCCAGGTTCCCAGCCCTTCTAGAAGATCATCTCCTTGCTGCGATTAGGGTTTCCAGCCCTACTTGGTGCCCAGAGATGCTGCAAATTGACTCCAAAGCACCCAGACCTGCTGCGAATTGATTCTAAGAAGCCTAGCACTACTGCGATTTGGTCTAAGGGTGCCCAGGATCCTCTACAAGCTATTCTAGGGAGTGGAGCCATTTTGCGATTTGTTCCAGAAGCTGTTTTGTGTGTTGCAAACTGCTCAAAAGTGTCATAATAGCTGTGAATTTATTACTAAAGTATTTTCAAGTATCTTAAGGTTTGGTTACATCCTCTCCTCCCTTGGGATCTTGGGTCGTATCCATCTACCCTTCTCCACTTCTAGATCATGTGAGCTGGTCCATATTTTGCACATTAAGTTCCTTTTGAATATTGAGATGTCCGCCCCAAGATATTTCTGCATTGCATAGCTGTCCATCAGGTTGATTTCCCGTTTGTAGAACTGCATTTTTGTACCTGGATTGTGCCATATTTTCTGTATCATTTTCAGCGTCACTAAGTCTCTGATTTCACATGATTCTTCAGGTATATCAGCCACCTTTATCCCCCATAGTCCCCATCTTTGTATCAGCCCCTAGTCTTAATGGCTTCCATTGCTTTATGTGGTATCCAGTGTGCATCCATCTTCTTAACCTTGTTAAGGTATCCCAAGTAATGGCATAGTGCTTCACCTTCCAATGGTATCATACATGTTTCAGCTAACAGGATGAGTTATGGTGTCTGCATTTTAACTCCCAACTTGCCTACAATAAAGCCTTTATGCACTGTTTCTATCCTTTTCCAATAAGCCCTGGAGAGCCCGGGCGCCCAGGCTGGACATCCATAGAGAACATTGTTTGCACAAGCATGGTGTATAAAAATTTCCTCATCTCCCAATTTCACAAATGTGCCTTTCTGCATTTATTTTGGAAGCTGTACAATGCTTTTAAACCTCCCAAAAGCCTACGTTCAGCATTCCACTTGTAATTATCTGTAAAATCCAGACCTAGATATTTGTACGAAGCAACTACTTCCAAAGTGTCCCCTCCGAATGTGAAATTTATCTGTTTATTTCGAGACCCGATCACCATTACTTCAGTTTTTGGTATGTTGACCTGCATTTTTTAATATTGGCAGAAATTGTATAAGGCATCCAATTGTGCCTGCATATCACTCTTATCTTTTGCAAAGAAGACCACCTTGTCCGCATAAATGAGCAACAACAGTGAGCAACAACAGTGCGTAGCTAGCCACCTGGGCTCCTCGTTGCTGTTTTTTGTCATCCAATCTTTCAACTCATCTATGAAGAGACCAAAGAGAGAGAGAGAGAGAGAGACCTTTGTAAGACTAGAATATGTCCAATCATACAAATTTAGAGAGAGAGAAAGAGAGAGAGTTTATTAAAGTCTTCGGAAGAAACCTGATACAAGAAAGCTAAAAGGGTGGAGCTATTAGTGAGCATCAACACCCATGCAAAAAACAAAAGATAAATGCTACATAATCATATCATAATAATAGTCATCTCCATCATCACTATCATCATAATCATCATCAAATAATCTATCATCTGAATACAAAGTGAAATATGCTCCAACGTTACAACTATGGTCCACTATATCCCCCCTCATCAATAGTAGGGGAGCGAGAGCATAAAACCAAAGATAGAATGCTGCGGGTTGCCCGAGGGCATAGTCCCGCGCTGTCTCTTGGTCACAGCTCTACGTCTAACAAGGGTGATCGTGACCCGTGTCAGTCGTGCTGCCACTCTGAACAAGGAGGGAATGCCCCCAAGCATAATCTGTGCATCAACCGCTGTCGTGTCACTAGTTCTAGATCCCGATCGCATCTAGGGCCTATAGAGTGGGAGCCTGTATGGTTCAGCTGGAAGAACTCCGTGATCATGCTCTAAGAAGAGTCTACCAAGGTATGCTCCTCTTGTGATCGAAGTAGGTGCTCACGATCGCTAACTACCTCATGAATGAATGCGGCCAAGCATGTCTGATCTAGAAAAGAGAGGAACCCGGATAACAATCCAGAGGTATCTCTGAATAGACAATGGAAGCATCCCCGGATCTCATAGTACATTAGGCATCTGAAAATCAAATACTCCTCAGACTCAACCTCCTGTAGACCACATAAGGTGCATATACGTCTCTCCCTAGGTAAACCCTCTGCTCAGCCACTCTCAATACGAAGTCTATGTGAAGAGACCCGAGCAGTTCTCTTGAGGCCTCCCGAGCAGCCACTCTCAATACTTGAGGTCTATGTGAAGAGACCCGAGCAGTTCTCTTGAGGCCTCTCTCTCTCTCTCTCTCTCTCTCTCTCTCTCTCTCTCTACTCAACCTCTCCTGCCTCTCACGCTAGCCCCTCCCACTAGCCCCTCTGCTCAGCCTCTCCGCCTCAGCCACCCCCTCACCCACTCCGCCTCCCCTCTGCTCAACCTCTCTGCCTCAGCCCCCCCTTACCCGCTCAGCCTTTCCACCTCTCTCTCTCTCTCTCTCTCTCTCTCTCTCTCTCTCTCTCTCTCTTTCACTTGCATTATATTGCGTAGCACTTAGATGATATTCGACGATGCCTCTTCTTTGGGGCACGTTGATTTTGTGCTATCTTGTATGCAGAGTTCTTGATGTCCCATGGGCCCATTTTGGCCTCTAGTGGACAATAATAAACTTTCTTTCTTTCTTTCTTTCTCTCTCCCCCCGTTCGTAACTCTCCTGCCCATACAGCCCCGTCCGTTCCTCTCCGTCCGTACTCCGTTCGTACAGCCCGTCGCTCGTCAACAGCCTGTTAGCAGCAAACACACTAACCCTAACCCCGTGTTGGGATAAACTCCCAACCCAACCCGGAGGTTAGGCTCATCAGCTAGGGGTTCAACAGAAAGCCAATTATGGACTGGCCTACACTCTCCTCCAAGTCCCCCTCAACTCCTTCAACCTCCATCAAGACTCAATACTCTACAGATGCAGCCATGACACTCTCTCCTTATGTACGGAATTACCAACAAGAAGGCTCAAAACGACCCATCCTTGGGCAACAAGATCAGATTTTTTATCTACAGGCGGCAGTGAGAGAGCTACAATTGGAACTGGCAGAAGTAAAGGCTCGACTTCACATTCTGGAAGGGCCTGATAAGCAAGCAATAATTGATGAAGCTGTAAAATTTTGTAAAGAATCCCCCCTACCCCTCAGCTATAGTCAAAGATCTTATTCACATTGAAGTACAAACTGCTAAGAAGGAAGTGATTGTGGAAGTGGACACCAAAGCAAGTCTCCACTTGCGGGGCACTAACAGACTCTCTAGTCGGAATGAAGTGAGCCATCTTGGTTAGACGATCAACCACCACAAGGATAGAATCATACCCTCCTTGTGTTGTAGGCAGCCCTACAATAAAGTCCATGGAAATGCTCTCCCACTTACTTAGTGGTACTTCCAAGGGCTGTAAAAGTCCGGGTGGCTTCACCCGCTCGGCCTTACTTACCTGACACGAGAAACACCGTGTCACATATTCATGAATATGCTTTTTCATCTTTGGCCAAAAGAAATCTCGCTTCACGAGATCATACGTCTTCTCGACCCCTGGATGTCCCGCACACGGGCTATCATGGCACTGTCAAATGACTCTCTGCCTGAGATCATTCTGACTAGGTACTACAACCTTGCCATTTCTTTCTAGCATACCATCCCTTATGGTATATCTTGCATAAGTTTGGCCTTTTCTGGATGCCAGGTCATCCTTTTCATTTTCCCCGGGTTTTAACACATGAGCTTTAGACCATAAGCTCTGGACAAACTCGTCCACCTTTTGAGTTTCTCTAATCTCAGTCATTAGAGCACTCTCTAATACCGTGAAACTCAGGTTGTGCATAATGCGAGACAACGCATCAGCAACCTTATTGTCTTTTCCTCTTCGGTACCGAATCGTTAAATTAAACTCCTGCATGAGCTCTGCCCACCTAGCTTGGCGGCCCCTCAAGTCAGGTTGTTTACTAAAATGTTTCAGAGTATCATGATCCACATCCACATAAAACTCTGAACCATACACAGATAATGCCTCCATGTTTTCAAAGCATGGATAACCGCATACAACTCCAATTCATGAGTTGGCCAATTCCTTTGAGAGGGAGAAAGCTTCTTGCTTTCAAAGGCTACTGGCCTTCCCTCTTGAAGGAGAACTGCTCCTACCGCAATGCCACTTGCATTGGTTTCTAGGAACAACGGTTTCTGGGGATTAACTATTTTTAACACCGGTCCTGTGACCACAGCTTGTTTTATGGTGTTAAAACTTTCTTGTTGATTCTGTCCAAATATAAAAGGTACTTTATCTGAGGTCAGATCAGTCAATGGCGATACTATTCTGGAATATCCTTTGATATGCCTTCTATAAAACTGGACAAATCCCAAGAATGATCGCAACGCGGTCAGACTCTGAGGGATTGGCCAAGTTAGTATCACAGCCACTTTCTTCGGATCCATTTCTACCCCCTGTGGAGTAATTATGAATCCTAAATATTTAAGTCTAACCATACTCTAACCATACACAGTATAGTTTTCTTTTTATTTACATAAAGACTGACTTTCGTCAAAGTACTGAACACTACTCTTAAGTGTTCACGATGCTCAGTAATACTTTTACTGAATATCAGGATATCGTCAATAAAATGTACTACGAACTTTCCGATATACGGACGTAGCAAATCATTCATAAGCATGACGAATGTAGCCGGAGCATTGGTAAGTCCGAAGGGCATTACCAAAAACTCATAATGACCAAACCTGCTTCTAAAAGCGGTTTTATGCACATCCTCGGCTCTAATCCGGATCCTCGGCTCTAATCCGGATCTGATGGTGGCCACACTTAAGATCTATCTTGCTGAAAATCACGGCTCCATGTAATGCATCTAGCAAGTCATCAATCCGAGCCATCGGATACCTGTGCTTAACAGTGATATTATTCAATGCTCTATAATCTATACAGAGGCGAAACGTATCATCCTTTTTCTTCTTTAATATCACTGGCCAAGAAAAAGGTGAGAAACTTGGTTGAATCTGCCCCAACTTGAGGTATTCTTCCAGTTGTCTACGCACCTCCGCCTCTTCAGTAAAACTCATTCTATAGGGAGGTCTATTTACAGGTTCTGCCCCCGGTATCAGCTCAATCTTATGCTGAACATTCCGCTCTGGAGGTAACCCATAAGGTAGTTCATCCCTGAAACATTCAGAGAACTCCTCTGTTATAAGATTAGCCAGCTTGGCCATCTCACCACTTTGCGTAACATCAGTGCTAGCCGAAGAATCATCAACCGGCTCTACCGATGCTGTGCAAAAGAATAAAAACTCTACTTGAGCTTTTCGGATTTTCATCACGGAAACCAACGGTCCCTAAGGTATATCTTTTTCACCTCGCAAGACATAAAGCACATCACTCATCTTGAATTGATATACGTGCTTTTTTCAATCAATGGCTGGATTCTTCCTAGAATGCCACGCCATACCCAGGGCTATATCTGCATGAGCAAGCTTGGTCATTTTAAAATCAAGCTTCTCAGCATAGTCCTGAATACGAAGCTCCAACTGGGTAACCCTTTGGTCCTATACTTCAGTTGAACTTCCATCTGCCATCCTGACTGTATACGCGTAGTCAGATGGACTTATCTTTAATTTCAGCCTCTTCACGAGCTTGGAGTTAATCACATTGTGAGTTGACGCCGAGTCAAACAACACAATGACATCATGATTGGCCACTTGCCCTTTCATTTCAATTAACTCCGTATCATTAAAGGCTGTATACCCCGTTGCTGCGGGCTTAGATAGGATGTTATCAGGTGCACTCGTCACCAGCCTAGCAACAGACACACATAACAAACAAGGTACTAACCTCTGAGAAGATCCCGCTAGCTGAATCTGCATCTCTTCCGCTCTGGGACTTCCCTCCATCTCCACGTCGCACTCTGAGATCACCATCTCAGCCATCCGACGATCTTTATTACGTGGACAATCCTTCCACTGATGAGGCTGAAGGCAACCAAAACATAAGCCTTCTCTCCTCGCTTTCTCTCTTTGTTCTGGGTTTAAGGGAGATTTAGACCAAGCCCGGGCTGCCATTGGGGTTACTTTCCTTTTCACTCCAATGGTGGTACTTGATTTTGAAGTTTCAGGTGGTTTCGTCTGCTTGGCTTGACCACTGGGCTGAGAACCACTCCCTCTACTAGTCCATTTCTTCTTAAACCCAGATTTCTTCGGATACCCATACTGGGTTCCGACCTGTGCAAACCCACTTGGCTTGCTGCCCTTGGCATCTTCATAGTTCATGGCTATAGCTATTGCATCATCTAACGTGTTCGCGTACTTAGCCCGAACTTCCATTTTTATTCGATCATTCAATCCAAATATGAAATCTTTCACTTGGATTGATTGAGGCAGGGGTTCGTCAACCTTCATTACACTCTCTCGAAACTTATCAGTGTATTCTGCCACTGATAAAATTCTCTGACGAAGGTTCCTATATTGATTCCAAGCTCGGGATGCTTCGTCAGGAGGTAAGAAGTGTTTCCTGAACTCTCTTTTAAACCCCTCCCAAGTAGTGGATGCTATACCATCTTTTTGTTGTTTAATCCACCACCGATCCGAAGCCTCACTAAACATGTGGATGGCCTTACGGATCTTCTTGATGTCATTTCTGATTTCACAAATGGCAAACGCCTCGTCCCATTTGTGTAACCAGGTCTCAATGACATCGGAGCTACGGTCGTTCATCCGACCAGAATACTTTTCCGGTCCGTAATTGGCAATATTTGGCACTGTAGCCTTCCTAGGCTCGACCGTATGGACACTAGACTCCGGTTCCATTGGAGCCTTTCCCTTCTCCTCTCGAGAAGGTCTGGCAGACATACTATGTATCGCTCTCCTAAGTTCAGACTGCCCTACATTGGCCTGCAACTGCTGCGCTAATAACTGTTGCAAGGCATCCTCAAGCAATGCAATCCTGCCACATAAAGTATGAGCTACTAGGCGCGACACCTGCTGGGTCGGCCAGACTCCTGACTCACCAGGGTCCCTCCTGGAAGCTCCTTCTTCTGCTTCCATTCAGTTCAATGGGTGTTTTGTCTTTCTTTCTTTTTTTTTTTTTTTTTTAAACACCGCTAGAAAATTGTATTTACATACTGACGCAATTCAGTGTACTGACACTCTGACACAATTCCCTATACTAGGGAATACCTGCAATCCCACATGCACACTGACCAGGCATTTGACATAGGCATATATCTCAAACCGCGCTTTTCCCTATACTAGGGAAATTCCTGCAAACTGACTCTGACTGAAGCACACAGGCATATGCACAGGCATAATCTGTCCCTGCTACAACATCAAAGCCTCATGCAGACTGATCACTTACGAGATCCTGTCTATGAAAGTAAAGCATCACCTGACTAACTCAAGAAGGAAAAAAAAACACGAAACTGATGGAGGTCAAAGAGAGCTCCCTGGTTATCAACGATTTCGTCACAGCCTTTTTGATTCCATGCAGATCCCGCCAACAGTCTACAATTACAGCTTCCGCGCTTGCTGGCCAATTTCGGAATACGTGGACAGCTGTCCGTCGACTAGCGCTCCCCGCTATTCTGCATCGCCTCTGCGCTCCAAGTCACAGCTTACGTGCACAAATCCCGAATACACCTCTGCTATCCTGCGTCACCTTCGCCGAATCATCGAAGGCCTCTTCCTTTGTCTGTCGGACTATTCGTGTCAAATGGTCTCCCCGTTCACGAGCTGCTGCTGTCCGTCGTCACGGGCAATCAATGTTGAAGGGTCTCCCTAATTCCCGAGTTCCAGCTGTCGACTCGCCACCTATGCTCCAGGCCTTTCATCCGCTCCAGATCACGTGTAGCACCAGCTTCGTTACGGTCTGTCCGTCACATGGAGTGATCCCTTCCTTTCCACGCCTATCGCCCGCTCCACGCACTCCACTCATCTACCCTGCTCGCTTCAATTTTGGTCGAAAGCCCGCATGGAATCTCCATTGATCTAGGTCAGTCACGAACTATCAACGTCGAAGGGCCTTACAGGATGATCATCAACAATTTCGTCGATCCCTTCCTTTCCTGCGCTCTGCGACAAGCTTACGTAGGCCAGCGCCGATCGATGCGTAGGCCAGTTGTCCGTCGTCACGTCGCAGCATCAACACAATCTGCCCGTCGCATGGACTCTCCCTCGATTTGGCGCTCAGGTCCTTCCACAATCCCGCTCGTCTCTCTCGTTTGCTCGTCCGCCCCTTCCTAATTTCTAGCCTCGGGCTCTGATACCAAATGTAAAGACTATCTACAACTATCTATTCCTACTGCAGATCACGGGAGCAACACCATGAATATCCTCCCATCCAAATCCTGCTGAAGCTAACGAGCAGACTGAGAAATTTCGATCACAAAAACATACGTGAAAATCCTTCTCTTCTCTCACTAGCCTCAACGAGTCCCATCTCCCTAGATAGATCTAGATGCCACATGTCATCCATATAGGGCCTTCCCAATGCAACATTTCACCCCTCTCTTGGGATGCATTAAATCCTTTGCCCCTAGGCACAATCTTCGCATTAGGCCCTTAGCCTTAGATGTACCTAGTCTGGTGCTATCAACCCTCACCTAGGACCTTCACAATAATACCCTCCCGATCATTTACATGAAGCGCAAACAATTATATTACAAAGATAGATCCTTTAAGGGAAATGTCGACTGATTCTTCCGAGGTCATGCTACCTCGGCTAGAGCGTAACACTTAGGGACATATAAACAGTGATGTGCCTAGGGGCAACAAAAGACTATAGGACTTAATGTGAATTCCTAAGGACATAAAAAGACAAGACAAATAGCAAGAGAACTACTTTGGGAAATAGAACATCTAGGGAAAATTGGGGCAACGTGATCTCTATCAATAGTGAACTAACATTTATGTTTTGGGAAGTAAAAATCCCTATCGTGGAGGTATGATCAATGTTGCACAAGTTGGGAGGTGAAATTTCTCAAATGCTCGTGAGTCTTCTACAAATTTTGTATAGGGTTAAGGTAGAGCTTGATTGACAATTTCAATTCACTATCTATGATGACTTGCATCTTTCACTTTGCATGTGTATTATTCACTTTTCTATATATTACTTATTACACATAGGTATTGACTCAAGAGTCCTATGTGATTGTGAGCTCCATATTGTGCCAAGGCTTGCACATGCTAGCCATACGATAACAGGATCCTCGTGTCAACTTCACACGTGCATGTATCACCCATGGGATATGAAGTATCTTTCTATGGTGAATCGGTACCACCATTTCATGGCAACGACAGTGATAGTACATCATCGCGCTAGTGCAAATAAGTTAAGAGTGATGCAAGTGGTGGATCTAAGCATGCAATCATAGAGCTATAGCTCTTGGGCTTTCCATGTCCAATTTTACCAGATCAGCTCCCCATGATCATGTGATCCGCATGCGTATCGATTGCCCCACTTACATGGGAACATTCATGTCCTTGTTTAACCAACACTGTCAGCGCCTTGAGGATGAGCCTTTGTACATTATGGGGATATAAAAATAAATAAGGAAGATCTGACACACAATGGACTCTAGGCTCACCCACTTTGATGTAATCCACGTGCACACACATACATTATGTGTACAATATTGGGTTGATCCAAGTATTCTAGCTTCAATTGTTTGCCTTTGATTAGGACCAAATCATAGGCTAAAACTTTTTTTTTTTTTTCCAAGAAAAAGACTTCTATTAAGTAAGAGAAAAAACCCGCGAGAGCAAGCTCAAAGCGGAATACATCATGAAATCATGAGGATAAATAAAAAGCCCCCTCAGAGTGAGGTGGAAAACAACCAAGGCTGAGGCTGAAAGTGCCACCTCAACCCTGTAGTAGTTTCAGAGAAGAAAGGAGAATCCTTCCATTCCCTGAAGAAAGAAGCCCTCCTAGCTGAGGCTGCACGGGAGTCCCCCTGCATACCCGTCCATACGGCCATCAAAGTATGTACGATGTCTGTCCAGATACTAGCCAATGTGTGCGAGGGATGAACCTGAGTACCCTCCAAAGCCTCTGTGCATCTGGCTCTCCAGATATGCCAGGATGCTATGCTCGCTAGAATCTCCCAAGAAGTATCCACAGAGGCATGTACAGCTGTAAAAGGAAGGTGTGGTGCCTACATATGGACCTCACCTTTCTTCATTCCATAAGCAAGCAAGCATTCTCATTTCGTGTTCAGCTTCATGCTTTCCTTTCACTTCTTCAACACTTTTTTGATCAGAACTATTTCAGAAATACTTGTTTAATCCGATGACGTCGAACCGAAATGGCCCGAGAGGAGTCAACTCCCTCATAGAAAACCTGAGGTCCTATAAGAGAAAGCCAAGCCACCGAGCCCCATGTCATAAAAAATGGTGAATGGGCAAAGTGACTGAAAATCCTGGCTACCCCCATCCAAATCATCCTCGCCTGTCTGCAATCCCATAAGCAATGCTGAATAGACTCCGAAGCAGAAAGGCATCGAGGGCATGTAGGATCGGCTCCGAACCTGGACCTCCAAAGGTTCACTGCAATCCCTCCATGGATAGAAAGCCAAAAGAAGATAGTGATCTTTCTATTCCTGTGAAATTTCCAGAGTCTCCTCCAGAAGCACCTCTGCTGATCCGCAGTAATACCAAAAGTCTCCCAATGAGGAACTCTGGAGGGTCTCCAACCTCTACTACTGAGCTAATATCTCCTGGCATTACTGACCGTGTAACGAAAGAAGGGGATGCTCTTCTCTCAATGTCCTGCGTCAATCCACTCCCACTCTCCAGGGTCCCACTGCAAATACCTGATGGGAACTCCCCCATAGAGCCAGAGCCTCCAAGACCCGGTGGAGAGTAGCCGGGGGTCTGGGTCTATATATTTCATTGTTAAGTATGGGTAGAGGAAAAATTATACCAAAATCAAATTGCAATTTGATTTTAGGCACTAAATGACCTCTAGATTGACACTTTTTTTGGAGGCCCCCTAGTAAGCTAAAGATACTATTGCAAGAATAGAAAGGTATTCAAAGCTACTTTGTTTTCTAGATTTAGGACCTAATAACCTTACAAGTTTGTGCTTTTATCTATTATATCCTAAACTCATTCCGTTTTATACTAAATTGTGGATGGAGAAGCGAATTTTAGTAGATTTTACTCCCTCCAGGTTTTCTCAGCTGAAAATTCATATTTCTGAAGTTATAACGGGATAAAGAGATTCTCTCCATACTTTGCTTTTGAAGTTTATCCTAAGCTTTTTATGAAACTAATTTGATAAGAGGTCTGAATTTTCAAATTAAGAATCCTCACAATAACTACATGTATTTTGCCACATTTGCAATATGAAGGTCAAAAACTTAAAAAAGTGATTGGCATACAACACTAATGAGAGTCAAACCCATCATGAGACATTCACTTCAGCAAGCGACTAAGTGGGTTGTCTAGTCATATGTTTACTTGAGAAGCACCTTTTCTATCCTAGGTTCACCATGAAATCACCTGCTCAATCATGACTAACTAATTGACATGCAGCCCATGCAAGGTTGGAGAGGTAATGTTTCCAAGTCCACTTTCAAGGAAATTCAACTATTTGATTCCTTACATCTTGCAGCATTGTACGTGTGCACATTTTGGGGAACAAATCTACGAGATGGTGAATAGAATGGGCACAACAAGCTACAGGTTGTCATGCTTGCACATGTCATTCGAAGTAACCAGTCCACCCCAATAGCCTAGAGCTAGCACAGTTTCTACACCAAGATATCTCCTTTCAAACATGTCTTATTTTGTATGTGCTCATCAATATGGACACTCAAAGGCAAGAAAACCCAGGGATTCCTTGGAGGGCACCAATACTGTCCTCAATGCAATTAGAAACCAAGGGGGATGAGGACAGCTAGGATGCACGCATTAGCAAGTGGTTTCACTCACATAATATTACTAGTACTTGACGGATGTGCCCACGTCATGCTAGTCAATTTGTCTCATTTTGAGGAAACCTTGGAATGGTAGCCTAGTACTATTTTGGAGCATCACGGAGCACATGTTTCTCTCATTCCACATCCTGCATGTTGTGTAGTGTACAAATCCTCAACTCTATGTTGAATTGATGTGAGGTTGTCATGTGGTGATCAAGACTGCACGAGACTATTGTTATGCATCCTAGGGCTTGAATGAAACCATCCTTGGGTCAATTGGAGGAAATGCTCTTTGTAGAATGCCATCTCGGCACATGGCTATTGTGGTTTGTGATCCTAGATTTTCCTTGATAACTTGTGAATGTATTGTGTGCCTCTCTTCATTTTCAATAGAACCACAGACATGGATACATAAGAACCTTTCTAATAGAGGATCAGATACTTCTCCCCCAAAAAAGTTCTCATAGAGTGAATACTGCAAAGGTCGCAATGCAAAGGAACCCCTCTTAAGGATGCAAGAACCCACTTCCCCACCCAACACAAGATCAACATCACCTCGTCAGGCCACATTGTGTAATGCTCATGTCAACTGCGGCGAGCAAAGCATGCCAACAAAGGGTTTCCAACATTCTTCAAATACATCAAAAAGCCTCATGTATACTCAAAACACTTGTCCCACTAATGAGGGGCACATGATTGGCCACAAACATTTAGTCATTATTTTCCACTTTAGGATTGCTTAGGCTTAGGGATATGCTAGCATCTCTAGTTCCATTGATCATTAAGGGCTAGCTCACATGATGTATGAACCTATTGGTCTCATAGGCTTTTTGTAGGCTTAAGAATGTGAAATGCACACGATGTATGTACTTGTTGGTCTCATAGCTTCAGCTTCAACCTCAGGAGCCAATTCCTGACCTCACATTTGCCCCGCCCCACTTCATGTACCCTCTTCACTAAGGGGGGAGTGAAGGACGCTATAGTGAAACTTCATAATGGCTTAGCAAAGGATCATGAGGGACTATGCACTAAGTTCATTGCATATGGGATTAACCTCCTAGCCCCGATCTTAGCAAAGCTTTTCAATGAAGCGGTCTGTTTGGGGTTTCCATGCACCTGAACCATTAATATTATTTCATCCATCCATAAGGCAGGCGATCCCATGAGCCCAGAGAATTACAAGACCATCATGATTGGACATGTCATGTCCAAGATCTATGCATCAGTGCTTGATTCCAAGGTTAGCCGATTTGCGGAGTGTCGAGGACTTAGAGCAGCAGGACAGGCTGGGTTCCGGCGTGATCATGGAACCATGGATCACATTCTCACGCCCAGATGTATCATCGAGGAGGTGAGGGCACGGAAGCAGAGGGTTTACTGTTGCTTTGTGGATTTCCGCAAAGCATTTGATATGGTTCCGAGAGCCCGCCTCATCCGTCACCTACAGGATTTAAGTTATGACCAGGAGATCATTTGGGCTGTCATGGCACTTTACGAGAGAGTCTCAGTCAGAGTACGGGTAGGGTCTGGGTGGATAGACGAGATCATGAGCGCTCTTGGGGTCAAACAAGGGTGTCCCTTATCACCTGCCCTGTTTGGCCTCTACATAGACGAGCTCGAGATATTGATGCAAACACAAGGGGAGATGGATGCTCTCTCACTGACACGTTGATCCGGATATTGCTGTACGCAAATGATGTGGCTCTTTTGTCTTCCTCAACAGAGGGACTCCAGAGACACCTTGACGCATTACAGTCTTTTTGTGAGTCCCATGATTTGAAGGTCAACCTAGGTGAAACCAAGGTTATGATCTTCAACACATCTCGAGCTGTCATGCGCCAGGAGCAGTTCACGTTTGATTGGTCTCTTGTTGAGATAGTTTCTTCATACACTTATCTTGGGGTTGTCTTCTCCGGACCCATCTTCACTATGAGACCGGCGATTCATGCCTGTTTGGGCAGAGGATACGCTTCATTGGCCAGACTAGATGGGCCACTTGATGA
The DNA here is from genome assembly GCF_047967505.1 of Dipteris shenzhenensis. Taxonomy (NCBI): domain Eukaryota; kingdom Viridiplantae; phylum Streptophyta; class Polypodiopsida; order Gleicheniales; family Dipteridaceae; genus Dipteris; species Dipteris shenzhenensis. The sequence continues at coordinate 29,374,013 of NC_141616.1, forward strand.
CCAAATAATATAAATCTGTGCTACAGATGTACATCTGTGAGTATGCAGAGTGCCCCATGCTAAGCAAGCTTCAGCTGACACTATGTACTATTATCAAAGAGGGCAGACATCGACATGCAGGAGTTTATTGCTGCTTTGTGGACTTCTGCAAGGTCTTTCATTCAATGCCGCAAGCTTATCCCATCATGGGACACCAGAATCCAAGCATGCCATATAGGCAGTCATGGCTTTATCACAAGGAGGTATCTTACAATACACAGATGACGCACTGCTGATCTCAGACCCAATAGAGGGCTTCCAGCAAGAGTTTATCCCACCATCAGTTATCAATACTAGCAACAGAGAAGATGGAGATTATCCAATGATATGTTTTCATGGGGTTCACCATGAAACTGTTATTGCCTCAGCATTCTTCCTTAGAGGCCCTTCAGGCTTACCTTTGGTGCCTGTTCTCCACAATCACCATCATAGACTCTTTCTCTCCATCAGCCAAGCTGCTAAGTTCTCCCTTTCAGATTACAATGGTACTTTTCCCACCAGGATGCCAAAAGAAATTGAACCCAATGAAGCACTCAGGTAGATCCAAGTTTGATAGCCTTGTGTGCACAAGGACACTCAGGTCTGAATCAGTGATCCGTACTAAGAACAGCCAAAATACTATTGCACCAAAAATACTTCTCGCAAGTTCTCCTCACATGCAACAGGCCTACTGCCAAAACATACCAGTGTGGAGCCCAAGGATGGCTTCCAAAACTACCTATCACCCTGCTCAGCTGCATGCTCCTTCTTGGTGTCAATGGCCTGTCCAGGTGCCTGGGCATTGGCCCTTTGTATAAAGGGAGGGGACCTAGTCTGTTCGCCCCGTGCTTAGTCTGGATTGGACTGTGGGTCTGCTGACCCCACAGACTTCTCATTCATTACGACCCAATGAGATCAGACTGGCCGACCTTTGGCTGGGCTTTGTAAGACCCACAGCCCCCATGTGTAAGTCCTTAGCTGGGCTGTCATATCCTCCTCCGTCTGCAGATCTGCCAGCCTGTCCATGTGGATGATGTTCCAGATCTCACTGCCTCTGTTGCAGCCCATCTTCTTCTTCTTCTCTCTTATGCTGCAGTTTATACTGCCCCTGTGGCAATACACAACCAACATGTCCCTTCGCTATCCTCATACGGGGGCTTACAGGTGACCACCTACTCCAATTCCCCCTCTCAATGTCACATTATGAGCCCGCATTGAGCCAAAGACATATCCACGCCATCTGCTTCCTTTCAGAAGTTCAGGAATAGGTTGAGAAAGTTCTCGAATTGGTTCAGATGCCTACATACAACGCACCTCCTTGAACTCAGGAACCAAGCCGGAACACAGTTACAATCGAGTACCACTCATTAATGGCACCGACAATATCCATCACGGACCTACTAGGAACATTAAGACACCCAGGTACAGTCAACAGGTACATCCGGCTTTCCCTTTGAAGCTAGAAACATACCAGACCCATTTGCAAGAAACGTTTACACTCGTTGCGCAGAACCTCAGCTCTGATTTGCAGAAGGCGCGAAACCATCTGTAAACACATATTACGCCGTGGCAATTAACGAGTGCATGGTCATGGGGAAGGAGCTCTGGCAGAAAATTGCACGCCCCACTGGACCGGTTTTTCAAGCCCTGCACAAAATTGCACTTGCTTTCCGTTTGATTCTGCTGCAGTTTTCCAAGACCGCATCTGTACTGGATGAAGAATAATGGATTATATGTGTAGCTGTCCAATTCCTCTTTGCAACGAATGTGTAAGGCAATATCAGATTTCAAATAAATTATTTTCTGTGCCTGTTTATTCCAATAATTTAAAATACATGAGAGATATTGTCCTAAATATAAACAGATCCTCCCACAATGCACACGAGGTATTAAGATCTTTGGACTGACCAGCACCAGTGGCGCCTGCGCAGGGTCTCGATGCATCAACGACTGCGACAGACAAATCTGTACTGGAGAGAAGTCGATGAGCTATGGAGAGACCGATGATGCCGGCCCCCACAACCACAACATCGTACTCCAGTTTTTCGAGGCTTGGGGCTTCTCTTGCAGCGGGTCTGTGATTCACAATTTGGGCTTTGATTGGCAGGCCTCCCCTTTTGGCAGCACATATAGGAACACAGACATTTTGTCGCAAAGAGGTTAAATAATTGACGCATGCAGAGCAATTTCGATGCAAAAGTGAGCGTGCCGAGTTACGATTCGCATGCGCAAGTATCGAGGCGGAGGGAGCTAGCGGAAGCCTCGACGCCGCGATAGTCGGATCTGGCAGCAGCTCAAGGGGGGAGCACGATTGGGCAGCGCCAATTCTGGAGGATAATTCCAGCTGCGGAGACATTGATGGCGTACGAAAGCCTCCGAACGGATCGTTGTCTGTGCAGCATGAACCGGGGAAGGAATGGGATGAATGGAAAGGAAGAATGTGATGCAAAAGCTGTGATGTAAAGATGAGCTAATGGCGATGATGAAGGAGGATATGGCGATGAGGAGCTTGCAAGGAGTGGCGATGGCGATGGAGATGAGGAGCTTGCCAAGCTGTGGCTATGGCAATGAAAGCTCTGGCTATGGCGATGAGAGCTTGGCTATGGCGGCTGTTCAGCTGGCGCGCCAAAAACAGAACGGCAACTCCAAGATTCGTTTCTACTTCATTTCACCCTTTGAAACTACCCACGGTCTCATCTTAACCTGGACACAACCTGGGGAAGAACCTGGATCCATACTGCTTCCCACGCTCGACGAACCTCCCGAAGACCATTCAGAAGATCTTGGATCCACACTCCTCCCGGAAAGCACTTGGATCAACTTCTGACACTCCTTTGAGCACATTCCCATGCACGTGAATTCATCGTTCCGAATTTCTCGATCAGACCAAAGATTCGTTTCTAGTTCATTCTTTGACATTACCCAGAGTCTCATCTCAACCTGCGGAAAGAGTAGGGATAGTGGGGCAAGCTTAGTGGGGCAAGCTCCTTAGAAAATGGCAAGCGGGTAGATCCAGTGAGCCGCCACGTTTTTCGATCGTCAAAGGCTTGGGGAGGGGTGTGATATGGTGGCACGTGTCATCTTCGAGGTAGGCATATTTGAACAGGTTTACTGAGGCAAGCACAATCAGGGGAGGCGATTACTGTTCAGGAATTGGATTCAACAATCCACACGAAGGAGAGCGATCCATAATCTGACGTTATTACCCCAGCCTTTGTGACAAACTTGGCACAACTTTTAGCACTCCTTTTGTAAAGAACCTGGATCCCAAACCACAACTTCTGACACTCCTTTTAGCACACTTCCACATAAGCGAATTCATCATTCCGAATTTCTCGATTAGTTGTATTTAGCTTCTCCATGATTTTTGCCTCGCAAACAAGAGCTCCCAGTTAACATCACTAATAACCATGAAGTCATGCATGATAATCCGATGTCCATCTTTTTCGCTCACTTTTAGCCAACCAAAACCAAAACTACTACCTGCCATACAGCTGACAAGCTCAAAATTCAATTGAGCTTTCACTGATTTTGCCATTCCCATACATTTACCGATTCTATTGGCTAAAAATGCTCCACCATTGAGCTGATCAACGTGGAATACACTGTTTTCGTCTTCTATCAAGGTCGATGGTCTGGCTACATTTTCACGATTGAAACAAAAGGTTTTCAAATTGAAAACGAATCGCAATATGCCATGTGATGCAAGAAATAACCTCTTTGGAAAAGGGCCAAGAAGAGAGATGAAGGAGCAAGGGAGGGAGCACCTCAAGTTCAAATATTGTTTCAATAAGGGAACTGTCTCCTATTATTATATGTTATGCAACTCAATGTTCTAAATATATCCGAAATACATCCAAAATATGAGCTAGAGGAAACTTTGGGCTTCCAATTGCCAAGTGTTATCTCTCTCCTCCTCCCTTCTTCATCTCATTGCTCTTTCTTCAAATCTAAGTTCCTTTTTCTCCTCCAATTCATTATTATGTCATGAAGTATTATTATAATGTCTAAACAACTGCTATGGAGGAGACACCTGTTAGAGCAACTTGCATTCAATGGACATTATGTCATGAATTATTATTATTATGTCATGAAGTATTGTTAAAAGGTCTAAACAACCGCTATGGAGGAGACACCTATAAGAGCAACTTGCATTCAATGGACATTTTTATGTTCCATGACATAAGCTCATAAACAGACATCTATGGCCTTGCTAACAAACTATCATGGAGATGGTTGGTCATTTGGGTCCAAAGGGGTTTACATGTTTTCATGTGTGATTGGGCAAATTGACCTTGTTAAGGTATCATCTCAAACAAGTGTCATCAGTCGAGCTACATATTTCTTAAGATGAAAGCCACTTCACCAAAACTTATGTTGCTTCCCATTCAAGTCTACAAGGTGATATGGACCGTTGGAATATTTCTACAACACTAGGAATGGCCCCTCTCCTTTAACTTGGAATTTGTGTGAAAGGTATTATCCAGCCGGTTGTTGTAATGGAGAACAAGGTCCCCCTCTTTTATGCCTTTATCCTTCACCTTTGTATCAGCAATAGCTTCAATGATGCCAGGAATAGCCAAGAGACTTTACAAGGCTGAAATGATGTGCACAATGCCGTGAGATAGCCGAATAGGCTTTACAATGGTGGCATGTGTGTGTGAAATCAAATGCTATCTGCCCACTGAATCAATTTGCAATGCCTCTGAACTCTGAAAGTCTGCTCACTGAACTGATGAACGTAAGGTTTCAGGTAATGTAATGATGTGAAACCGTATGTGAGCGTATGGACTGACTCCGAGTAGGTACTAATCGAGAATTTCAGGCATGGCTTAGATTGGCAACTTGGGAAAATTCAAAGCGTCCCCTCTATGGTGATCTTGTCTACTCTAATCTAGATCTAAACCAACCGTCGATCGATGAAAAGAACAGCAAATAATTCCTTTGCTTTTGTTCTTTTTAAGTGCTGGGTCAGATGCGTCGATGTAGAGGCAAATGTGCATGAAGGAAGTGGTTTTGTCGGCAAGGCTCAAATGTGAGTGTAACTTGCACCAAAATGTGTGCGTGATGTGACAAGCACATAGAGCACAAAAAAACGAGCGACTTTTCTTTTTGGAGCACCCTCAAATTCTTCTTGGATTAAGAGATATGACTTGATCTAGGTGGAGAGGCAAAAGGAGTGCAAATGGTGATCAATGATGATGTTTCATTGTGAGTCACATGCAGTGATGATGTGGCACTGTGCTTAGCAAGAGGTGTGCCAGTGAAGCCGTGTGCTGAGGTGGCAGGAGTGTGCACATGTAGTGTGTGCACATTGTGCTTGGCAAGGGACTGTTCCTGTAGGGGTCAGTGATGATTGGACAGCTAAGATGGCACTACTGAGGTGGCATAGATGATGATGTCAGTAGATGATGTGGCAATGTTGACATGGCTATGTCAACGTGGCACTGATGATGTGGAAGTGGTGATGTGGCATAAGTGACATGGACTGCTCACGTAGCTGATGACATGGCATGTGACGTGTTTGTGCTGACGTGGCACAAGTGACATGGCAGTTGGTGATGACGTGGCTGATAAGTTTGATGATGTGGCACCCGATGGTGACATGCCAGATAAGGTCTGCCACATGGTTGACCAAGCCCTGGGGTGTGGTGACCCTGAGGATAAGGTGAGTAGATCCGCCATGTGTTGCATGCTGGTGTGTTGGAATCTTTGAAGATTCTGTCGATGGAGTCGTTGGTCCATGGGCGTGTTGCGCCTCAGGAGCCGCGGTTGCTGGAGGAGCACTGTGGGCTGTTGGAGGTCCTTGGAGCTGACCATGAAGAACAGAGACTAAAGGCCTGGTGAGGAGGAGCCATCGGTGCTGGCACTGGCGCTGTCCGCTAGGTGGAAAGTCTGAAGGCCTGGCGAGGAGGAGCCATCGGTTCAAGGGCGGCTATGGTGGCTAGAGTTCATTGCACAGAACTGTGGGACAGCTGATTGACAGGCAGAAGGTCGTCTGCGAGGCGCTTTCTGATGCGCAAGGTCATTAGAAAGCCTTTGCTCCTTTGCTGTTGTCTGTCTGCTCGTTGGCGCTACTGGAATACCAAGGTCGTAGGAGCCATTAGAGCTCGCAACATCAAAGATTTCATGGTGAAGCTAGGCTGGCTCGTTGGAGAGCATTGAGGTGAACTATGCAGATGGAGAGGTCGTTGGAGGCGACGCAAGTTGCTTAGTCACTGTTGGAGCTAGCTTGATTTGGAGACTAGTTGCTGGAGAGGGTGATTGGAGTCCTATAATTGAAGGGATGGCCCGTGTGCATGTGAGTCGGTAAAGAGCCACCTGTGAAGCTGTTGTCGCTAAGAAGATCGTTGGCAATGGAGAGGCATTGAGCCTTAGTTGTAGAAGATTGTAGGAGGCCGTCACTACTGCTGAGTCATTGGAGATGGCACAGGGAGTTGCAGGAGCCTCAGGTGTTGAGGCCATTGCTGGATCCTTAGTCCAGCCGAGGCGCAATGAAGCTATTGCTTTGGACCTTTGGAAGTCCAGGCTTCATTGTAGGATCTGGAGCGTAGCTGCTATGGCTCAGCTTACCTCCAGCATTGTTGCAGAAGTCATTTCGCAGAGAGCAAGGAGGTGCTTGTAGGTGACTAATCGAGGCGGCTTCGAGTCACCCTTAGCTTTTCTCTCAAAACTAGTAGAGCTTCGGGCTCTTTCTCTCAAACAATAGGATGTCTATTCTCTCCCTCTAAGAAGAAGAAGAACAACAACTCCTCACAGATTTGTCTCACAAACTAGATCTCTAAAAGAAATGAACTTTCACAAGAGAATAGAAATTCTCTCAAATTTCAGACTCTCACAATGGAAATCTCTCAAGAACAATGACGGAAATTTCTTTCAATGGACGGAAATCTTTCATCAACGGAATGAAAGATAGAAACCTCTCAATCTCTCAATCTCTCTCGCACTCTCAAGAATCACAATGCCTCAGCGGAAGGCAAGGGAGCTCTGATACCATGACAAAATATGAAGAGGGGAGAGGAGAAGAGTGGAGATGAGGAGAGAGGGCACAGCTAGAGAGCACACCACAATGCCTTGGTGGTATTCTAGTCATGCAAAGGGGACTTGATGGGGCCACTAATATTTGAGAGGGACTTACAATCGCCTAGATTGAGGCATGTGAATAATATCATGGCCATCAAATACCATTTTCATGGTCAAGAATGAACATTGCTATGTTTTTGCCCATGCATCTCCTCTTTTGGTCCAAAATAATGCCTCGGTGGTATTCTAGTCATGCAAATGGGACCCTATGACATGATACTTTGCAAGAGACTTAAAATCACCTAGTTTGAGTCCCATGCAAAATATAATGGTCATCAAATCCAATTTGCATGGTCAAGAACACTCTCGTTCTCTCTCTCACACTCATGCTCACGCTCTCTCGTTCTCTCACTCACTTCGCCCCACACTCATGCTCTCTCTCTCATGAATGCACACACACACTCTCTCTCTCTCTCTCTCTCTCTCTCTATCTCTCTCTCCCTCCCTCCCTCCCTCCCTCCCTTCCTACCTCCCTCTCTCTCTCTCTCTCTCTCTCTCTCTCTCTCTCTGTCTCTCTCTGTCTCTCTCTCTCTCTCTCTCCTTTAAATTAAAATTAAAATGCAAATGAAAATTCAAATTTGAATTTGAAATGTTCATTTTCAACATTCTAAATTGTTTAAAACTTAAAATTTTGCACTTAAATTTGATTTTTTTTCACCAGATGAGTTGAAGTTATGGAGAATGGCACTGGCTCCATTAGGGGAGAAATGGGGTCTCAAAAGCGCCTCCAATTAGTGTTTCCTGATTTCAAGGGAGGGATTTGAGGTGTACGAATGAGAGTGGTAGAAGGTGTGGGGCAATGGTATGTTGAGGTGGAGGGTAGGCACGCTTGCAGACAGTCCCTATTGGTTGCTCCCCTTACACTAGGGACCACCCAAACCATCCTCCCCCCCTCTTAACCCATATTTGACTCTCCTACCAGCTGCACCTCCCCCAGATGAGCCCAAAATTGCGTTCAATGGGATGGTAGGGCCCTTTTGGAAAATTTTTCTTCTCCCCTCCCTCTTTCTAGGGCCTTTGCCCCCCACTGTTTTGGTCTAGCCTACCAAATCCCTCCATTTTTAAAATGCCTCCCACACATTTTCCCACTTCCCCTCTTTCTTTGCTCCCTCTTGCTCTGGCTTGCTTGTTGCAGCTCCTCTCTCTCTCTCTCTCTCTCTCTCCCCCCTCCCTCTCTTGTGCCTTTGTTGGTGCTACATGGTCCTTCTCCATCTCCCTCTTTTGTGCCTCTGTTGGAGTTGGTCTATCTCTCTCCTTCTCCCTCTCCTGTGCATCTGTTGCTGCGGCTTTGTCTCTCTCTTTCTCCCTCTTTTGTGCTTCTATTAGAGTTGCTCTGTCCCTCTTCTTCTCCCTCTCCTGTGCCTTTGTTGCTGCTGCTCTATCCGTCTCCTTCTCCCTCTTTTGTGCCTTTGTTGGAGCTGCATTGCCTTGTGTAGGAGTCCCATTCTTGCTATTGCGACCTCTGCAAGTATGGTGAGGAGCAAGGCTACAAGTCCACACAATGTTGTGACCTCTTATATCTTCCACAACACTAGAAATGCATTGGGTGAGTCGATCCCTTGCACCTATAGCTTAAATGACTGGATAGTGATGAAAGGATCAGCCAAAGGTCCACATAAGCTTCCCAAAAGCAAGAGAGGTGACATATTGCATGAGTGGAAGGGGCACATCTTGAAGTTCAAGTTTGGAAGAAAGGATGGCTCGCAAAAGTGCAACATGTTTACATGGGAAAAGATATGCGGCTTCCTCCATCATTCAATCAATCTAGGATACCACCACACTGTGAGCCTTTCTATCTATGTACTTTTTTCACCTCCTGTAAGTGTAATGAGTCCATTTGGAAATTTTGTGTTTGGTTTCTAAGAGCTCTTATTCATGGTGGTAGATGTTTTCCCTTCGGACTTTGAGGAGTGGGAACTAGTTGAATCATTCGTAGGCAAGTTCACTATGATTCATGAGGATTTAGGTAAGCAAGTGCATGTAGGGGAGAAGTTGGCCTTCTTGCGAATGAAGAATGTGTATTGGTATAATGCAACATACATCACTCTAATGACATCATCAAGCTATGGCCGTTTGCAAACCATTGCACCACCACAACAAGACATGGATTGTAGCAATTTGGACTCGAGGACATTGCAATCGTACAAGGACAAGATTGCCAAGGATGTGGGCATGGCCATGAAGTTTACATTTGGATCCAAATGGGCAAGGTTATCTTGGTTTATGCCTATGCATATTTTGCTTCTTTGTTTCAGAGTATACATATGCATAGAACAAAAACTATGTGGTCCTGCAAGCCTGTAGATGAAAATGCTCTTGAAGATTTACTTGGGATGAATTGGGGAACAAGGTCAGGCAACCAAAAGGGTGATGTGTTTCGATGTCGCGCATGTAAAGACAATGTGGTTATTAGATACCATTTGTCACGCCAAATGTTGTATTTAGCTTTTCAGTATAGGCACTGGAAGAAAAAAATGGCCAGTGGCTTCCCCTAGACTCTTATGACACTACTACACATGGGCCTTATTCCGACGCTTAAGCACCGATGTTTAACGTGTGCGGGATGCTAATTGTCGATAAGCAAAGCGGGTTTAGAAAAGTGTCACTATATAGTGACTCTAGGCAAGTGTCGCTATATAGCAATGTTTATATAGAGTCGCTATATAGCGACACTTACCATACTTGTAGAAGGTCGTTATATAGTGACTCTGAAACAATTTCCTATAGCGACGCTTTATAGAGAGTGTTTTTTCCCATACTGACCTTTAAAGATAGTTTTTCCCAATGATAACTTTTTTTTTTCTTTTCATACATGTTTGATCCTTTGAAAGAAGAAAAGTACAAGAGCATATACATCAAGTTTTGGAGCTCATATATTCATGTCCAAGTTTGAGATGAAAAAAATCAATGAAGAGCGTTTACATCAACAGCTTCATCGTGAGCCAAGTCTAACTCCAACTCTTTAGTCTAGCGCACCAAACAAGTCTATCTCCAACTATATACTGAGTTGATCTCCTATATCATCATCGTACTTTGACATCGTACGTTCACCTAAGACTTGATCATCTCATCTTCTTCCTCAATATCGTGATCTCCATCTTTCTCCCATAAGATGTCATTATGCACATCTTCCTCTTGGTTCATATTGTGATCTTCATCTTCTTCGCTAGATCCATCTGGATCAATTGGATCCGACATTAGTAGTGGCATCTTCATATCCACATTTCTATCTTCAAAAATTGCTTACTTTGTGGTGCAACTTAGATCACATACCACCATCTTGGATCAGAATGATCCGGATGAAAAACCACCTATATTGAAGATGGGTGACAAATGCCATTAATTATATATATGAAATTATGCTTAAGTACATGTACCAATGGATCTTTGAAAACAAAAGCTTCGATTAATTAAATCATTAGTATGCACCTGCTCACAATGCTCAAGAAGAACAAAAGTATCACTTTCATTGGTCCAAAGTTGGTGGAGTCTATTGCAAAGAAACCACTACTGTCTTTCCTCACTGTCACATGGGGACCGTTGTAAATAGTTCTAAACCATTTACATCAAGAATGAAAATACTAAATTGTCTAAAATCAATTTCATAGATTTTACATATGGTCCCACAATAATCCAAGTGTGAGGAGAGAAGATTGTTATTTGAAGCACTTGCTCGGCTCTCTTGTGTGAAGTTAGCCATGACTCTACAATCATATGTGACTCTCTTTGAATCGATGCGTTCCACGCAAAAATGTCGTCCATATGACCCTAATGCATTGTACTTTTTGTACTGCAAAAGAGCATCATTAAAACAATGAGGATGCATCTATTTTATAGCGTTTATTGCCACAAATAATTACTTTAAAATTACGTCGAGGTAAGAAGCTTACATGCATCATACATCCAGATGATAACTCTCGCTTGTGCTTGTTTATTGTCTCTCCATCGCGTTCAGATTTACGTAGAGCCAGTTGTAGCCAATCAAGTGACATGGGCATGGGTAGAAGGGTGAGATCCCGTGGATATGGTTGCGATCGCTTGTACATTACTCTGAATCTCCTCCTTACATTTTATTCTTTCTGCTTTGGTTGCTTCATATCTCTCAATCCACTTCTGCATCTCCTTACTATTGAGGATACAAAACTTATTAAAATTTTCCAGTTGCTCTTTGCTCATCTTTCTTTCAATCCCTTTTCCTTGGGGAACCTTGTCAACGATGCGATCATCATCCTTGTTATGCCGAGCCTGCGGCATATCGAGATCCATGGATGCAAGAAATTCTGTGATATATACCAATGACTCTTGCACAAGCCATCCCTCTCCCATGCTTGCTTCCGGTCTTGCTCTTTGCCTTACAAATCCCTTCAAAGTTTTCATAAACTACTCGAGAAAAAACATCTACCGACTATGAACGGTACCTACAATGGCCACCGCATCAACTATGTGCACAAGCAAGTGCACTTGAGTTGTCATAATGCTCAAGGGAAAGTGCTTGTCAAGCAAGCATACGGCTTCGATGGAGTCCACCCTAGCCTTCTCGAGGCTTGATATGGAGATCTTTTTTTGAGATATCCACTTATTTCACATGCCCACGTAAGATATATTCATAATCAGTCTACAGATTATTCAACTTAAATTGAAGAAAATGCAATCAATGCGATTTGATAGTAAGAATACCTCACAATACCATTGATCTTGAATATAACATTTCTAACATCTTCTTGTAAGCACCCTTTCACCATAATTGGGAGGATGAACTATCCAAGCAACAAAGAAGTCATGTCAATAATATAACATAATCATAATTACACTAACGCATCATGATTATCGGTACACTAATCCTACTGCTTAGAATACCTGTAAGACCTTGTGCCAATTATGGGACTTGAGTCCACTATGCTTATTGTCCTTTGAAAATGCTCCTTTCAAGCAATGCATGTACCCTGTCATGACCATATTTGGCATAATATCTAGCGTTAAGATCTAGTTCCTCTACTTAAGAGATGGTGTCTCCAATATATAATAGACAATATCCCTGGGAGGGTCACTCATCATATGTAACCTTATCACGTTAGTTCAACAGATGGGTTTATATTAATCCCCTTACTTATAGATCTATGATTAATCAAATTATTTCAAGTAGCCACAACAATTTATAGAGAAAAGTAGTGTGACAAAGGAATGATGTTGTCATGATTATTTATAGTTAGTCTAGCAATTAAGAAATGTCTCATCATCCATTTTCATGAATTACCAATGCAATTGAAAAAGTTGTGATCATGGTTCTCATTTAATGTAAAAAATGACTCCACATTTTAAATTTCTTACACTTTGAATCATGAAATGGAACTAAGCATTTAGACATTATATGGGGAGTTGAGATATGTTAATCCTAATAATTTATAACTGGCATCCACATATTTTGGAGGTCCCTCATTCGACTAAATAAATTTGTTCTCACATTTGTCTATATGGCTATAGGATGACACTTACCCAGCTTACAAACCTGGTCATGTCAAGTTTGTCTAATGCATCCTATTGGGCACCAAAGCCTCTTCCAATTATGAAAAGGCACAACATCAAACCAAAGCCATCTTTTCTAGTTGGGGTGTTTATCACCAACGTAGGAGCCCTATAATGCCAAAACATTTGTTCACGCCCTTGTGCACGGGTACATGTATGTGTAAAGGTTTAGTACAAAAAAGTGCACCTATCTACTCACCCATGCCAGTCCCCTCACGAGGCATCGGGTACCCAACACTACTAAGCAAGAGCCCTACATCTTTGTCTGCTACTCCATTTAATGCCAGTTTAATCAGTGACTTGCCATTAATTGGGCCACCCCTTAGTCTTGCCAAAATTTGATATCGCATTTGAAATTTTCTTAGAAAGGAATTATCCTCTCCAACTCACCTCAACCTCTTGCTTCCCTACGATCTCTTTCTCCCCCAACCTTCATAATACCCTCTTCCTAAATCAACAAACCCGTCTCCCTCTTTCTCATCCTGTGACCTCCTACTCTTTGAACAATGAAATCATGTCTAGATTATAGCTACATCAAAGTCCTTGTAGGCCTTACACCTCACCTTCCACATAGATTTGAAAAGCCAAGAGCCACTAGTCCTCTTTCAGTATCGTGAAGAGCATCTTATCTATGGCTAATTATTGAATGCTTTTTCTCTAGCTAGTTGTATATCAGATCCTGCATATTGGCATATCTATGACCTGGTTTCTCCAAAACAGGACTACTACATAAAGGATATCTTGCCTCAAGGATGCTATTTATGTAAGCTCAAATCTAGCTCCTTTTTTAGTTGTGTAGATTCCATGCTTCAAAGTCTTGGCCTCAAAAATCTTTCATGTGCATCTACTAAGTTTGCAAAGCTCATACAAGACATTTCTCACTTTTTATTGAGTATAAGCTATGTGAATCATCATGTAAAGCACGTTTTGTAGAACTAGAGCAACACAAGGGGAGAGAAACTTACAACAATGTCTTGCCTGTCAAATGGAAATGCCTCTCTCTCCTTCATAGCTCCTACACTTGCTTTGGGGGTAGGGGCAATAGAGGCTTGTTAAATATAATCCTTGTGCATGATTTTGTCCATCTACAGAGGGATTATGATGCTCTTGACAAGAAGAGGTGCATAAATTAGAAGGTGTGACATCCAGTGGCTGCATCTACATCTTGCACCCATGCCACTGGGTTGCATCTATATGTTCCACTACTATTGTCATTGCTTGAAACTTGTGCGCTTGACAGCACCTTTGAGACTTTCTAGCTTAAGCATGAAAGCGCAACTCTTCGGATAGGCTAGTCATAACATAGAATGCGGCATACTCTTTAGGCTCCAACGTGCCCAATACTATGATTTGATTTGTGCAGAATCATCACAAGGTCTCTTTTACACAAGCAACATGTACTGATCTTTGAAGAAAGGTAGAATATTCAATTGCATAGAAATACAATGGTGTAAACTTGCTTTCCTTTCTTGCCGCTACTATAGCTGTGTTACTTTTTTGGTATCCAAAAGTAATTCCCTGGCACTGTTCTAGTGATAGACCTGGCATTGTGTCCATGGTAGAGAGTATCTAGAGAAGATGGCAATTAATCAAGAAGAGGACATGAAGGTGAAAATGGAGTCCTGTCAAGTTTTCAAAAGTTTCAAAAGATGATTGTAGATGCTTACGGAAATGAGAACATTTTTTAATTATTTTGTAGCTTTGGAAGGGGGAAGACTCGTAAGAAAAATTATCACTTGCATTTTCAAAGAATGGGCAAGATTTGAAGCATCATGAGAGGGATCTCGGGGGGGTCATTATGTATAAACACTATATATCACGTGCGTTCAAGGCCTATTTGTAAAACCCCTGATCTGTGAATTTTTTGTTATTAAAATGCACCCTTTTTCTATTCAATCAATAGACTTTTTCCTAATAGCACCCTCATGATAAAGCTATGAATGGTATAGATTGTATTTTGCTACCAAGTACATTAGGACACCTGGGTGATTTTCTAGAGTCAAAACATATGGAAATAGATTATAGATTGATTTACTTGCAAACGAGGAGCACATCCCTTGCTCACTATGTTTGTACGGATCACAAGCATTTAGCTATCATGACAACCATCAACACTTTACACTTGATATGTAAGCACATGTTACAAAGAGCACAACCATCATTCAAATTTGATTTAAAATATTCATTTCTACAATTGCAAACTATTCATTCTTGCCAAGACTAGAAGAAGTGAGAATAAGGCTAGATCATTAGGAAGGTTAAATGCAGTTTATTATAATTGAATGCCACTATCCCAAGACTATTCTATAAATGATCGTACTAGTCAGCTTGTTAAAAAATACCACAATAGGCATTGGAACCTTGCACAGCCCTTAGCTCTTGCTCTAGAGGCCGTAAATTCCATTGTTCTATGTACTCCTTAGCCTCAGCTTACTCAAACATTAGAAAAGATGGGAGGATATGTAGGATCTTTCGAATAGATTTGATGTGGGCCTGTGCCACCTAGAAAAACTCCCTTATTCATACTAGTAACTTCAATTTAGAAGCTTCATATAGGAATATAATACATACGTGCTATTCTCATACGGAAATGAGAACATTTTTTAATTATTTTGTAGCTTTGGAAGGGGGAAGACTCGTAGGAAAAATTATCACTTGCATTTTCAAAGAATGGGCAAGATTTCAAGCATCATGAGAGGGATCTCGGGGGGGTCATTATGTATAAACACTATATATCACGTGCGTTCAAGGCCTATTTGTAAAACCCCTGATCTGTGAATTTTTTGTTATTAAAATGCACCCTTTTTCTATTCAATCAATAGACTTTTTCCTAATAGCACCCTCATGATAAAGCTATGAATGGTATAGATTGTATTTTGCTACCAAGTACATTAGGACACCTGGGTGATTTTCTAGAGTCAAAACATATGGAAATAGATTATAGATTGATTTACTTGCAAACGAGGAGCACATCCCTTGCTCACTATGTTTGTAGGGATCACAAGCATTTAGCTATCATGACAACCATCAACACTTTACACGATACGTAAGCACATGTTACAAAGGGCACAACCATCATTCAAATTTGATTTAAAATATTCATTTCTACAATTGCAAACTATTCATTCTTGCCAAGACTAGAAGAAGTGAGAATAAGGCTAGATCATTAGGAAGGTTAAATGCAGTTTATTATAATTGAATGCCACTATCCCAAGACTATTCTATAAATGATCGTACTAGTCAGCTTGTTAAAAAATACCACAATAGGCATTGAAACCTTGCACAGCCCTTAGCTCTTGCTCTAGAGGCCGTAAATTCCATTGTTCTATGTACTCCTTAGCTTCAGCTTACTCAAACATTAGAAAAGATGGGAGGATATGTAGGATCTTTCGAATAGATTTGATGTGGGCCTGTGCCACCTAGAAAAACTCCCTTATTCATACTAGTAACTTCAATTTAGAAGCTTCATATAGGAATATAATACATACGTGCTATTCTCATACCCATGCAAAATCAAGAGGTGAGTTGAATAGACACATCTTTTTAGGAAACCGTCACAATCTCGCCTTCTATTCCATTCCCTTAACCATTTCTTCTTCTATCCCTGTCGATTGTTTCATTCTCCCTTGCAATCGGATTGCAAACTCAAGCCTCCACTATTCCATTTCCTTCACTGCTTCATCTTCTATCCCTCTCGATCATTTCTTTCTCCCTTGTAATCGAACTGCAAACTCAAGCCTCCACTATTCCATTTCCTTCACTGTTTCATCGTCTATCCCTCTTGAACATTTCTTTCTCCCTTGCAATCGGACTGCAAACCGAAGCATCCACTATTTCATTTCCTTCACTATTTCATCTTCTATTGCTCTCGACCATTTCTATCTCCCTTGCACTCTTCCTGCAACTTCTATCCCCTCTCATAATGGACCCTGCATAGTTCGGAGCTCCTCACACAATCTTTCCTCCCCCTCTGCTGCAACACAGTGCTAGAGCCCCTCCTCCCTTGATCTTGAAACCATGACATATGAGAGCTCCTCTCTCACTCTTCAAAAGCCCAATTTAGATGTTCTCCAAAACTTCACCAGGTTGGTAGAGGAGGTGAACATGAAGGAGGAGCAACTAGTCTATCAAGGTCAGAATATTACCATCAATGAAAGCGTTATTGAAAATGCTCTAGGAATTTCTGGAGGCAGTTTGCAAGCACACTTTCTTGAGTAGTGGAAGAGACAGGATATTCTAGATGTATACCCCAACACTCAGATTAGTAAACTTAAGATGGTGGAGTCAAGATTTCAAGCTTGCCAATAGACTCCAAGATGTGCTGAAGAAGACCATTTACTTCTTTCCTGATACAAGAGGAACCTGCAAGTTTTGGCAGGCTCAGAGCAACTAAAAGGATGTGATGTATCTTTCTCAAGGGCAATGTCCAAGAGCATATTAACCAACCTGAAGAATTGCATGGATGGCAAATCCTAGTTGTCATCTCAATCCATTGGAGTTGCAATGTACTTAATGTTATCTACCCTTAAAGGGATTTTCAAGAAATATGATAAGTAGATGTCTTAGAAGGTGAATTTTCTACAAGAGAAAGCCACTGATGTAGCAAAGGAAGTACAACTTGAGAAAAATCTCAGGGAAGGTGCAGAAGCCAAGGTAGAGGAGGCACAACCAAGGGCCTTACAGGCATAAGAGCAAGTTGAGATCGCTAAAAAAATGGTCGGTCTCAATGAACTCAAAGATTTTGATTACCAAACTAACATGAGACTGAAGATTGAGAAGGTCGGGGTCAATGAACTCTCTCACTATTTAAGTGCAGTATTTAAGTGCAGTTATTTAAGTGCAGTGTAGACAAAACTAAGAGCCCATTATGATCTAGCTCCAAAACTCTGTACATCGATCCACCTACAATGAATATATGGCATACCCAAATAACTTTGGAATGATTTTGTTCTATCTGAAAATGATGTTGGATGGCATCCTCACATAAACAAACCCAAGAAGGAGGAAAATAGATGCAATGAGGACATGCTTCAGTGGTGGAGGTATACTTTAACTCCACCAAAGACGGTGAATATTAATTTCCCTAGCTATGGTTTTTCCTTCTCCTTTAAGGTACTTCTCCAGCTCATGATGTAGGTTTCTTTTGGTAGGACAAGATAGAGGCGCGAAGATGTATAGAGCACAAAGACCAAGATGAAGAGGCCTTCCTATTGTGTTGCTATGGCTTTCTTACACTACACAAGTGACATTTTAGCCCTAGCTTTGTGGACATCTCAAATCTGGTACTTCTGGATGCCCAATTGTTCAGTACTTCCGGATGTCCAGATGCTCATTGTGTTTCTGTATTATTGGTTCTTGATTTGCAAGATCTTTATGGGCCTTCCTATTGTGTTGCTATGGCTTTCTTACACTACGCAAGCGACATTTCAGCCGTGGATTTGTGGACATCTCAAATTGTCCCTCCATACTCATCTTTGGAGTGACTAAAGCAATTTCCTCATACATTCATCCTTGGTACAACAAAAAAGGACACTTGAATATTTGTTGTGTTCATATACACTGCATGAAATCAGTCATTTTAAGTGGATGAATTGTGCAAAGTATGAAGGCATGATTATAAAGGTTTGAGCAGGTTTGACTAGATTGAACTTAGAGACAACAAGCTCTACTATGTAGATGAAGATCTCACACATCAAACTTGAAGATCTCAAGCCCTGATTATGCATCATCACTATGTCATATGAAGAGCTCAAACATCAAACTTGAAGATCTCAAATCCTGATTATGCATCATCACTATGTCAAACAATTCAAATTGACATATGGCCATCCTTTGTATATATATTTTGACATAGATATATATAGTGGCTTGAGTTTTTCCCTTGTACTCCCCAAGGGTTTTTTCATCTATAGCTAGAGGGCCAAGTTTGAGTGGGGATGTTAGAGCTATATATAGCTTGCCCTAACTCAGCCTAGTCCTCAACTATATATGTGCCTATGATCTATGAATAGAATCAATTCTTGGGGAGCAACTCTTTCTCTTCCTCTCAACACAACTCTTGTGTTTGTCTCTCTACTCTTTCTCTTCCTCTCAACATTAGATACTCCTCCAGAGCAAGTTAATTACGTCGGACATCATGTCTCACCTCACTGCATCCTCTCCATTCATGATGGGACAACTTTCATCATCGACTTAGAGGCCACTACCAACGTGACTTATCCAGCCCAATGGCTTCGTAACTATCAGAAATACCAATCTAGAGGTTAGTATATCTTGCAGGCGATATTAACTTAGTAGCAGTTCTTGAACATGCATATTACGAGGTGTCCTTCACATCCCTGATCTTTAAAGAAATGTTATATCAGTAGGACGTCTTGTTGATTTGGGTTTCTTTCTTGGTTTTTGTCATAAAGGCTACAATTCAACAGTGCCCCAAAAAGGAAATCTTTGAGCTTTCCCTCACTAGTCATGGTGTCTAGCTACAAGGAAAGTTGGATATGGCATTCACACACCACCATTGTAACCTTTATTTTTTCCTAGACATCTATATAGTGGCTGGGGTTTTTCCTTTGAACTCCCAAAGGGTTTTTTTCTCTACAGCCAGAGGGCTTGGTTTGAGCAGGGATGTTAGATCTATATATAGCTTGCCCATAGCTAGCCCTTATCCCTAACTATATATATGCATCTAGTATATGAATATTATCATTACTTGGGAGCACATTTTGTCTCATTATATCTCATAGCTTAACAAATAATACATAAATTTCAAATCCCATAAGTCTAGATAATCTAGAATGCTTGCGTAGTGTAAGAAAGCCATAGCAACACAATAGGAAGGCTCATAAAGATCTTGAAAATCAAGAATCAATAATCCAAAAACACAATGAGCATCAAGGCATATGAAAGTGCCAAACACTTGGGCATCCGAAAGTACTGAACAACTGGGCAGCCGAAAGTAGTGAACAACCAAAAATACAATGAGCATAAGCCACAAACATATGACAAGAGGCAAGCTAGTGTGGATTAGAAACAACTTACATATTCATAGCAGGAATGAAATAACAACCTCTATGCATCCAAAAGTACCGAACAACCAAAAAGAAGATTACAAAGAACATCCAAAATTAACCGACAAAATGGATATCTGGGAACACCAGGACAAAAGAGAAGCGATAATCATGGTGATCAAGTAGTTAGCCATATGCCACATCCAGACGAGTACTCAAGCAGTTAGCCATATGTATAAATAAATATTATCACCTGAAAGACATTGAACCTTGCCACGTCTGAACGGGTACGCAATAAGTAATCCATAGGTGCCAAGTCCCAATGAGCACCTCATAAATAATCCATATGTACCATGTCCAAACAAGTACTCAAGAAGTAATACATATGTGTTCATAAATATTATCACCTTAAAAACCTTGAACCTTGCCATGTCCAAACGAGTAGTCAACAAGGAATCCATATGTGTTCATCATGAAAGCCATATAAGTATGTTTCACATCCAAATGGGTACTCAATAAAGTAATCCATATGTGTTCATCATCAAATCCATATAAATATATGTCACATCCAAAGTAATCCATATGTCGCATGTCCAAACGAGTACTCAATATGTAATCCATATGTGTTCATGGTGAAAGCTAGATAAATATGTGTCTCATCAAAACAAGGATCCTAAAAGATGTTGAACCTTGCCACTTCCAAACAAGTATGCAATAAGTAATCCATAGGTGCCATAGCCAAACAAGTACTCAATAAGTCAGCCATATGTGTTCATCAGCGAAAGACATATACGTATACCTACCCACATAAAGGGCATAATAAAAGAGCTAAATAAAAGTATACCCTGCTTGAAAATACAAGGTGAATTAATAAGTTAATACATACCATAAGTCATCAATAAGTTAATCGAGAAAGAAGGAACAAATTGCTAATCTAGCAAGACCTTGCATGCACACGTAAATATAGATAAGCATGAAAAAAAAGCACAGTGTACTCCTGTAGGTATGCAATGTGCATTTAGTCAAAATTTGGATTGTATCTAGGAACCTGTGCAAACCTGCATGTACTTGGAGACACAACTGATTGTGATGGAAGAGAACATATGAGCTCAGCTTGGAAACAAACAAGTGCCTTGAAACTGACAAGGAAACATGTGAGAAGCGCCTTCTCATATATGAAGTAATGCATCCAAGAAGTAATGATATCAAAGCTAAATAGAAAAGAAACATTGAAGCAAAACATGTGAGCATGTTAATAACACATAACATTTGGCAAGTCCTTTTCTTCCATAAGATGGACCAGCTTGTGAAAGTGAAGCTACGGCGGTTGAATACATGATGAGCAAGTCAAGCAAAATGTAAGCTCATATGAGAGAAAGAAACACTATATCGACATTTTCTTTTGCATGTCAAGCAACCTACATAATTTGCAAGTCATTGCAGAATGACAAGAAAGCATTTAGGATGAGGAACCTCCAAGCAATATAAATCAAAAGCTCAATAGCAAATCTTTACCCTACTCTAGATCAAATATAATGGACGGTCTATAGGCATGCTTGATTGACAAAAGATGAAAGATAACCTGCTTTCAAAATCATAAGATAATTAAAATAACTCCCACCTTTCAAATAACACAAAACATTTAGGAAATCAAAACTAAATTTAAAGATAATCGAAGAAAATCTAGCCTTTAAAACAATACCAAACATTTTGAAAGATCCTTTGTATCAATCAACTCATGCTGAAAGTAAATCTTGATATAAAATATTTTGCAAGTATCTTTAACCAAGATTCATGGAAACTTGAAGTTGCAGCTAAACTTGATAGCAAACCATAATAATACATGTATTATCATTGCGAATAAAACATCAAGCCTAAGTATGTAGTGGAATACAAATAACATAACCTTTCAAGTGAAATATCAAGGACAAAGTATTGTACTAAACTATGATGATATCATGATTCCCAATCATGTACAACATTAAAGGAAATTTGTTTATCTCTATACGAATAGGCAAAGAAAAGCTCAAACACATAGATGAATGTCATAGTGGTTGGTGATCTTGGAATTAACCATGGTTGTCTCACTGAAAAGCAATCAAGTTTTGTGAGGTACTCGAGTATAGATATTGAGAGAGCTCTTTGGTTGAACAAAGTTCTATGAATGCTAAGTAGCAAAGCACTTACACAAATACTCAGCAAGCGATGTACTAAATAAGAAGCTAGTCAGTAAAGGATGCACTTAATAAAAACTAGCTTAATAAATGTAAAGCATCATTGGATTTTACTTTTGCCAAAGCATCATGAAACCACAAGTGCGTAAGCGCTAAACTCTTGTTTTCACTGATGACCTAATAGAAAGTAAAAATTGCTTTCATATGGTAGATTGTCTTGTGTCCAAGTGATTTTCCCAATCAACTTTCTGGTCTATTGAATGTATATAATTATCATTGCAAAAGCATGTAGATTGGGCTACCTTACTCTTAATGACAAGATTGAGACTCTACTTGGCATAAATTAAGTACGATCTTCATTCCTAAATATTGACTACACTTGTAATAATTCTGCGCTCTTGGTTTTCACAAATATGACCGGTGGGCATTGGGTCTCGTCTTCATCTAAATTTTGTCGGAGTCATGTAGCTAAAGAAGTTTTCTTTATGTGATTGAGCCTCTTATTGCTCCATGTGGGAACCTAAAAGCATGATATGCCAGTGCATTAGATCCAAGGGAATACGAATATTGAGTGCAAGATGGTATGATCAACTAATCGAGAATAAAAGCGGGAGGGTGACACTGTATCAAGAAGCTTCTTATCATTAAGTCTAATTTTTCATTGCTTTTGTTTTTGCTACAAATATAGTTAATTCTATAAAAGTATGGACTTTTTCCATCCTCATGTCCTAGATCAAGTCCTCTCTAGTTTTGGGTGTTCATCTTCCTATCCAAACACTCTTCTACCAGTTTATTGACAGTAGGAAGTAAAAAGAAATAACCATAACTTTCTTACTTGAAATCGGAATATAGTGATCTAGCCAGTCAAAATAATCAGCGCATACTCTTTGAACAAGCCATCGTGAACCGTTTTCATCAATCATGATCACAAACGTTGATTTGCAATGCATCTTTGATAACTTTTGCATATAAACTCAAAACCTAGCGATGAAGTGGTCGAAACGATAAGAAAGAACGTTCTGTGAATGAATCCGTTGTTAGATTTACAAAAATCATGTTGCTTTCTTCTCACAGTCATGCTAGAGCGTAGCTAGGCTCTGATACTATGTTGAGAGGAAGAGAAAGAGGAGAGACATGGACACAAGAGTTGCTCCCAAGAAAGTGATTCTATTCATAGATCATAGGCATATATATAGTTGAGGACTAGGTTGAATTAGGGCAAGCTATATATAGCTCTAACATTTAGAGTTTGTGAAAGCACCAAAATCTAACACAATCATCAAAATATTGGCAAACAAAGATAATGCAACTTTTAAAGGAGTATATGTTTCTTTCAAGGACAAAATCAAAGCAACAGAATGTCTTAAAGAGAAAGCATTGGTTGTAAGTTAAGAACACTCATTTGACTATTTCTTAAATAATGAACAAGATTGACATTCAGTGCCTAAGCACTTTCATGTTTTTCAACATCGTGGATGAGGATATTATCAAGCTGGTTGTGAAAAACCAAGCTTTTGGACATTATAAAGTTGGTCATGTAAACCGTGCTATGATTTTTGTGGAAAGCCGACAGAAGTATTCGTCATGCCAATATGTCAACTTAACCACCATTGTATTAAATGCTAATGTGCATTTGACCATCAACCCCCATCAATAAATTTTTGAACAATAACATTGTCAATAGATATCTACAAAAGGTCATGCTCTCTTGTTGGTACCACCTCAAAAATATATAGACTTCCTATATGGAATGCCGTCACTTGGCCCAAGGTTACAAACTACTTAATGAACCTATGCATGTTGTTACATTCACCGAGAAGATGTGCAATCTTGGCATGATCCACATAGAGGAGACAAACATCAACCCGATTTGCCATCCACATATGACAAAATCAACACTCCATGGCCATTTTGTAAGTGTTTATATGTTGTTCTACCATCACTATTCCAACCTATACCATCACTGTTCCAACCTATATAATTCATGTTGTACTACTATCATTGCGAGAAGCTCGAATCCCTTCACACCATATCACTTTGAACCTTTTCACAGGTATGGGGTCAATTGCAAACCAAATATAAAGAGTATGGCGTTGAGAAGTTCACGTGAAGCATTCGAAAAGCCTTTGGTTCCATGCAAAAAATAATTTTTCTTCAGTCCCTACTTTTGAGGAGGGGATGAAGAAAAAACCAAAGGTAATGATCGATTTCAACATGCTATAGCCCATCACTCTCTACAGTTTTGGTGTTTGCAATAAGAGAATCTGGAGATCATACATGAAGACAGGATCTAATAGGTAACATGCTAGCAAAACAAGGAGGACATGAACCCGATCTACAAGAAATGCTAGCTTTTGCAGAGCAATCATGTTTGCAATTGCATGACAAGGCCCTTGGATGTCTATTGCTCATGACCTCCTACAACTAACCCGATTTTGACCATGTTATGCAGGAATTTTCATACCACGTCAAGGTCTAGGGATGGCTGAAGATGACCATCACCGTACGATGAAAGACACTTCTATTGTAAAAGTAGCATCTGCACAAGTAGCCTGTCAACATCAGAGCGAGAAGATGGATGATGAGTCACGATCAACTATCCTTTGGATCTCACTTAGAAAAATGCCCGTGGGAAATGCCTCCCCTTGGCATTTCCTGAATGTGGAGGGCCCACAGGAGGCTCCCATGGTGTTGACAGACAAGTGAATTTCCGTTTGCTAGCTTAGGTTTTTTGAATTCTGGGCCATTTTCTTTATCTGATGGCGACTTGCCACTCGCCATTTTGTTTTGGGGGAAATGCCTCCCCTGGGCATTTCCTGATGTGGAGGGCCCGCACGAGGCTCCCATGATGTTGACAGATGAGGGAACTTCCGTTTGCTAGCTTAGGTTTTTTGAATTCTGGGACATTTTCTTTATCTGACGGCGACTTGACAGACTAGGAAGACTGATGGTCACTCCTACAGCGAGGAGATGCAAGTTTTGACGTAGAAGAGCCGCCAATTGTACGGTGGAGGTGCTCTTCCAACCGACTGCGGCCCTTCACGATGATCGAACAGTTGAAAATTGTTTGGAACCTAGCCATTTTCTTTTTTGACTCCCTTGGTCCATTAACTAAGGACCTTGTCTTGGTCGGACCTTCTGCGGCCGACTCTTAAAGTCGATGATCTATTAGGGTTATAAATTGCACCATCGCCTTCAGAAATCACAGCAGCTTACCAAGTTCCCGCCCTTCCCTTAGCATGGCAACTTCTCGCGTCAATCACGTCATGATCATTTTTGCAGTCTTAGCTGTTTTTTGTGTTTGGCGCATCCATGCACGGATATTAACTATGGACCTATCGCGCGCGGTGATCGCGCCAGAGCATGCCAGCCCCCAGAGTGAAAAAAAACACCACCAGTAAACGCCTATACGCGTGGGTGCTCGGAGATCACAAGGTGTAAAAGGGATCATAACGGGGCGACACCAACGTCAGAGACACCCCAACTCTTGGAGGATAAGCGAGCTTAGGCATGAAGACAGCGAATTCTACAGTACAAGAGAATACGTTCAAGTTGTTATTCCAGCGTTAAAGTGTTCTTCCTTCTGGAGCGTCTATCTGTTTATCATTTCCAGTCTGTTTGTTCGGAGTTGACATTACCCCTACGCCTCTCGCAGCGGTGAATGAAACATAATTTCTTTGGGCGCAATCGTTCGATGATTGTCTCCACAATCACCATCATAGGATCGATCCAGAGAGAGTGAGAGAGAGAGATTGATTCAACGTGAATGAATCTTTCGTTAAAACGTCTCTCCTATCCACATGTACTGATTTCTTTAATGCCAACGCTTTACAATGTTTCAATGGCCATCTCTCCTATCCACATGTACTGATTTCTTTAATGCCGGTCAACTAGGAGCTTGAATGCCAAATCTTCACAATGTTTCAATGGCCACTTGAGAGCTTGAATTATAACAACCCTATTTGGGTTTGATTATGACCACCATACTTCCACATACAATTGTGAATTCACTATCTGGACCTGTTACCTCCAACGAAAAGTATGTAGATCCATATTGACAAAAGAACGTTAAGAATCTTAAACAAGCATGTTAAGATCCTCAATGGTACTATTTAACCGGCTACTTACATGCGGTTCATTCCTTTCCCTTTATAATACTATGAACTTGATGGTTTGTAATTTAAAATCCCATTTTATGCGCATATTTTGGATGGAAAGGCCCCAAACTTGCAGTGAGCCAAACCAACTTAACTTTGATGTTGAATCCATGTTGTAGGGTGACATATTTCCAACTGCACTCCTTAGACAACAAGATTGATACATGTAATTTTTTCATGAAGATATTAATGAATTTGGAAACCACTTTATAATTGATAAGCAAAATGCCACCTCCTTGTAGTTTAGATATCCAAAATGAAACTACCTATTTGATGACATTCTTGATAACTTGATCTCCTCTAGGACCCCAATTTTGGACAAAATTTAGGCATGAAAGCATTAAATATTTCCCTTTGATAGATATATACAAAGATAAATCAACGCATTAGTTTCATCGAACATTAGTCATTTGTGCTTGCATTAAAGGTTTGACATTTTAAGATGAAAAGAAAGGTGTGTTTTGCAAGAAAATACTTGATTTTTAAGGCATTGCATGATGGATAACTGAAAGATTAAAAGGACGAGAAGGGAGAGATAGAGGAATTCTAACGAAGCATAAATGAGCAACGGACTAGATCTTGCTCAATCTTGTTGACGAAGATTAGCATATGGGCCTTCAAATAGGTATATGAGATGGGGCCTCCATCACACAAATCATGACAATATTTGGCATAATATCTAGCCAAGATCTAGTTCCTGTACCTATGAGATGGGGTCTCCAATACACAACAGACAATATCCCTGGTAGGGTCACTCATCATATGTAACCTTATGATGCGAGCTCAACAGATGGGTTTTTATTAATTCCATTACTTACAAGTTAATATATACATAAGGAAGTAAATTGGACCTAAAATTCAACTAGCTCTCAGTATAGATTTGACTGCTTAGTGGTATGGACCATATTTTGGGATCTTTCCTTGGACTTGTAGGGGGTAATATTTTAGTTAACATGGGAGATGATGGGATATTTTATTATGGTCTAGTACTAAAATGTAGTAAGGGTCCTTGTGCATAAGTAGGAGAACTATTGGCATGCTAACTATGGCTTACTACTTAAATCTATTATGTAAATCTCATGTCAATGCCCTAAGTGGATAGGTTGCTTGAGTGGAGTTTTAATCCATCCAACATGAGAAATTTTATCTTTGGAATTGCCATTATGTCTCTTCTTTTATATATTATTGAGAATGTATTACACTTATGTCTAGTAGAAATGCCTATTTTCGTGATAATGATATTCTTTATATTAGCTATTTGTTTCTCTTTCACAACAACACAAAGCAACTATAGACGTGCTTGATAGACACACAAAATAGTGGGCGCGTCTATAGGCATTGCTTGAATAGAGAAATTACAGGCGCGTCTAATAGCGTGTCTAATAGCTCGTCTATTCACACGTGTATTAACACGTCTATTAGCGCATCTACACTGAGAAAATAAAGGCCCGTCTAACATTGCGTTTATCAACACATCTATTTGCACGTGTATTAGCGCGTCTACAGTGAGAATTAGACGTGTATTTAGACGCTAAACAGAGAATACACAAAGTGAGATTTTGGTGTACATCATTGCTTTCCAAACATTGCCCATGATTACCAAAGCACATAATTTTAACAAAAACATCAATGCTTTTTTGCAAGACATACCTAGAAATGAAACCGTACACCATATTAGCAATATGTTGAACACCTTGCATGGAGCATTGATACACATCATATTTTGTATCATGTAAAGTACCTCACAAGCTCGCCCATCTTGTAAATACAATCTTTCACGTCCTTCGATGCACTACGAGAAATATTAGTAGGTAGTATGAACTGAACCCACAAGGAGGTGGTTGATTAGTTGCTTATAATTATTCACTCACAAATTTGAAAGGAAAAAGATAATATGCACATAAAATACTTACTTAGAGCATCTTGTGCCAATCATGAGATTTCAAGCCATATAATTGCTCTACACCTCTTTTCTTGCTCTTTGTAAAGGCTCCCTTCAAACACCTCATGCATCCAGTGGGAGTATGAACTGTAGTAATAGCGTGCTTATTCAATGCGTCTGCCCGTGAGGCAACTAGCGAAGGACCACAAACAGGACATGCATGGTAACCCGATGTAGTGAGACCTAAACAATAGATGCAATTAAGAGTTGAAGGTGGGTTCAACGTGCCACATCAGTTGCCTACTCATAATTAAAAGTGCAATGCTTACCTGAACACTTGCCATAGCCTGGGAAGTAATGCATCGTACACATCAAGATTGCTTTGCAGTTGAAGTCTCATGATGAGGGAGGCCTGCTCACATCATGCACCTCGATACCTCTCCAAAGTATCTCTAGCTTTACAATCAAAGGCTCCAAATAAACATCAGGATTTTTGACTTTATGTTTCCCTGGAATTAGAAGGGACAGCATAACATGTCTTTTCTTAATAGCCATAGAGGGTGGAATATTATAATTCACCAATATCACTGGCCATACACTAAAGAGGTGCTTTTGAGACCAAATGGGTTCACACCGTCCATTCCCAATCCAAGTCTCAAGCTCCTAGGTTCTTCCTTGAAGCTTGGCCATGTGTCTTCAATATGCTTCCACGCAGGAGAGTTTGTGGGAGTTCTCCACTTGCCATCGGTTGATCGATGGGAGGAATGCCATGACATGAGCTCTGCAATGGATTTGCACTTGAACATATGTTGGATGCAAGGGATTATGGAAAAATGTCACAGAACCTTACGAGGCACGTCCAAAATTTTGAGATCTGCTCTATATCTTGCCTCTCCACAAGTAGGGCACTCTCTTGCATCCTTATGTAGTCCACAAAACAAAATGCAATCATTGATGCATGCATGGATACACTTGTAATCTAATCCTCCAAGAGAGGTCACATGTTGCCTTGCCATATCTCTTGAGGTCGGTAATTTATTCTCCCTTGGAAGCATTTTACACAATAGCCTGCATGTGAAGACCATAAATGAGGAAAAGCATTAGAGTAATTGACCCACTAGCATAATTCACCATGTTTGCAAAAAAGACTTTAAAGCTTACTTGAATAATGCATTCAAACTTGCATTGCTCTAGATGGTTTGCAAGTGTAGTAACTCAAGGGAGGCACGTAGAACAGAGAATGTGCACCCCTCAAATAGTGGAGTCGATGCTGTGGTAAAAGGATCATCCTGCTCCATGCTATCATCCCTCCCTTCAGATTGATAAACATATAAATCCCGCACCATATCATCAAACACCTCCTCCACGGCTTCATGAGGTAATGGCGGAGGGCTACTATCACCATCACTCCATGCATCCGTAACGGTCCCTCTTGAGGTTCCCACCTCATATCGCCTACGGTTCCCCTCCTCACGGCGAGCATAGGGCAACATATGCGGGTGTGGCACTGCATCCTATATCAAATTAAAATGGGATCATAACTCAAACATATGAACACCCATAGGTATCTCAATCAACCTTAACTCTTTAACACTTACCATGTTTATGGTCACATCCCATTCTCCATACTTTGAGATGTGATTGAGTGTAATCCTGCATGCACGATACATGTTTCCTTGACATCGATCACACATACATTTGACTTTTTACTCCAACCACATTTCGCGATGGTCGATACGGAGGGATTCATCCTCATTGGAGCTACTTGTTGAAGATGAACACATCCTACAAACAAACAACCCAAAAAAATTTGCTTTTCTTCAAATATTTAATTTTAAAACTGTGCCGCATTTAAAGGGACGTCTAAAACCACGTCTGTCTGTTCTGTGGTGCGCGTCTATAGGCATGTCTAAAATCACATCTGCTCTGTGTATTTAGATGTGCAATTACATGCGTATTTAGACGTGTGTATAAATGCACCATTAGACGTGCTTATAGATGCGGTTTTCAAATCTACTTTTAGCGAGCTGGCTTTGCTTTTCTTCACATAAGCTTCATGCAACTTGCTTGCTTTGCTATTAACAGATCCACAGTCCAACACTTAAGAGGAAGGCACCCACACTTACTTCTAGGCTTATAGGAGAAGAGGGTAAACAAGGAAGAGAAGCAATTTTGAAGAAGGACAAGAAGCTTCAGTACCTCTATCCAAGGTAAGTCTCTTTACGGTTGATCTTCTTTGGAAAATACTCTCTTTTGATTTGTCCTTTGTTGTATCTAAGAAACGAATGATTTTGGTATCAGTGTTATGCTTTTGTGTCGGGCGCATGTCCTTTTTTACTTTTTAGAATAGTCTGTCTGTCGGAGCGTGTCTATAGATGTGTCTTAGAGCACGTCTAAAACCGCATCTACAAGCACATCTATAGACGCGTCTAGCCTATTTTCAGATATAGACAGCCGCATCTCTAGACGCGTTGTTATACGTGAAAATAGACGTGCTTCTCAGACGTGTCTATAGATGTGCTCCGACAGTTTTAGACCCTTTCCTTCCCTTCCCTTCCCTTCTCTTCTCTTCCCTTCCCTTCTCTTCTCTTCTCTTTCCTTCCCTTTTCTCTCTCTTTTTGTCTTCTTTTTCTCTTCTCAGCTCATCAGTAATCTTCTTTTTTTCTTTTTTCCAGTTCATCATGTGGCTAGGAAGCTCTTCAGGCTCACCTGATCTCCGAGAGTCAATTTTTAGGGAGTTATATAACCTTTTAAGGCACCCTCCAAGTCTAGGGAGTTATATGGTTACATGACGGGTACTCTAAACACCCCCCAGGAGTGGGCGCTACAGACTCCAAACCACCCCAACCCCACGCCAGCTGAGATTACCCCAGGGGAGCCAGCCCAGCCCAGCTGGCTACACAGCCGAGGCCCTTCCCCCATGCCGTCTTATGCCCCTTCCCCCATGCCATCTTATGCCCCTTCCCCCATGCTGTCAGGAGGTCCTTCTGTCTCACAGAGCCATCGGCGTACTCCTGTGCAGTCTATACTCGGTTTGGTGGGGACGATGATGATTCAGATGATTTAGACGTGCCTCCGGGTGATGGTACGATCTTCTATGACATCACTCAGATAGGAGGCATCTTGATGGATGCACGGGGGAAGGACATCATGGCCTTCATGCACTCTACAATTGCTAACAGTTACAGAGATTGCTTTATCCACTACAAAGACCAGCCAAAGAGGTTGGCTGATGAGACCCTCGCTGCTGTTTGCTCTAGGTATCCTAACCCCCCCAATCTTCAGTTCATAGATAAATGGGCCAAGTCAAAGATTGTTATGATACTTGGCAATAAAAGATATTTGCTTAAGAGGCAGGCACTAGTGGAGCTTGCCAGGCTCGAGGGAGGTCAACCACCAAGGGGCCCGCCCCACACCACTCACAAGCGTGAGTGGAAGAAAGCAATGAAGTCAGCGAGGGATGATCCTAGTGTGCAACACATGGAGGCACAAAGGATCCAAATGAAGCAATATGGAAGCGTGCATTTTGAAGCAGGGGGTGTTGAATCATGGGAGGCCCAATTTGTAAGTATCGATCTCAAATTATATTGTTTATGTAGTTTATTAGGAGGTTGTTTCTTTGTACTAACCCCTCCGCAAATTGTGTGATCTTGCACCTTGATATCGTGGGCAGATAACCTACTCCTGTCGAGACAGCCTACCATCGCCACCATTGTAGAGGAGATACATGGAAGCACTTCTATCATGACGGGTTGATTACTAAGGAGTACTATATCTGGGCTTCTGGAGCGCCCCCCGAGGTATTTGAAAGTAATTAAATAATGTGAATATTATAAGTAAAGATTTGATTTTTCATACATTGATATATGTTGTCCCTTGTTTACAGGCCCCTGCACAAGAAGACGAGAAAGGAGCGGAGAAGGGAGCACAAAAGGGAGCGTGGAAGGGAGCGAGGAAATAGAGAAGGAGCTTATGCGGAAATAGAATGAGTTTCCACATAAGCTTCTCTCATTCTCTATTTCCGCATAAGCTCATGCATAAGCATGAGCTTATGCGGAAACTTAAGCATAAGCTCATGCGCATGTGGAAATAGAGAAGGAGCTTGTGCGGAAATAGAGAATGAGTTTTCGCATAAGCTCATGCTTATGCTCATGCGGAAATAGAGAAGGAGCTTATGCGGAAATAGAGAATGAGATTCCGCATAAGCTTCTCTCATTCTCTATTTCTGCATAAGGTCATGCATAAGCATGAGCTTATGCGGAAACTTAAGCATAAGCTCATGCGCATGCGGAAATAGAGAAGGAGCTTGTGCGGAAATAGAGAAATAAAGAAGGGGGAAAGCTTATGCGAATGAGAGAAAGGGGAAAGAGATGAGGGGGAAATGAGAGAAGAGGGAAATAGAGTGGGAAATAGAGAAATAAAGAAGAGGGAAAGTTTATGCGAATGAGAGAAGAGGGAAAGTTTATGCGGAAACTTAAGCATAAGCTCATGCGCATGCATGAGCATAAGCATGAGCTTATGCTTAAGTTTCCGCATGAGCATGAGCTTATGCTTAAGTTTCCGCATAAGCTCATGCTTATGCATGAGCTTATGCAGAAATAGAGAATGAGAGAAGCTTATGCGAAAACTCATTCTCTATTTCCACATAAGCTCCTTCTCTATTTCCGCATGAGCATAAGCATGAGCTTATGCGGAAACTCATTCTCTATTTCCGCACAAGCTCCTTCTCTGTTTCCGCATGCGCATGAGCACATAAGCTCATGCTTATGCTCATGCGGAAGTAGAGAAGGAGCTTATGCGGAAGGAGATGAGGGGGAAATGAGAGAAGAGGGAAATAGAGTGGGAAATAGAGAAATAAAGAAGAGGGAAAGTTTATGCGAATGAGAGAAGGGGGAAAGAGATGAGGGGGAAAGAGATGAGGGGGAAATAAGAGAAGAGGGAAATAGAGTGGGAAATAGAGAATGAGCTTCTCTCATTCTCTATTTCCGCATAAGTTTCTCTCATTCTCTATTTCCGCATAAGCTCATGCATAAGCATGAGCTTATGCAGAAACTTAAGCATAAGCTCATGCTTATGCTCATGCTTATGCTCATGCAGAAGTAGAGAAGGAGCTTATGCGGAAATAGAGAATGAGTTTCCACATAAGCTTCTCTCATTCTCTATTTTCGCATAAGCTCATGCATTTATGCATGAGCTTATGCGGAAACTTAAGCATAAGCTCATGCGCATGCATGAGCATAAGCATGAGCTTATGCTTATGCTTATGCTCAAGCATAAGCATAAGCATAAGCTCATGCTTATGCTCATGCGGAAGTAGAGAAGGAGCTTATGCGGAAATAGAGAATGAGTTTCCGCATAAGCTTCTCTCATTCTCTATTTCCGCATAAGCTCATGCATAAGCATGAGCTTATGCGGAAACTTAAGCATAAGCTCATGCGCATGCATGAGCATAAGCATGAGCTTATGCTCATGCGGAAGTAGAGAAGGAGCTTATGCAAAAATAGAGAATGAGTTTCCACATAAGCTTATGCTTATGCTTATGCTCATGTGGAAATAGAGAATGAGTTTCCGCATAAGCTTCTCTCATTCTCTATCTCCGCATAAGCTCATGCATAAGCATGAGCTTACACGGAAACTTAAGCATAAGCTCATGCGCATGCATAAGCATAAGCATGAGCTTATGCTTATGCATGCATAAGCATAAGCATAAGCATATAAGCTCATGCGGAAGTAGAGAAGGAGCTTATGCGGAAATAGAGAATGAGTTTCCGCATAAGCTTCTCTCATTCTCTATTTTTGCATATGCTCATGCATAAGCATGAGCTCATGCGGAAACTTAAGCATAAGCTCATGCGCATGCATGAGCATAAGCATGAGCTTATGCTTATGCTTATGCATAAGCATAAGCATAAGCATAAGCTCATGCTTATGCTCATGCGGAAGTAGAGAAGGAGCTTATGCGTGAGCATGAGCTTATGCGAATGAGAGAAGGGAATATAGAGAAGGGGGAAAGAGAGAAGCATAAGCATAAGAGACTAAGAGGGAAAGGAAATAGAGAATAAGAGGGAAAGGAAAGAGAGAAGGGAAAAGAGATGAGGGGGAAATAGAGAAGGGGGAAAGAGAGAATAAGAGAAGAGGGAAAAAATAGAAGGGGGAAAAAAGAGAATAAGAGAAGGGGGAAGAAGGAAAGAGTGGGAGGGGAAGAGAGGGTTCCTACGCCCATCACTGCAGCTAGCGCCTTAAGCGCTAGCTGCAGGCCAATGCAAATAACAAAAATAATAAATGGAAAAAAGAGGAAGCACTTACCTGAAATAGTATGTCCCGCTCGGTGTAGTGGACTGGCCCTACAAAAGAGAGAAAACAACCCATTTTCTCAAACAAGATGTTAGTGGAAGGAGGAGATTACAAAAGCAACTTCTTGAAGGGAGGAGATTGAGGAGACAAGGAAAGGAGGAGATTGAGGAGACAAGGAGAAAGAGAAGGAAGAGAAATACAGAAAAAAGAGGTGAGTTTTCTTTCTTTCTTAAAATCTCATTTTTTGTTTCAATCCTTTCAAAACAAGCATGAAAACTCGTTTACAGGTTTAGCAATACAAGAAGAAACACTCACAAAACTAAAGCTAACAAACAAACAACCTACATTGTTGAAACAAACTCACCTCTTGAAGAACTTTCTTTCAAGAAACCAAAGAGGGAAAAAGGATAGAGAGGGAGTACAAGAGGTAGGAGAAGGGTGAGGAGTGGAAAATAGAGTGGGAGGTTGCTTGGAATAGATGGGAGGTCATCGAAAATAGGTGGGAGGAGATTTTGGGTTGCTTGCTTGAGAGATTAGGGAATGGATTGAGCAAAACACCGCACGTTTCGGCGTTTCGGGTTTTAACCCACGGCGTCGCTATATAGCGACATTTTTAATTAAAAACGTCGCTATATAGCGACGGAACAGAGGAAAGCATTGCTATATAGCGACGCTTACTGTCATTTTTTTTATATGGCATCAAGAGAAGCTCAAACATGCTTTTTTATAATTGTCAATATGTCCTCCTCATGCTTATGTTGTGATTTTATAAGTGTAGATTGAAGGGATGAGTGGAAGCTCGTCCGATGATGCGCCAACACCCGGGAGCACGAAGTGGCTTACGAAAAGGTTGTACTGTCATTGCACTCATTGCAAGCGAGAAGTACGACATCAATGTCGTATTATCATGCGCCACTTGCGGATGGATGGGGAGGAACCGGAACCAGTACCCCCCGTTGGTGTTGCACATGTTGATGGCTCATCGGTAAGTCAAAGCTATTTAAGTTCGCAATCTTATTGTATACTAGGAAATGGAAGATCTTATATTTACACAAAATCTTAAAACAGGATGAGGAGGGTGACGAGGGTACACATATACCTTCTCACTTTCAGCAAGACTATAGTCTCTCGGATGACGACGAGGGTATGGTCGACATGATGGATTTCATTTTTAGGGGCACTACATCCCATGTACACGTGATGTCAGAGTCTGAGGTCAAAATGCGAGAGTTGCAATCAACACAATTGTACGAGGGTGCTAGGATGTCTAAACTACATGCTTGTCTCTCAATCTTGAATCTACAAGTACAGTATGGGTGGTCGGATACAAGTGTCTCGGCCTTAATGAGGTTAGCCCTTGCATTAATTTGACTCATTATTTGTATATTATTTGTTTTGAGAATCATCATTTGGATACTGTCTTTGTCATAGGTTGCTCCAGAAGATGTTGCCTGCACCAAATACCATGCCCGCATCAAGAGATGAAGCAAAAAAGATGCTAACAACGGTGGGTATGGATTATGATACCATCCATGCTTGCCGTAATGATTGTATTCTCTTTCGTCATGAGCATGGAGATTTGGCTAGTTATCCAAAGTGTGGGGAACAACGATATAGAGATGACTTGCAGGGTGAGCGGATACCAGTAAAGGTCTTGAGACACTTTCCCATCATTGCAAGAATACAACACATGTTTTGATGCAAATCCATAGCGGAGTTGATGACATGGCATGCATCTCATCGGTCCACTGATGACATATTGAGGATTCCCGCAGATTGTGCAGCTTGGAAGCACATAGATAATCAGTGGCCGGACTTTGCGAGGGAGCCACGCAACTTACATCTTGGGCTAGCCATGGACGGCGTGAATCCTTTCGGGTTACGCTCGACATCTTGGTTGACATGGCCCATAG
The DNA here is from genome assembly GCF_047967505.1 of Dipteris shenzhenensis. Classification (NCBI taxonomy): domain Eukaryota; kingdom Viridiplantae; phylum Streptophyta; class Polypodiopsida; order Gleicheniales; family Dipteridaceae; genus Dipteris; species Dipteris shenzhenensis. Next base: position 29,410,064 of record NC_141616.1, read on the forward strand.
TCGTGGTGAATTACAATATCCCACCATGGCTAACAATAAAAAAGGGACACCTCATGCTTGCACTACTTGTGCCAAGAAAGTACAAGGCAAAAAACATGGATGTGTACATGGCACCTTTGATAGAGGAGTTAGATATTATGGAGAGGAGTGCAGGTCTTTGATATTTCCAGAGCTCCTAGACATACCAATGATATTTTGGTCAGGGGTATCTTGATGTGGACCATGCATGACTACCCAGGATATGGAGAGTGCGCAGGTACGTGGTTGTGTCTTTACATGTACAATGAGGGATTATGCTTCTTTTACTCTCTTTTGCACGCATGTCTTGTACTAACACATTCATGCACGCGTGCAGGACTTGTTACAAGTGGGTACCATGCTTGTCCTGTTTGTGGACCGGCTCTGAAATCGCTTGCACGCTACTCCAAACATATGAGGAAAAATGTTTATGAAGGTCATGCTCGATACCTTCCGCTCGACCATCTCGCACGTGGAGGTCAGCTTGATCCACCACCATCATATTTGAAGGCAAGTGATTGGATTCAAGCTTGGAGGGCGAATGGAGAGGAACCTCCTCCTGGTATGAAGAGGCTATCGATCTTTCACGAGCTTCCTTATTGGGGTCAGTTACAAATCAATCATCTCTTGGATCCCATGCATATCTTCAAGAATGTGGGGGCTACTATTTGGGCACACTTGGTTGGTTCCAAGGACTCGAGAGGAGTGCGAGAAGACTTGCGTGCTATGAATAGGATGTCTCATTTGTGGCCCAAGTGCATGCTTCGGGAAAAGTTGTCCTTCCGAAAGCAACGTGGATCCTCTCTATGAGAGATATGAAGTGGCCAAAGCAGAAAGAATAAATGCAAGGATGAGATTCAGAGTAATGTACAGGCGATCACAACCATATCCACGAGATCTGGCTCTTCTCCCTACTCATATGTCACTTGATTGGCTACAACTGGCTCTACGTAAAGCCGAACGTGATGGAGAGACAATAAGCGAGCGCGAGCGAGAGTTATCATTTGGATATATGGTGCATGTAAGTTTCTTATCTCTTGACGTAATTAAGTAATTATTTGTGGCAATATATGCTATAAAATAGGTGCATCTTCATTGTTTTAATGATGCTCTTTTACAGTACAAAAAGTACAGTGCATTATGGTCATATGGACGACATTTTCGCGTGGAACGCATCGATTCAAAGAGAGTCACGTATGATTGTGGAGTCATGGCTAACTTCACACAAGATAGCCGAGCAAGTGCTTCGGATACCAATCTTTTCTCCTCACAGTTGGATTATTGTGGAACCATATGCGACATCTATGAAATTGATTTCAGACGATTTACTATTTTCATTCTTGATGTAAAATGGTTTAGAACTACTTACAACGGTCCCCATGCGACAGTGAGAAAAGATAGTAGCAGTCTCTTTGCAATAGACTCCACCAAACATTGGACCAATGAAAGTGATACTTTTGTTCTTCCCGAGCACTGTGAGCAGGTGCATACTAATGATTTAATTATTCGAAGCTTTCGTTTTTAAAGTCCATTGATATATATATAATTGACGACCTTTGGCACCCATCTTTAATATAGGTGGTTTTTCATCCGGATCGTTCTGATCCAAGATGGTGGTACGTGATCCAAGTTGCACCATGAAGTAAGCGAATTTTTGAATATCGAGATGTGGATACGGAGATGCCACTACCAATGCCGGATCCAATTGATAAATCTAGCGAAGAAGATGTAGATCACCATATGAGCCAAGATGAAGATGCGCATAATGACATCACACGAGAGGAGGATGGAGATCACGATATTAACGAAGAAGACAACAATCATCAAGATCAATCACCACACTTAAGCTTTATTGAAGAAGATGATCAAATACCTTTAGGTGAACGTACGATGCTAGAGTACGATGATGATATAGGAGATCAACTCGGTATAGAGTTGGAGATAGACTTGCTTGGCATCTTAGACTTGGTTCAAGATGAAACAGTTGATGTAAATGCTCTTATTTGATTTTTCTCATCTCAAATTTGGACATGAATATATGAGCTTCAAAGGCTTGATGTACATGCTCTCATTTTTTTATTCTCTATGAGTTCAAACATGTATGAAAATTTAAAAAAAATTTTCATTGGAAAAAACTAACTTTTAAGGCCTATAAAAAAAAAAACCCTCTCTGTAAAAATGTCGGTATAGTATTTTGTCTCAGAGTCGCTATATAGCGACTTTTAAAAAGTCGCTATATAGCGAGTATTTTAAAAAGTCACTATATAGCGACTTTTACAGAGGAAGGTAGGGGATATTTTAAATGCCCATTGATCGCAAGCACTATATTGGATAGTGAACCCCCCCAAGTTGCTTGCATGGTTGCATGAAAATTGCCTCTTAGTCGACAAGACGAAGGACACGCATCGATAATAGGGACATTGACCAATGAATGAAAGAAAGTATTTAGAGCAGGCATCCTGCAATCATGTTGTTTTGCTTTACATTAACATCATATGCAATTATGTTGGTGGATATGCAAGCCCACACACCGCAATGTCCATGACTTCTTCCTCACAATTAGAACATATCTTTGATCTGCAATAGATGCACATTGAGCCCCATTCAATAAAATAGATCTTACATAAAATGAACAATGCACTAAACTAGATCATCCAAACCCTGATGTCCTTATTGTTGGTCCAACATCACCCCGGCACATAGGAAGAATCTGATTGCTATGCTCGGGGGGGTCACTATGTATAAACCCTCTATACCACGTGCGTTCAAGGCATATTTCTAAAATCCCTTATCTGTAAATTTTTCATTAATAAAATGTACCCCTTTTCTATACAAATCTGTAAAATTTTTCCAAAATTATATTAAATAGTCCCTTATGTATATTTATTTCTGTAAATTTTAGAAATAAAAAATATCCTTCTGTTGAACTCACGTGATAGGGTTACATATGATGAGTGACCCCCCCGAGTTGCTATGTGAGGCCAAAATCATTTCAATGATTACCAATGGTAATTGCATCACTTCAAAATTTCACCAATTTTAGTGAGTACTAGCAATTGGATGACCCATGCTAGGGAGTACAAGGCAAAAAACCAAGCTCCTACATATATCTATGGAGAAATGTATAACAAATTTGTTACATAGGTGGCCATCGGCCTTTGATGATCATCCGAGAGACACAAGCATCTGGTCATCTGGGAAACACGAGCATCCTTGTATATGAAAGTAAAGAACAACCGGGAATAACAATTGTCTGGGAAACACAAGAGTTTAGGATCTGATATCATGTTGAACTATGAGTGGTGAGACAACATATGCTCCTAAGGAATTAATTGTATTCATGTACTAGATATATATATATAGTTGAGGACAAGGGTTGAAAATGGGCAAGCTCAATTGGATATATATTTAGCTGTAAGAATGAGAATCAGGATGGAAATGTTTTCAATTGCATTGGTAGTTCATGAAAATGGATGATGATACAAGATGTTACTGATACTCGAAGGCGATAATCTTTTTGATATTGTTCTTGGTGATCTCGTTTGATCATCCCAACCTGTTGATGCAACTGTGAGCCATGATCTTGTGATAGAGGGCCCTCTCTTTGAGCAATGGAGATTTGACTTTACTGATTGCATTCTCGTGATAAAGCAGCTCGTTGGTATATTTTATCTGCTCTACATGATTCTCTTATGTTGGATGTTTTTGCCCTGCCTTCTTCTCATGCAATATGGGAGTATCTCGTTGCTACTTTTGAGAAGAAATCTATCATAATGATTCTTTATCTTCGTAGTCTTTTGAGCACTCCATACAAAGTTGGAGCTCCTATGACAACTCATATTGAGTCATTCAAGAATATCATCAATCAACTTGCTACTGCCTGTTGGTGGACCTGTTCCATGAAATCAATTGGTGACCTATCTTCTTAACACTGTGAGGACACCATCCCATAATATGATAACATTGTTACCACCCTAATAAAAATGAGATTGAGTTCGATCAAACATGTATTTCTTTGATTGAGTACACCCAACTACACGAGTGTCATAAAGAACCTCATGAAACTGTCATGATAACAACGGATGATGTAGATTCAGAGACAGCTTGTGTTGCTTGCAAGCGTCCTTTCTCAAAATATGGATGTGGTGGTAATTCGTACAGAGGTGATAATTCTTCTCATCTCAAATAGCCTAAGAAACATTGTTCTTATTGGGATAAGCATGGTCACCTTATCTCTGATTGTTGGGCTCGACAATATGATGCGGAACATAGTGTTACCACTAAGCAACCCCACTTATACAAAAATTCTCCTTGTGAATATCGTGGTGGAAATCATCCATCCTTTTGGTGTTACAAGAGAAGTTATGATCGCAAATGTAATCAAGATATGCTACTCAACAACAAGATGCCCATACACATCAAGAGGCAAATCATATCTGTTCTAATGGATCTTCAGAGAGGATACTTCATGTTTGAGATGGTTCCACTTTTATTGTTGATTTTGGTGCTACTGATAATATGACCTATCAATCTCAATGGTCACATAATTATCATGCTCTTCCTCAGAAGAAATTGGTTTATCTTCTTGATGACACTTCTTGTCAAGTCATGGGTGTTGGTGATTTATATCTTGGCATTCTTTCTTCAACAAGAGTCTTGTGAGGCATTCTCCATGTTCCATATCTTCAGAGAAATTTTCTTTCTGTTGCATGACTTGTTGATCTTGGTCTCTTTATTGGCTTTGACCACACATAGTGTCATATTGAAAAAGATGGACATAGCATAGTAGTTGCTCCTCGGCATGGTAACCGCTTTCAACTTTCCTTAAATGATGATATTGCCAATGTGGTTACAGCCCCTAGTGATTTGGACTGCAAGCTATGGCATCATCATTTTGTTCATTCGGATTTTGCCAAGCTACTTTCTATCAATCTTCATGATCTTGTGGATGGTATGGATCTCCCAACTCGTCCTCACATGGGCCTCTATGAATATTGTGCTCTTGGCAAGCATCATCAAAAACCCTTTCATGTATCTACTTCAACTCATTCATATGCTTTATTGGATCTCATTCACACTGATATATGTGGACCTTTTCCTCCATCTAAGTCTTTCTATAGGTATTTCATCATTTTCATTGATGATTTTTCAAGATATACAAGTGTATCTCTTGCGACATAAGTTAGAGGCGTTATCAATATTCAAGCAATATAAAACTGCCGCGGAACTTCATCCTGGTTTTCCTATCAAGACCCTTCGTAGAGACAATGGTGGAGAATATATTTCTAATCTTTTTTATGATTATTGCATTGAGTGTGGTATTCATGATGAATATATTGTTCCATACTCTCCTCAACAAAATGGTGGTGCATAACATAAGAACTGCACTTCTCTTGATGCTATGCAATGTATGCTTTTTCATTCTAAATTATCTTGGACCTTTTGGGTAGAAGCAATTCTGATAGCCATCTTTGTGCAAAATCATCTTTCTACAACTGCACCTTCTGGTAAGATACCAATCATAGTTTGGATAGGGTAGACTTCTTCAGTATCACATTTTTGAACTTTTGCCTACATTGCTTATATTCATGTACCAAAAGAGACACAAAAAAATCTAGATCTTCTTGGCTTGAAGGTCATATTCATTGGATATTCTCCTGATTCTAAAGGTTATATATTCTATGATCCCTCTTCTAAGAAGGTGATAATTAGTTGTGATGCCATATTCAATGAGCAATTAATGGGAGGGACATGGTCTACTGAGGATGCAGAGGATACTGAGTCCTTGCTTACTGCCTTTCCTTTTCTATTTGATGATGATTCTACTTCTGATGTCATTACTACTTCTTCACCTGAAGGCATCACTACTACTCCATTTTCAGAGCAATGTGTTGACAATCTTGATTGCCATCCTACACACACATAGGCCTTTGATGATAGTGTTGATATTTATGTTGATCTGCCTATTGATTTTGAACATGGTTCTCCTCACAATTGTGTTGATGACATTCACATCATTGATCATGCAATGGACCCTACTACTTATATAGAAGATATCTCTTCTGTGCAAAAGAGTCAATGGAAAGAGGCCATGGAAGCTGAATATGATTCTTTAATCTCTAAAGGTACATGGATTGTTACTGAACTACCTCCTGGTCATACTCCTATCAAATGTAAGTGGGTTTATAAATGTGACGCTCCAATTTTGTATATGAAATATTTTGGAATATATATCACAGATAGTGTTCAAAAAGGATGGTTTTGATGTTTTAAAGGTTTTGGGAAAGTTTGCTGTTGGTCGAAAAATTTTGAATTTTGTCCATTATGATGTCGGCTAGATTTTGAGCTGGTTAGAGAAATAATTTGAAGAAACTCTGTATGAGAGAGTTTTAGATCTTGTTGAGTAGAAAAACTTTGTTCTAGTGAAAAATTTGTGGTTCACTCATTTGAATGCCTAACATGAGTTACAAGGAAATCTATTAAGATCCAAATAATAGCCACCCATGAGCTCCGTTCCTTTCTCCTTATAATAAGTGCCCTGAACCATCACTATATAGCAACGCCTTGCCATGTTCCGTCATAATATAGCGACGCTTTTAGCAGATTAAGTGTCGCTATATAGAGACTGACGAGTGCCGCTATATAATGATGCCTGGGGCTAAAATTTGAAACCTTGTGTGACGCCGTCTTTCACAACTCTATTGCAGGAAAAGCAAAAATCTCTCCTTCCACCTTATATTCGATGACCTTGCTTTCCTCCTCTCTCTTCCCCACACTCCTCACCCTTACCCAGCCCCTCTCCCAACACTTGTGCTCCCTCTCCACCCTTCTCCCTCTCTGCTCGTGTGAAAGGAATTTTTCAAGAAGGTGTGTCTCTTTAAGCAATGTAGGTTCATTTTTTGTGAGATTTCATTTTGTGAGTGCTGAAGTATGTTTCTCTTTGCATTGCTAAGCCTATGTGCTGATTTTCATGCTTGATTTTTAGAGGTTCACGAAAAAAAACGAGATTTGGTGAAAGAAAGAAGACTCATCTCTTCTCTTTTTGGTATTTCTCTTCTTCCTCTTTCCATTCCTTTCATGCTTTATCCTTGTTTGTAGGCTTATTCTTGTCCCCTCAATCCAATCTCTTTGGAAAGTTGCTTCTCCAAACTCCTCCTTTCTCTAACTAGTTACCTGAAAAATGGTATGTTTCCTCTCCTTTGTAGGGCTAGTCCATGAAACACCGAGTGGGACTTTTCCAGGTAAGAAAGTGCTTCCTCTTTTTTCCTGTTTTTATTTCCGTTATTTGCATTGGCCTGCAGCTAGCGCCTTAAGTGCTAGCTGCAGTATGGGCATAGGAACCCTCTCTTCCCCTCTCTTCTCTTATTCCCTCTTCTTCCCCTCTTTTCCTCCCTCTTTCCCCCCTCTTTCCCTCCCTCTCTTATTTCCTCTTCTTCCTCCCCTTTCTTTTCCTCTCTTTTGGGTATGCTTATGCTTTCTCCCTCTCTTTTTTCTCTCTTTTCCTTCTCTTTTCTCCGCTCTTTTCCTTCCACTCTTTCATCCTCTCTTCTCTCTTTTCTCCTTTCTTTTCTTCTTTTCCCCTCTCTTTTTTCTTCTCTCTTTCTCTCTTTCATCCTCTTCCTCTTATCTCTCTTTTCATAAGCGTATGCATTTGCCTATTCTTATGCATGAGCATATGCTCATATGCTCATGCATAAGCATAAGCATATGCTTTCTCTCTTTTTCTCTTTTTTCCTCTCTTTTCTTCTTTTCCCCTCTCTTATTTCCTCTCTTTCATCCTCTTTTCTCTTCTTTTCATAAGCATATGCATTTGCCTATGCTTATGCTCATATGATTGTGCTTATGCATGACCATATGCTCATGCATAAACATAAGCATATGCTTTCTCTCTTTTTCTCTTTTTTCCTCTCTTTTCTTATTTTCCCCTCTTTTTTCCTTCTCTTTTCTCCTTTTTATTTCTCTTCCTTCTCTTCTTTTCCCCTCTCTTATTTCCTCTCTTTCATCCTTTTTTCTCTTATTTTCATAAGCATATGCATTTGCCTATGCTTATGCTTATGCTCATATGTTCATATGCTCATGCATAAGCATAAGCATAAGCATATGCTTTCTCTCGTTTTCTCTTTTTTCCTCTCTTTTCTTCTTTTCCCCTCTCTTTTTCCCTCTCTTTTCCCCTCTTTCATCCTCTTTCTTCTCTTTTCATAAGCACATGCATTTGCATATGCTTATGCTCGTATGCTAAAGTCTCGGGGGGTCACTATGTATAAACCCTCTATATCACGTGCGTTCAAGGACTATTTATTAAAATCCCTTATCTATAATTTTTTCATTAATAAAATGTATTCCTTTTCTATACAAATCTGTAAATTTTTTCCAAAACTATTTTAAATAGTCCCTTATGTATATTTATTTTTATAAATTTTAGAAATAAAAAATATCCTTTTGTTGAACTCACGTGATAGGGTTACATATGATGAGTGACCCCCCCGAGGCTAAAGTAGATGCATGATTTCTCTTTTTTCAACTCTTTTCTTATTTTCCCCTCTTCTTTTTCCTTCTCTTATGCTTATGCTCTTTTCCTTCTCTTTTCTTATTTTCTTATTTTCCTCTTCCTTCTCTTCTTTTCCCCTCTCTTATTTCATCTCTTTCATCCTCTTTTCTCTCTCTTTTCATAAGCGTATGCATTTGCCTATGCTTATGCTCATGCATGAGCATATGCTTCCTCTCTTTTTCTCTTTTTTCCTCTTCTTTCTAAAATTTCCCCTCTCTTTTCCCCTCTTTCATCCTCTTTCCTCTCTTTTCATAAGCACATGCATTTGCGTATGCTTATGCTCATGCATTTGCATATGCTAAGATAGATGCATGATTTCTCTCTTTTCAACTCTTTTCTTATTTTCCCCTCTTTCATCCTCTTTTCTCTTTTTTCATAAGCATATGCTCTTGCGTATGCTTATGCTCATATGCTAAAGTGTTAGATATTAATGCTCCACTCTCATGTAACGACGTGGGAACCAGCTAACTCTACTTGTAAGCCCCCCATATGAGGAGAAGGCATTTGAGTAGCTCGGTTATTCGGTAGGTCCTAGTTTGGACACCAAATGGGGGCCATGTGTGGCCTGATGGTTGGATGGCTTCAGATAGAGTTGGCACACTGCCAACTAGGCTACATGCAAGTGTGGGTAGGCATCCCATGACTGACCGCACTGAGGGTAGATAGAGCATTTCCCGAGGCAGCCCACTCTCAGGTTGCGGGGCTTGTTTGGAGCCCCAGATGATCTTGGATGGCTCTGGGCCAAACGAGGACCGTAGGATAGTTGCTCTATTTTGCACCACGGTTCTAATGTGTGGTCGGTGGCCTATTTCGGGACCGCCGACATCCAGTTGACTGTTTTGGGCCGACTGGGTCGGTCTCCTAATTTGGTCTAACCGACTACAACTGGTGGCTATATAAAAGCAAGCCCGTAAAGCCCATCATCATCATTGGCTACAGCAACCCTGATTCCTAGAACTAGATCTTAACGCTAGATATTATGCCAAATACGGTCATGATTTGTGTGATGGAGGCCCCATCTCATATGTATGGCTTCTTTGGCCTTATCAAGTTCTATCTTTAATATCTATTTGAAGGCCCACATGCTAATGTTCATCAATAATATTGAGCAAGATCTAGCCTCCTTGGGGGGTCCACCTTGTGTAGGCCATGTATACAATGTGCATTCGAAAGGTATTTTTAAAATTGCTCTATAACCCCTTTCTCCCTATTTTATATACCCCTACTGTGATTTGTTGGGTCAATTCGTATATCCCTTATATAAATGTGAAATTTGAAGAGCATTTATTTTATGTCCTCCTCTTGTATATTTTAGTGTAAGTTGAAGAAGCGACACCACCTATGAGAAGTTGTGTTGTGCAACAAAATAAAGCACTTTATTTTAATATCGTGGGCACACACACACACACACATGCACACTTGCCCAAAAGTACCTATTTTCAGCTAGGCAACTAACCAATAACCAAAATTTCATGCATTTGCTCCTCCATTTTCCTTTTTATCTTTGTTTTACGCTCCCAAACTGTCCTTAATAATAGCATTGTGGCGTTGTGCAAGTGACAATAGCGCACACGTGAATTGAGGCAGTGCAAAGAAAAAGATAAGATCAAGATATTTTGAGAGTGAGAGTGAGAGTGAGAGTGTGATTGAAATTTGATCTTTTGATCATCTGATTGGAACATCTTCATGCGAGTGAGAGTGAGAGTGAGATAGCTCGGGGGTGGATGGGTGGTATCGAGCTCCTTCATGGAGTGATTCTTCTCTAAAATTATTGTAAAGACTCATCAGTTTGATTCATACTGGAATCTCTCTTCTTGTTCATTCGTGATTATTATCTTGCTACAATTTTGATCGTGATTATGAAAGAACACTGCATGATAATAAAACCGAAACCAAAGCTGATGGTTCTTTTGACAAGTTTAAAGCTCGTCTGGTTGCGAAAGGATACTCACAAATTGCACGAGTTGATTATCATGATATATTTTCACCCATTGTTCATAGTACAAGCATTCGGGTACTCTTGGATTTTGCTACTTAATTTGATTTGGAGATTCATCAAATGGATGTGAAAATTGCTTTTCTTAATGGAGATCTTAAAGAGGAGAGTCATATGGAGCAGCGAGAAGGATTCATACTTCCTGGTATCAAGTTCAGCGATATTATCAAGGGAATTGAGCTACTTCAACAAACAAAATTTATTCAAGATGGAGTTCAAAAGTTTGGCTAGATGAATGCTCACTCTACGACCTCTCCTTGTCTTGTGATCTCTATTAAAAGTACTCAATAAACTCATGATGTTGTGGTTTCACATCAACCCTATGCCAATCTTGTTGGTTGCCTATAGTTTGTCACATTGAACACTCGACCAGATATTCTTTTTACTGCCAATTTTCTAGGTCAATATTTGGTTGCTCCCTCAATGCAACATTGGTCTGCAACAAAACGTGTTCTAAAGTATTTGAAAGGCACTTCTGACTTTGAATTAGTTTATGGACGTCATGCAGAAACATCTTCTATGATGTCTCTTGATCTTTTGGGATATACAGATGCAGACTTGGCGAGCTCTCACTTCTCTATGTAGTCTACAAGCAGTAATTGCTTCTTTATCAATGGTTCCTTGGTCTCTTGGGCAAGTAAGAAGCAACGTTGTGTTGATGTTTCTACCATAGAATCTGAGTATGTAGCAGCCTCTCTAGTAGCTTGATAATTGGTTTGGCTATGCTAATTTCTTACACATATTGGACATCGTCCCTCATCCAGTACTCCTCTTAGATGTGATAATCAAAGTGCCATTAATCTGTTCAGCATAACAAATCCAAGCATATTGATGTTCATTATCATTATGTTAAAGGGAAGATAATGATTAAACATTGTCCCACTTCCTAGATGCTTGCAGATATTTTCACTAAAGGTTTTAGTGAGGCATGCTTCACGATGCTATGATTAGAACTTGGAGTTCTTCTAGCTTCTCTCTGTAATATTAATCACGAACTAAAATAGCATTGACTTACTGATGTGTAGTGTACGCATGTAATATTAATCACGAACTAAAATAGCATTGACTTACTGATGTGTAGTGTACGCATGTGTAGTCCCTTCCATCTGCACACCTCCAAAATCACAACATGAGTTACAAGGAAATCTATTAAGATCCAAAAAATAGCCACCCATGAGCTCCTTTCCTTTCTCCTTATAATAAGTGCCCTGAACCATCACTATATAGCAACGCCTTGCCATGTTCCGCCATAATATAGCGACGCTTTTAGCAGATTAAGTGTCGCTATATAGAGACTGACGAGTGCCGCTATATAATGATGCCTGGGGCTAAAATTTGAAACCTTGTGTGACGCCGTCTTTCACAACTCTATTGCAGGAAAAGCAAAAATCTCTCCTTCCACCTTATATTCGAGGACCTTGCTTTCCTCCTCTCTCTTCCCCACACTCCTCACCCCTACCCAGCCCCTCTCCCAACACTTGTGCTCCCTCTCCACCCTTCTCCCTCTCTGCTCGTGTGAAAGGAATTTTTCAAGAAGGCGTGCCTCTTTAAGCAATGTAGGTTCATTTTTTGTGAGATTTCATTTTGTGAGTGTTGAAGTATGTTTCTCCTTGCATTGCTAAGCCTATGTGCTGATTTTCATGCTTGATTTTTAGAGGTTCAGGAAAAAAAACGAGATTTGGTGAAAGAAAGAAGACTCATCTCTTCTCTTTTTGGTATTTCTATTCGTCCTCTTTCCCTTCCTTTCATGCTTTATCCTTGTTTGTAGGCTTATTCTTGTCCCCTCAATCCAATCTCTTTGCAAAGTTGCTTCTCCAAACTCCTTCTTTCTCTAACTAGTTACCTGAAAAATGGTATGTTTCCTCTCTTTTGTAGGGCTAGTCCATGAAACACCGAGCGGGACTTTTCCAGGTAAGAAAGTGCTTCCTCTTTTTTCCTGTTTTTATTTCCATTATTTGCATTGGCCTGCAGCTAGCGCCTTAAGTGCTAGCTGCAGTATGGGCATAGGAACCCTCTCTTCCCCTCTCTTCTCTTATTCCCTCTTCTTCCCCTCTTTTCCTCCCTCTTTCCCCCCTCTTTCCCTCCCTCTCTTATTTCCTCTTCTTCCTCCCCTTTCTTTTCCTCTCTTTTGCATATGCTTATGCTTATATGCTTATATGCTTATGCTTTCTCCCTCTCTTTTTTCTCTCTTTTCCTTCTCTTTTCTCCGCTCTTTTCCTTCCACTCTTTCATCCTCTCTTCTCTCTTTTCTGCTTTCTTTTCTTCTTTTCCCCTCTCTTTTTTCTTCTCTCTTCCTCTCTTTCATCCTCTTCCTCTTATCTCTCTTTTCATAAGCGTATGCATTTGCCTCCTATTCTTATGCATGAGCATATGCTCATATGCTCATGCATAAGCATAAGCATATGCTTTCTCTCTTTTTCTCTTTTTTCCTCTCTTTTCTTCTTTTCCCCTCTCTTATTTCCTCTCTTTCATCCTCTTTTCTCTTCTTTTCATAAGCATATGTATTTGCCTATGCTTATGCTCATATGATTGTGCTTATGCATGACCATATGCTCATGCATAAACATAAGCATATGCTTTCTCTCTTTTTCTCTTTTTTCCTCTCTTTTCTTATTTTCCCCTCTTTTTTCCTTCTCTTTTCTCCTTTTTATTTCTCTTCCTTCTCTTCTTTTCCCCTCTCTTATTTCCTCTCTTTCATCCTCTTTTCTCTTATTTTCATAAGCATATGCAAATCTTTTCCCATGCATGGGGATCCCAAAATAGCATTCCATGCTTAGCTTCTAAGTGTCTTGAAGAGGTACAGGGTGATGATAGGTGGATGGAGGCTATGCAGTCAGAGTATGGCTTCATAATGAAGAACAACACTTGGGACCTTTTGGATCAACCACCAAAATGCAAGGTAATTGGCACCAAGTGGGTGTACAAGACCAAGTACAAGTCCGACGGCACATTGGATAAGTACAAGGCTCGGCTCATGGCAAAAGGATTCACACAGGTACATGGTTTTGATTATTAGGATACTTTTGCTCCCACAGCTCGACTAACCACAATTTGCAGTGTTTTGGCTTTAGCAGCATAGCAAAGTTGGCTCGTGTTTTAGATGGATGTAAAATCCACCTTTCTGAATGGAGATCTGAAGGAGGAGGTATACATGGAACAACCACCAGGCTTTGTGATCCTCGGTTTATAAGGTAGAGTCTGTAAACTAAAGAAGGCACTTTACAGGCTGAAACAGGCCCCACGAGCATGGTACCAGTAGATGGATGCCTACTTTTTGCAAAACGGGTTCAAGAGGAGCCCATTTGATGCAAATTTGTATATATACAGAGAAGGAGGTAGGTGTATGATCGTGGTCCTTTATGTGGATGACCTTGTCATAACAAGGAACCATGAAGAAAAGATCTCGTAGACAAAGCAATTGCTAGGAAGAGAGTTTGAAATGAAAGACCTCGGACTGACGCATTTGTGTTTGGGGATTGAAGTTTGGCAAGAGCCAAAGCAGATCTTCATCTCACAGCTGAAGTATGCTGGAGAGATACTGAAGGCATTTGGCATGGCTGAGTGCAAGACAGTTGGCACTCCTATGGATGTTGACGTGAAGCTCTCAAACGAGGATTCATCACCACTGGTGGACGAAGCGAAGTACAGAAGTCTTGTGGGTAGTTTGATTTACTTGTGCAACACACGGTCGGACATCAGCTTTGCGACTGGTGTACTAAGCAAGTTTTCCAATAAGCCCCGGGAGAACCATTGGAGGGTAGGGATGAGGTGCTGAAATACATCACAGGCACACTTAATTTTTAGTCGTTAAGAAATCTAGCCTAATTATCACTTCGATCGTTTGAGACAGTCTATAATTCCCTTGGCAGACTGTTCATGAGAATTAAGTCATCTAATGAGTAGTTCTTACAATTTCCCTGGCAGAATATTCATAAAGGTGAAGTCATTTAATGCATAGTCTCTAAGAAATTAATTCTTCTAATGCATTGACTCTAAGCAATTTATCATCAAGAGTACCCTCGCCTCTTGATAGAATTTGTGATCAAGTTTAAGGAGCATTGGAACCTATAAGGTGTGGTTGTTATATAGGTGTTTATTAGCTTTTTAGAAATTTCAAGTTGTTTTGATTTTTCCATGAGATTATAGTGAGAGAGTCTTGCCATTGAGAAAAGAAGAGCCAGGAAAAGAGATAAAGGAAGGCGGGTGGGATATCTCAGAATTGAGGAGCTAAAAAATGCTACTTTTGAGTGTAAGAAAAATTTGAATGAAGGAAAAAGAAAGTTATGGTGGGCAACATTAAAAAGCGTAATATGTCAATCAGGTTAGGAATTTGAATAATCAAGCTTAGAATGTATCATTAGGAAAGATGTTTAATGTTTCTATAATAGCATAGTTGAAGCTCATAGACAAGGAAGGTTTAGTGGAAAATCAGCCTTGTGGGATTTCTTTTAAAGGTGGCACAAAACATAGTTGCAGTCAAAGCAAGGGCAGAGGTTCAGTGAGTCTACAAAAACCATATATGAAGTTATAAGGCTATGGGGTGGCCCATGTCTACATAACTTCTTGAGTATAAACCTTGGAGGCCCATCTTTATCTACCACTAGAAGGCAAGGAAGGAAGACATAATTTATTTGTGGTGAGCACAAATACATATTTAATGCTATTGGAGAGATCGATATAAATGCAAAGAAATGATATGGAAGTTTTCCCTGTAGTGACAGTCATAATAGTGGACAATGAGACAAGCGCTAAGCGTCATATAAGGTAATTTCAGCTTTCTATGAATTTTACATTTTTCTCTATATTCAAGAGATTTATATTTGGAACTTTTGAGAATATTGGGAGAATATTAAACTTCATAATCTCTTGATGTAATTAATGGAATGCAAAAAATGACACCCTTATTGGGTTTGTGGAAGGACATGAGAATATCATCAATGCTCATCAAATGAATTAATTGTTGTTGATTGTTAATCCTCTTCATCATCTTCTTCCACGACTGGCTTTGGTTGTGCATTGCACATGCGATCGTTTTGATAGTGAATTGTGATTTTGTAAGAAACCAATGGAGTCTTGTGAAGAGATTGTGGAATGCAAACATAAAGGATAAGTTGGACCCATAATCGAGCATGCTTCAGATGGGGATAGTAAGAGATGCAAGCTGATGCTTGAAGATTATTTGAAGAAAACCGACCAGTCTTTTTTAATCAATTGATGTGGGTGGAATTTGAGAGCAAAACGTGTAGGAGGTAATGCTTATGGCCTTCATGATCAAGACTTTGTACATTGTGGAAAGAAACTTACAAGCTTGTTTGATAGTCCTACCTAAAAACTAGCAGTTGAACATGTTTGGATCACACTAAATCATGTCTTTATTGTTTATGATTCTTTGTCAATTGAGGAGCACATGCTACGAGATGGAGATATTCAAAGGAATGACTAGCAAAATTTGTTGTTTCATTATTTTCATGTTCCAATTCAAGTTATTTCATACAATGCTATTATTAAGGACAGTTTGGGAGCATAAAACAAAGATAAAAAGGAAAATGGAGGAGCAAATGCATGAAATTTTGGTTATTGGTTAGTTGCCTAGCTGAAAATAGGTACTTTTGGGCAAGTGTGCATGTGTGTATGTGCATGTGCCACCCCACGATATTAAAATAAAGTGCTTTATTTTGTTGCACAACACAACTTCTCATAGGTGGTGTCGCTTCTTCAACTTACACTAAAATATACAAGAGGAGGACATAAAACAAATGCTCTTCAAATTTCACATTTATATAAGGGATATACGAATTGACCCAACAAATCACAGTAGGGGTATATAAAATAGGGAGAAAGGGGTTATAGAGCAGTTTTAAAAATACCTTTCGAATGCACATTGTATACATGGCCTACACAAGGTGGACCCCCCAAGGAGGCTAGATCTTGCTCAATATTATTGATGAACATTAGCATGTGGGCCTTCAAATAGGTATTAAAGATAGAACTTGATAAGGCCAAAGAAGCCATACATATGAGATGGGGCCTCCATCACACAAATCATGACCGTATTTGGCATAATATCTAGTGTTAAGATCTAGTTCCTCTACTTAAGAGATGGTGTCTCCAATATATAATAGACAATATCCCTGGGAGGGTCACTCATCATATGTAACCTTATCACGTTAGTTCAACAGATGGGTTCATATTAATCCCCTTACTTACAAAAGTGTGTTTAATATTAAAAAAATTATAAATTGTTAATATACAAAAGTGTGTTTAATATTAAAAAAATTATAGAAGCTCCCAACATGCAATATGGACATTTTATGTCATTAGATCTAGAATTCTACTAGGTCTCAGTATAGATTTAACTCTTTAGTGCTATTGACCATAGTTTTGGATCTTTCTTTGGACTTTAAGGGGGGATGCTTATTAAGATTTTAGTTAACATGGGAGATGATGGGATATTTTATGATGGTCTTCTACTAATATGTAGTAAGGGTCTTTGTGCATAAGTAGGAGAACATATTGGGTGCTAACTCTGGCGTACTACTTTTATCTATTACGTCAATCTCATGTCAATGCCTATTGCCAATGGTGTAAGTACATGGTTGCCCATTGTTGATCTATCCTTTCCTCATTCTCTTTATGGTCTAATTTATCCATGCATTTTGATAACTCTCTCTTGATGACTTCGAGGCTACAATCTCAAATAGTTAGCTAACAAGTTAGATAGGTTGCTAAAATGAGAGGAGTTTTAATCCATCCAACATGAGAGGTTTTACCTTTGGAATTTCTATTTTTCCTCTTCTTTTATATAATAGTGAGAATATACAATACATACATCTAGTAGAAATGTACATTCTATGGTGAATAGTCTACACTAAATTCCTTTCATTATGATTAATCAAATTATTTCAAGTAGCCATAGAAAATTGTAGCCTTGCCATTTTAAATAAAGCATCTCAAAAGAGAAATGCATATGCTCTGCATATAGAAAAAAAAATAAAAAATCACAACAATTTATAGAGAAAAGTATTGTGACAAAGGAATGATGTTGTCATGATTATTTATAGTTAGTCTAGCAATTAAGAAATGTCTCATCATCCATTTTCATGAATTACCAATGCAATTGAAGAAGTTGTGATCATGGTTCTCATTTAATGTAAAAAATGACTCCACATTTTAAATTTCTTACACTTTGAATCATGAAATGGAACTAAGCATTTAGACATTATATGGGGAGTTGAGATATGTTAATCCTAATAACTTATAATTGGCATGGCATACACATATTTTGGAGGTCCCTCATTCGACTAAATAAATTTGTTCTCACATTTGTCTATATGGCTATAGGATGACACTTACCCAGCTTACAAACCTAGTCATGTCAAGTTTATCTAATGCATCCTATTGGGCACCAAAGCCTCTTCCAATTATGAAAAGGCACAACATCAAGCCAAAGCCATCTTTTCCAGTTGGGTTGTTTATCACCAATGTAGGAGCCCTATAATGGCAAAACATTTGTTCACGGGCTTGTGCACGGGTACATGTATGTGTAAAGGCTTAGTACAAAAAACTGCACCTATCTACTCACCCATGCCAATCCCCTCACGAGGCATCGGGTACCCAACACTACTAAGCAAGAGCCCTACATCTTTGTCTGCTACTCCATTTAATGCCAGTTTAATCAGTGACTTGCCATTAATTGGGCCACCCCTTAGTCTTGCCAAAATTTGATATCGCATTTGAAATTTTCTTAGAAAGGAATTATCGTCTCTGACTCACCTCAACCTCTTGCTTCCCTACCATCTCTTTCTCCCCCAGCCTTCATAATACCCTCTTCCTAAATCAACAAACCCATCTCCCTCTTTCTCATCTTGTGACCTCCTACTCTTTGAACAATGAAATCATGTCTAGATTATAGCTACATCAAAGTCCTTGTAGGCCTTACACCTCACCTTCCACATAGATTTGAAAAGCCAAGAGCCACTAGTCCTCTTTCAGTATTGTGAAGAGCATCTTATCTATGGCTAATTATTGAATGCTTTTTCCCTAGCAAGGTGTATATCAAATCCTACATATTGGCATATCTATGACCTGGTTTCTCCAAAACAGGACTACTACATTAAGGATATCTTGCCTCGAGGATGCTATTTATGTAAGCTTCAAATCTGGCTCCTTTTTTAGTTGTGTAGATTCCATGCTTCAAAGTCTTGGCCTAAAAAATCTTTCATGTGCATCTACTGAGTTTTCAAAGCTCATACAAGACATTTCTCACTTTTTATTGAGTGTAAGCTATGTGAATCATCATGTAAAGCACGTTTTGTAGAACTAGAGCAACACAAGGGGAGAGAAACTTACAGCAATGTCCTGCCTGTCAAATGGAAATGCCTCTCTCTCCTTCATAGCTCCTACACTTGCTTTGGGGGTAGGGGCAATAGAGGCTTGTTAAATGTAATCCTTGTGCATGCTTTTGTCCATCTGCAGAGGGATTATGATGCTCTTGACAATAAGAGGTGCATAACTTAGAAGGTGTGACATCCAGTGGCTGCATCTACATCTTGCACCCACTGGGTTGCATCTATATGTTCCACTACTATTGTCACTAGTTGAAACTTGTGCGCTTGACAGCGTAGTTGACAGAGAAGAACCTGTGCATTTAGGCACCTTTGAGACTTTCTAGCTTAAGCATGAAAGCACAACTCTTTAGATAGGCTAGTCATAACATAGAATGCGGCATACTCTTTAGGCTCCAATGTGCCCAATACTATGATTTGATTCGTGCAGAATCATCACAAGGGCTCTTTTACACAAGCAACATGTACTCATCTTTGAAGAAAGGTAGAATATTCAATTGCATAGAAATACAATGGTGTAAACTTGCTTTCCTTTCTTGCCGCTACTATAGCTGTGTTACTTTTTTGGTATCCAAAAGTAATTCCCTGGCACTATTCTAGTGATAGACATGGCATTGTGTCCATGGTAGAGAGTATCTAGAGAAGATGGCAATTAATCAAGAAGAGGACATGAAGGTGAAAATGGAGTCCTGTCAAGTTTTCAAAAGTTTCAAAAGATGATTGTAGATGCTTACAGAAATGAGAACATTTTTTAATTATTTTGTAGCTTTGGAAGGGGGAAGACTCGTAGGAAAAATTATCACTTGCATTTTCAAAGAATGGGCAAGATTTGAAGCATCATGAGAGGGATCTCGGGGGGATCATTATGTATAAATACTATATATCACGTGCGTTCAAGCCCTCTTTGTAAAACCCCTGATTTATGAATTTTTTGTTATTAAAAAGCACCCTTTTTCTATTCAATCAATATATTTTTTCCTAACAGCACCCTCATGATAGAGCTATGAATGGTATATATTGTATTTTGCTACCAAGTACATTAGGACACTTGGGTGATTTTCTAGAGTCAAAACATATGGAAATAGATTATAGATTGATTTACTTGCAAACGAGGAGCACATCCCTTGCTCACTATGTTTGTAGGGATCACAAGCATTTAGCTATCATGACAACCATCAACACTTTACACTTGATATGTAAGCACATGTTACAAAGAGCACAACCATCATTCAAATTTGATTTAAAATATTAATTTCTACAATTGCAAACTATTCATTCTTGCCAAGACTAGAAGAAGTGAGAATAAGGCTAGATCATTAGGAAGGTTAAATGTAGTTTATTATAATTGAATGCCACTGTCCCAAGACTATTCTATAAATGATTGTACTAGTCAGCTTGTTAAAAAATACCACAATAGGCATTGGGACCTTGCACAGCCCTTAGCTCTTGCTCTAGAGGCCGTAAATTCCATTGTTCTTCTATGTACTCCTTAGCCTCAGCTTACTCAAACATTAGAAAAGATGGGAGGATATGTAGGATCTTTGGAATAGATTTGATGTGGGCCTGTGCCACCTAGAAAAACTCCCTTATTCATACTGGTAACTTCAATTTAGAAGCTTCATATAGGAATATAATACATACGTGCTATTCTCATACCCATGCAAAATCAAGAGGTGAGTTGAATAGACACACCTCTTTAGGAAACCGTCACAATCTCGCCTTCTATTCCATTCCCTTAACCATTTCTTCTTCTATCCCTCTCGATTGTTTCATTCTCCCTTGCAATCGGATTGCAAACTCAAGCCTCCACTATTCCATTTCCTTCACTGTTTCATCTTCTATCCCTCTCGATCATTTCTTTCTCCCTTTTGCAATCGGACTGCAAACTCAAGCCTCCACTATTCCATTTCCTTCACTGTTTCATCTTCTATCCCTCTTGAACATTTCTTTCTCCCTTGCAATCAGACTGAAAACTGAAGCATCCACTATTCCATTTCCTTCACTATTTCATCTTCTATCGCTCTCGACCATTTCTATCTCCCTTGCACTCTTCCTGCAACTTCTATCCCCTCTCATAATGGACCCTGCATAGTTTGGAGCTCCTCACACAATCTTTCCTCCCCCTCTACTGCAACACAGTGCTAGAGCCCCTCCTCCCTTGATCTTGAAACCATGACATATGAGAGCTCCTCTCTCACTCTTCAAAAGCCCAATTTGGATGTTCTCCAAAACTTCACCTTGTTGGTAGAGGAGGTGAACATGAAGGAGGGGCAACTAGTCTGTTAAGGTCAGAATATTACCATCAATGAAAGCGTTATTGAAAATGCTCTAGGAATTTCTGGAGGCAGTTTGCGAGCACACTTTTTTGAGTAGTGGAAGAGACAAGATATTCTAGATGTATACCCCAACACTCAGATTAGTAAACTTAAGATAGTGGAGTCAAGATTTCAAGCTTGCCAATAGACCTCCAAGATGTGCTGAAGAAGACCATTTACTTCTTTCCTAATACGAGAGGAACCTGCAAGTTTTGGCACGCTCAGAGCAACTAAAAGGATGTGATGTATCTTTCTCAAGGGCAATGTCCAAGAGCGTGTTAACCAACCTGAAGAATTGCATGGATGGCAAATCCTAGTTGTCATCTCAATCCGCTGGAGTTGCAATGTACTTAAAAGCATCTACCCTCAAAGGGATTTTCAACTCTTTCTCTTCCTCTCAACACAACTCTTGTGTTTGTCTCTCTACTCTTTCTCTTCCTCTCAACATTAGATACTCCTCCAGAGCAAGTTAATTACGTCGGACATCATGTCTCACCTCACTGCATCCTCTCCATTCATGATGGGACAACTTTCATCATCGACTTAGGGGAGATATGGCAAGCCAACATGTGACCTCTCTTGGAGGATTAGATTACAAGTGTATCCATGCATGCATCAATGATTGCATTTTGTTTTGTGGACTACATAAGGATGCAAGAGAGTGCCCTACTTGTGGAGAGGCAAGATATAGAGCAGATCTCAAAATTTTGGACGTGCCTCGTAAGGTTCTGTGACATTTTTCCATAATCCCTTGCATCCAACATATGTTCAAGTGCAAATCCATTGCAGAGCTCATGTCATGGCATTCCTCCCATCGATCAACCAATGGCAAGTGGAGAACTCCCACAAACTCTCCTGCGTGGAAGCATATTGAAGACACATGGCCAAGCTTCAAGGAAGAACCTAGGAGCTTGAGACTTGGATTGGGAATGGACAGTGTGAACCCATTTGGTCTCAAAAGCACCTCTTTATTAGTGTATGGCCAGTGATATTGGTGAATTATAATATTCCACCCTCTATGGCTATTAAGAAAGGACATGTTATGCTGTCCCTTCTAATTCCAGGGAAACATAATGTCAAAAATCCTGATGTTTATTTGGAGCCTTTGATTGACAAGCTAGAGATACTTTGGAGAGGTATCGAGGTGCATGATGTGAGCAGGCCTCCCTCATCATGAGACTTCAACTGCAAAGCAATCTTGATGTGTACGATGCATTACTTCCCAGGCTATGGCGAGTGTTCAGGTAAGCATTGCACTTTTAATTATGAGTAGGCAACTGATGTGGCACGTTGAACCCACCTTCAACTCTTAATTGCATCTATTGTTTAGGTCTCACTACATCGAGTTACCATGCATGTCCTGTTTGTGGTCCTTCTCTAGTTGCCTCATGGGCAGACGCATTGGATAAGCACGCTATTACTACAATTCGTACTCCCACTGGATGCATGAGGTGTTTGAAGGGAGCCTTTACAAAGAGCAAGAAAAGAGGTGTAGAGCAATTATAGGGCTTCAAATCTCATGATTGGCACAAGATGCTCTAAGTAAGTATTTTATGTGCATAATATCTTTTTCCTTTCAAATTTGTGAGTGAATAATTATAAGCAACTAATCAACCACCTCCTCGGGGGTTCAATTCATACTACCTACTAATATTTCTCGTAGTCCATCGAAAGACCTGAAAGATTGTATTTACAAGATGGGCGAGCTTGTGAGGTACTTTAAATGATACAAAATATGATGTGTATCAATGCTCCATGCAAGGTGTTCGACATATTGCTAATATGGTGTACGGTTTCATTTCTAGGTATGTCTTGCAAAAAAGCATTGATGTTTTTGTTAAAATTATGTGCTTTGGTAATCATGCGCAATGTTTGGAAAGCAATGATGTACACCAAAATCTCACTTTGTGTATTCTCTGTTTAGGGTCTAAATACATGTCTAATTCTCACTGTAGACGCGCTAATACATGTGCAAATAGATGTGTTGATAAACGCAATGTTAGACGGGCCTTTATTTTCTCAGTGTAGATGCGCTAATAGACGTGTTAATACACCTATGCTCAATAGATAACAGGATCTCATATGCAAGAGAGAAAAGTAGATAGTATGGAGAATCAAAATTTTGATTACTGTAAAACTGATACAATAGATGGCGCTGCCTCCCACCTGTGTGCTCCTGTGTGAGAAGCTTCGATGGCATGCTGGAAATAGTAGAGGACAGAGACTAGATGCTAAGGAATCAGGGTTGTTGTAGCTAGTGATGATGATGGGCTTCACGGGCTTGCTCTTATATAGCCACCAGTTGTAGTCGGTTAGACCAAATTAGGAGACCGACCCAGTCGGCCCAAAATAGTCAACTGGATGTTGGCGGTCCCAAAATAGGCCACCGACCACACATTAGAACCGTGGTGCAAAATAGAGCAACTATCCTACGGTCCTCGTTTGGCCTAGAGCCATCCACGATCATCTAGGGCTCCAAACAAGGCCCGCAACCTCAGAGTGGGTTGCCCCAGGAAATTTTCTATCTACCCTCAGTGCGGTCAGTCATGGGATGCCTACTCGCACTTGCATGTAGCCTAGTTGGTAGTGTGCCAACTCTATCTGAAGCCATCCAACCATCAGGCCACACATGGCCCCCATTTGGTGTCCAAACTAGGACCTACCGAATAACCAAGCTACTCAAATGCCATCTCCTCATATGGGGCCTTACAAGTAGAGTTAGCTAGTTCCCACGTAGTTACAGGAGAGTGGAGCATTGATATCTAACACTTTAGCATATGAGCATAAGCATACGCAAGAGCATATGCTTATGAAAAGAGAGAAAAGAGAATGAAAGAGGGGAAAATAAGAAAAGAGTTGAAAAGAGAGAAATCATGCATCTATCTTAGCATATGCAAATGCATGAGCATAAGCATACGCAAATGCATGTGCTTATGAAAAGAGAGGAAAGAGGATGAAAGAGGGGAAAAGAGAGGGGAAATTTTATAAAGGAGAGGAAAAAAGAGAAAAAGAGAGGAAGCATATGCTCATGCATGAGCATAAGCATAGCCAAATGCATACGCTTATGAAAAGAGAGAGAAAAGAGGATGAAAGAGAGGAAATAAGAGAGGGGAAAAGAAGAGAAGGAAGAGGAAAATAAGAAAATAAGAAAAGAGAAGGAAAAGAGCATAAGCATAAGAGAAGGAAAAAGAAGAGGGGAAAATAAGAAAAGAGTTGAAAAGAGAGAAATCATGCATCTACTTTAGCCTCGGGGGGGTCACTCATCATATGTAACCCTATCACGTGAGTTCAACAGAAGGATATTTTTTATTTCTAAAATTTATAAAAATAAATATACATAAGGGACTATTTAAAATAGTTTTGGAAAAAATTTACAGATTTGTGTAGAAAAGGAATACATTTTTATGAATGAAAAAATTACAGATAAGGGATTTTAATAAATAGTCCTTGAACGCACATGATATAGAGGGTTTATACATAGTGACCCCCTGATACTTTAACATACGAGCATAAGCATATGCAAATGCATGTGCTTATGAAAAGAGAAGAAAGAGGATGAAAGAGGGGAAAAGAGAGGGAAAAAGAGAGGGGAAAAGAAGAAAAGAGAGGAAAAAAGAGAAAACGAGAGAAAGCATATGCTTATGCTTATGCTTATGCATGAGCATATGAGCATATGAGCATAAGCATAAGCATAGGCAAATGCATATGCTTATGAAAATAAGAGAAAAGAGGATGAAAGAGAGGAAATAAGAGAGGGGAAAAGAAGAGAAGGAAGAGAAATAAAGAGGAGAAAAGAGAACGAAAAAAGAGGGGAAAATAAGAAAAGAGAGGAAAAAAGAGAAAAAGAGAGAAAGCATATGCTTATGTTTATGCATGAGCATATGGTCATGCATAAGCACTATCATATGAGCATAAGCATAGGCAAATGCATATGCTTATGAAAAGAAGAGAAAATAGGATGAAAGAGAGGAAATAAGAGAGGGGAAAAGAAAAAAAGAGAGGAAAAAAGAGAAAAAGAGAGAAAGCATATGCTTATGCTTATGCATGCGCATATGAGCATATGCTCATGCATAAGAATAGGCAAATGCATACGCTTATGAAAAGAGAGATAAGAGGAAGAGGATGAAAGAGAGGAAGAGAGAAGAAAAAAAGAGAGGGGAAAAGAAAAAAAGAAAGGAGAAAAGAGAGAACAGAGGATGAAAGAGTGGAAGGAAAAGAGCGGAGAAAAGAGAAGGAAAAGAGAGAAAAAAGAGAGGGAGAAAGCATAAGCATATAAGCATATAAGCATAAGCATACGCAAAAGAGAGGAAAAGAAAGGGGAGGAAGAAGAGGAAATAAGAGAGGGAGGGAAAGAGGGGGGAAAGAGGGAGGAAAAGAGGGGAAGAAGAGGGAATAAGAGAAGAGAGGGGCAGAGAGGGTTCCTATGCCCATACTGCAGCTAGCACTTAAGGCGCTAGCTGTAAGCCAATGCAAATAATGGAAATAAAAAAAGGAGAAAAGAGGAAGCACTTTCTTACCTGGAAAAGTCCCGCTCGATGTTTCATGGACTAGCCCTACAAAAGAGAGGAAACATACCATTTTTCAGGTAACTAGTTAGAGAAAGGAGGAGTTTGGAGAAGCAACTTTGCAAAGAGATTGGATTGAGGGGACAAGAATAAGCCTACAAACAAGGATAAATCATGAAAGGAAGGGAAAGAGGAAGAAGAGAAATACCAAAAAGAGAAGAGATGAGTCTTCTTTCTTTCACCAAATCTCGTTTTTTTTCGTAAACCTCTGAAAATCAAGCATGAAAATCAGCACATAGGCTTAGCAATGCAAGGAGAAACATACTTCAACACTCACAAAATGAAATCTCACAAAAAATGAACCTACATTGCTTAAAGAGACATGCCTTCTTGAAAAATTCCTTTCACACGAGCAGAGAGGGAGAAGGGTGGAGAGGGAGCACAAGTGTTGGGAGAGGGGCTGGGTAGGGGTGAGGAGTGTGGGGAAGAGAGAGGAGGAAAGAGAGGCCACCGAATATAAGGTGGAAGGAGAGATTTTTGCTTTTCCTGCAATAGAGTTGTGAAAGACGGCGTCACACAAGGTTTCAAATTTTAGCCCCAGGCATCATTATATAGTGGCACTCGTCAGTCTCTATATAGCGACGCTTAATCTGCTAAAAGCGTCGCTATATTATGACGGAACATGGCAAAGCATTGCTATATAGTGATGGTTCAGGGCACTTATTATAAGGAGAAAGGAAAGGAGCTCATGGGTGGCTATTTTTTGGATCTTAATAGATTTCCTTGTAACTCATGTTGTGATTTTGGAGGTGTTCAGATGGAAGGGACTACACATGCGTACACTACACATCAGTAAGTCAATGCTATTTTAGTTCGTGATTAATATTACATGCGTACACTACACATCAGTAAGTCAATGCTATTTTAGTTCGTGATTAATATTACAGAGAGAAGCTACAAGAACTCCAAGTTCTAATCATAGCATCATGAAGCATGCCTCACTAAAACCTTTAGTGAAAATATCTGCAAGCATCTGGGAAGTGGGACAATGTTTAATCATTATCTTCCCTTTCTTCACTTCATGTCTAACATAATGATAATGAACATCAATATGCTTGGATTTGTTATGCTGAACAGATTAATGGCACTTTGATTATCACATCTAAGAGGAGTACTGGATGAGGGACGATGTCCAATATGTGTAAGAAATTAGCATAGCCAAACCAATTATCAAGCTGCTAGAGAGGCTGCTACATACTCAGATTCTATGGTAGAAACATCAACACAACGTTGCTTCTTACTTGCCCAAGAGACCAAGGAACCATTGATAAAGAAGCAATTACTGCTTGTAGACTGCATAGAGAAGTGAGAGCTCGCCAAGTCTGCATCTGTATATCCCAAAAGATCAAGAGACATCATAGAAGATGTTTCTGCATGACGTCGATAAACTAATTCAAAGTCAGAAGTGCCTTTCAAATACTTTAGAACACGTTTTGCTGCAGACCAATGTTGCATTGAGGGAGCAACCAAATATTGACCTAGAAAATTGGCAGTAAAAAGAATATCTGGTCGAGTGTTCAACCCGACAAACTATAGGCAACCAACAAGATTGGCATAGGGTTGATGTGAAACCACAACATCATGAGTTTATTGAGTACTTTTAATAGAGATCACAAGACAAGGAGAGGTCGTAGAGTGAGCATTCATCTAGCCAAACTTTTGAACTCCATCTTGAATGAATTTTGTTTGTCGAAGTAGCTGAATTCCCTTGATAATATCGCTGAACTTGATACCAGGAAGTATGAATCCTTCTGGCTGCTCCATATGAATCTCCTCTTTAAGATCTCCATTAAGAAAAGCAATTTTCACATCCATTTGATGAATCTCCAAATCAAATTAAGTAGCAAAATCCAAGAGTGCCCGAATGCTTGTACTATGAACAATGGGTGAAAATATATCATGATAATCAACTCGTGCAATTTGTGAGTATCCTTTCGCAACCAGACGAGCTTTGTACTTGTCAAAAGAACCATAAGCTTTGGTTTTGGTTTTATTGTCACGCACTGTTCTTTCACAATCACGATCAAAATTGTAGCAAGATAATAATCACGAATGAACAAGAAGAGAGATTCCAGTATGAATCAAACTGATGAGTCTTTACAATAATTTTAGAGAAGAATCACTCCATGAAGGAGCTCGATACCACCCGTCCACCCCCGAGCTATCTGACTCTCACTCTCACTCTCACTCTCACTCGCATGAAGATGTTCAAATCAGATGATCAAAAGATCAAATTTCAATCACACTCTCACTCTCACTCTCACTCTCAAAATATCTTGATCTTATCTTTTTCTTTGCGCTGCCTCGATTCGCGTGTGCTTATATTGTCACTTTCACAATGCCTTGGAATGCGTGCCTTCTCTTCGCTCGAGCAACCTCAAGATGCGTGCCTTCTCTTCTCTTTCGCTCAGCTTCGATATGCATGCATTGGATTGTGTGTTCTCCTTCTCACAATCTCCTCTTCTTTTATAGCCTTTCACGACCCAAAAAAAGACGGCCAAAAGCCCCCAAATTCGGCCAAAAATAGCTTTTCTCGAAAAGTGTGCGTGTGCTTTTCACCTTCTTTTAGCATGTGCTTTTGATAGCAAACGCATACGGAATCTCGACGTCTCTCTTTTTTTTTAAAGGCATGAAAAGGGCCCTGTTTGGAGCATCACCACGCCTACCTCGTAGATCCAATGGACAAGCTCAATAGCTCATCTCGAAGATCGGGCCCTCTTCTTTCCCTTTGCATTTGACCTTTCATGGCTAACTCTTCCATCTCGACCTCCGTCTAATACCTGCAATTCTTGACACAGAAATCTAAATGCACTTTTAGCTCAAAACCACTTTGTTAGCAACTTCTGACCTCCATACAGGCATGCAAACGAGTGAACCACAAATTTTTCAATAGAACAAAGTTTTTCTACTCAATAAGATCTAAAACTCTCTCACACAGAGTTTCTTCAAATTATTTCTCTAACCAACTCAAAATCAAGCCGCAAAATCCAATCGACACCATAATAGACAAAAACCAAAATTTTTCGACCAACTTTCCCAAAACCTTCAAAACATCGAAACCATCCTTTTTGAACACTATCTGTGATATATATTCCAAAATATTTCATATACAAAATTGGAGCATCACATCCGTTCCCTCTTCAGGAACTCTGTCCTCAAAGTTTAAATGAAGGAAACTCAGTAAGGCATCTAAGTCTACCCATGAAGCATCTTCTACAGGATAAGCATCCCACTTAACCAAAACTTCTTCTATTGTTCTATTACTAAGCTGCTTCGTGTTCCTATCCAATATATATTCAAGTTCAACTTTCAAAGTCCCATCCTCCATGATCCTAGACTTGTCCTGCAAAATATGAGTTGGGTTGGCAACATAAGATTTCAATAAACAGACATGGAAAACAAGATGCACTTTTATGTTCTCAGGCAGTTCAAGTTGATATGCAAGCGTTCCCACCCTCTTTAAGATTTTAAAAGGTCCTACAAAACAAGGTGAGAGTCTTCTATCCTTCCCAAGGATTAGATTACTGCATTTAGGTATTACTTTCAGAATTACCATCTCCCCAATCTGAAATTCACAGAAAGACCGCTTCTTATCATAGTAATGCTTTTGCCTGTCTTATGCTCTTTGAATGCTCTTCCAAATCAATTTCACTTCCTCATCCATCCTCTCAAGCATTTGTCTAGACACTTTGACTCTATTTTGAGGATTTGCAAAATTCACAAGAGTGTGGCAATTCCGACCATACATGGCTTCAAATGGAGTCATTTGAATGGAGCTATGCCATGAACCATTATAAGCAAACTCGGCTAAGGATAGGAATTTAGTCCAATTTTTTTGCTTCTCATTAACATACATTCGAAGCATATCCTCAAGTACATGATTAACCCTTTCAGTTTCTCCATCTGTTTGTGGGTGAAAAGCTGTATTCATCTTAAGCTCCATCCCAATTGCTTTGAATGTGGCCTTCCAAAAATTAGAAGTAAATTTGGAATCCCTATCTGACACAATACTTTTAGGCATCCCATGCAATCGGAAAATTTCTTTCTCAAACAACTTAGCTACCTCAAGAGCACCATCAGTCTTTTTCATAGGAAAGAAATGTGCCATTTTGGTAAGACGATCAATGACGATAAAAATGGTATCATATCCCCCTCGAGCTGTAGGTAGTTTAGTAATAAAATCCATGGATATTGATTCCCACTTCTTGAAAGGTATATCCAAAGGTTGCATCTTACTAGGCATCTTATGTTGTTCCACCTTCACTTGTTGACATTGTAAGCATTCTTGGACATAACGACGAACATCACGCTTTACTGCAAGCCCATAAAATGATTTTCGAACCTTGTTGTATGTTTTGTTATATCCAAGATGTCCCAAAAATTGAGCATCGTGATAATCATAAAAGATTTTCCATCTCAAAGGTGAATCACATTGTACACAAAGTCTATCATGGCAATATAAATTACCATTCACCAAATGAAACTTTCCTTCAATCTTTTCACAAGGTGTTTGAGCAATCTTTTGAAGAATAGGTGCATAAAAAACATCATGTTCAAGTTCATTTCTAATGTTTTCTGCAAGATCAGGACGAATAAGGGTGATGGCATTCATGAAAGGTCTTCTACTTGAAGCATCAGCCACCGTATTCTCCTTTCCCTCAATGTACTTAATCTCAAAGTCATACTCGGAAAGAAGATTCATCCATCCTCTTTGCCTATTATTCAATAATGGTTGAGTGAAGAGGTACTTCAAACTTTCATGATCCGTTCGAAGTTCAAACTTTACACTAAGTAGAAAGTGTCTCCAATGTTTCAATGCATGAACAACGGCAGCCAATTCGAGATCATGCATGGGATAGTTCTCTTCATGCTTCCTTAATTTTCGAGACTCATATTCCACTACACGACCATCTTGAGAAAGTACACATCTAAGTTGGGTACCACTAGCATCACATGTCACTACAAAAGGTTTACCCATCTTGGGTATCTTGAGAATACAATTTTCAGCCACTTTGTCTTTTATAGTATCAAAAGCACTTCTCCGTCCATATAAACTGCTTGTCAAGTTTTGTCAAATCAGTAAGTGGAGAGGCTATTTTTGAGAAATCTTTGATATGTTTTCTCTCATATTGTGCTAAGCCAATAAAGCCTCTTACCTCCCTTACATTTTTTGGTCTAGGCCACCCGAAAATAAGCCTTGCTTTGTTAGGATCAATATGAATACCATCTTTTGAAATCACATGACCCAAATACACAAGCTTTTCCTTAGCGAAGAAACATCTGCTCTTTTTCCCATAAAGTTTATGCTCTCGTAACTTTTCAAGTGTTTTCCTTAGATGTTGTTCATGTTGTTCCCCATTCTTGGAATATACAAAAATGTCGTCCAAGAAAACCAGAATGAAGTCATCTAAATACTCACGGAATACATCATTCATCAGACACATGAAGGTAGCGGGTGCATTGGTCAAGCCAAAAGCAAGCACAGTAAATTCATAATGGCCATAGCGAGTTCTAAAAGCAGTTTTAGGAATGTCCTCCTCCTTAATACGAATCTGATGGTAACTAGATCACAAATCAATTTTAGAGAACACTGTGGCACCATTCAATTGAGTCAACAATTCATCAATGTGAGGTAGAGGGTACTTATTCTTTATAGTATGCCGATTCAATCCTCTATAGTCAATGCAAAGCTTATAAGCTCCATCCTTTTTCTTTTGAAATAAGACTGGAGCACCCCAAGGAGAAACGCTAGGCTTTATAAGCCCTTTCTTTAACAAGTCATCCAGTTGAAGTTTTAACTCCTTTAGTTCATCCACATTAAATCTATAGGGAGCCCGACAATAAGGACTTGCGCCTCGTTCTAACTCTATAGCATGGTCAAGATGTCTAGGGGGTGGCATCCCAGGTAAATCATCAGCAAACACATTGGAAAATTCTTCAAGGAGTTTTGTAACATAGTGTGGTACTGTCTCATCTTCACTTCCCTCCTTTAACTTATCAGTCCGGTTGAAGTTTTAACTCCTTTAGTTCATCCACATTAAATCTATAGGGAGCCCGACAATAAGGACTTGCGCCTCGTTCTAACTCTATAGCATGGTCAAGATGTCTAGGGGGTGGCATCCCAGGTAAATCATCAGCAAAGACGAGGAATGTGTCACAGCCCTATCTTACTCCTCACAGCAATTTCATGGCTGATATGAAAGAAGCTTTACTATCTCTTTCTTCTCCTTGAATAATTTTATCTTTGCCATCTTCATTCAGAAAATTAATAGTCCTTTCTCCACAATCAATAACTGCTATATTTACATTTCATCAATCCATTCCAATAATAGCGTCACACTTCCCCATCTCAATAACATAAAAACCTCCCTTACTCTTCCTCTGTGCTAAACTGAAGGAAAGATTTTCTAGAAGCCCTTGAGTATAATGTCATTTTCCATTAGCAAGTTGGACTGGTTTTTTTACTTGATTCCTAATTTCTATGTTTAGAGTCTTGAGGAATTTCGGGGATATAAAACAATGAGTGCTACCGTAGTCAATAAGAAAACTTATGTTTGATTCCCAATTTTCCCCATCACTTTAATCACAGATGCATGCATATGAGTTGTGGAAGATGCCATACATTTCATAGGTTCCAAGCACTTACCTTTGTCCCCCACTTCATCGATGGTTGGATTCATCTGATTCGTCTTTGCTCCCATCATTGGTTCTTTCATAAAATTAAATTTTGCTTTATTCGGGCACTCAAATGTTCGGTGACCTTGCTCACCACATGGGGAACATAATTCCAATCTTCTTGCCCATTCAATAAACTTTGGATCACTTTTCTAAGGTGCATTTTCTTGGGTTTTCCGATTTGAAACTCCTTTATTTCTTTGATTTTGATTTTGATTCTGATTCTGATTCTGATCTCGGTTAGTAAAGTTTGGCCTTCCCACTTGGTTGTACCTAGGTTGGCTACTCCTCTCTTGAAATCTAGGCATATTCGAATAATTAGATTTTTGTTGAGGCATACTTGAACCTTGTGACCCTTGAAAACGATGACCTGTTGGAATGAACTTTGATTTTGCTATCTTTCTTAGGTTATATTTTTCCATCTTTTCAAAGTTTTTGGCCTTAGCGACAGCATCCAAGAAATCACTTGATCCTGTTCCTTTCATCATATATAAAAGATCTTCCTTAAGCCCTTCCACAAATTTGTGAGTAAGAGCTTCACCTATGACCTCAGGTGCATACTTATGTAATTGCAGGAACTTCTCTTTATACTCATCCACAGAAAGATTATGTTTTCCCTCTTGTACTTGCTTGAAATTATAGAATTCCATCTTCTTTTCCATATAATAATGTGGAGAACAATACCTCTTTTCAGCAGCAGTTTTCAATTCAGCCCATGTGATGGGTTGGTCTTGACGTTGTTGGATTTGCACATGCGACTTCCACCATAGTTTTGCAACTCCACGTAACTGTAGTGCCACGACCTTAGCCTTTCCCGCTTCATCAAACTCTCGTAGAGCAAAGAAATCTTCAAGTTCTTCGAGCCACGCTTCCGAATCTTCCCCAGTCTTCTTCTCACCATGAAATTCAGAGAGTTTCGCTTTCTTAAAAACTTGCAAAAGAGCAGATTCGGTAACATCTTCCTCACCTCTTTGTCTCCTTCGGCTCGGTACCCCGGCACCAAGCTCGACATAGACCTCTTCATCTTCTAAATTTCTACCAGCAGCACCACCACTAGCTCCATCATCCGCTACGCCTTCTCCTTTGCACAATCTATTTAATTCCATGGTTAGCCTTCGAATCAATGAATCTTGTTCTTCTAGTTTCTTCATAATTGCCTCGTTGTCTGCCATCGAAACCGGGCTCTGATACCACTTGTCACGCACCATTCTTTCACAATCACGATCAAAATTGTAGCAAGATAATAATCACGAATGAACAAGAAGAGAGATTCCAGTATGAATCAAACCGATGAGTCTTTACAATAATTTTGGAGAAGAATCACTCCATGAAGGAGCTCGGTACCACCCGTCCACCCCCGAGCTATCTCACTCTCACTCTGACTCGCATGAAGATGTTCAAATCATATGATCAAAAGATCAAATCTCAATCACACTCTCACTCTCAAAATATCTTGATCTTATCTTCTTCTTTGCGCTGCCTCGATTCGTGTGCGCTATTGTCACTTTCGTGGCACCTCAATATGCGTGCCTTCTCTTCGCTCGAGCAACCTCAAGATGTGTGCCTTCTCTTCTGTTTCGCTTAGCCTCGATATGCGTGCGTTGGATTGTGTGTTCTCCTTCTCACGATCTCCTCTTCTTTTATAGCCTTTCATGACCCAAAAAAAGACTGCCAGAAGCCCCTAAATTCGACCTAAAACAGCTTTTCTTGAAAAGTGTGCATGTGCTTTTCACCTTCTTTTAGCGTGTGCTTTTGATAGCAAACGCATACGGAATCTCGACGTCTCTCCTTTTTTTTTTTTGAAGGCATGAAAATGGCTCTGTTCGGAGCATCACCACACTTGCCTCGTAGATCCTATGGACAAGCTCAATAGCTCATCTCGAAGATCGGGCCCTCTTGTTTCCCTTTGCATTTGACCTTTCATGGCTAACTCGTCCACCTCTGTCTAATACCTGCAATTCTTGACACGGAAATCTAGATGCACTTTTAGCTCAAAACCACTTTGTTAGCAACTTCTGACCTCCATATAGGCATGCAAACGAGTGAACCACAAATTTTTCACTAGAACAAAGTTTTTCTACTCAACAAGATCTAAACTCTCTCATACAGAGTTTCTTCAAATTATTTCTCTAACCAGCTCAAAATCAAGCCACAAAATCTAGCCGACATCATAATGGACAAAAACCAAAATTTTTCGACCAACACCAAACTTTCCCAAAACCTTCAAAACATCAAAACCATCCTTTTTGAACACTATCTGTGATATATATTCCAAAATATTTCATATACAAAATTGGAGCGTCACATTTATAAACCCACTTACATTTGATAGGAGTATGACCAGGAGGTACTTCAGTAACAATCCATGTACCTTTAGAGATTAAAGAATCATATTCAGCTTCCATGGCCTCTTTCCATTGACTCTTTTGCACAGAAGAGATATCTTTTGTATAAGTAGTAGGGTCCATTGCATGATCAATGATGTGAATGTCATCAACACAATTGTGAGGAGAACCATGTTCAAAATCAATAGGCAGATCAACATAAATATCAACACTATCATCAAAGGCCTATGTGTGTGCAGGATGGCAATCAAGATTGTCAACACATTGCTCTGAAAATGGAGTAGTAGTGATGCCTTCAGATGAAGAAGTAGTAATGACATCAGAAGTAGAATCATCATCAAATAGAAAAGGAAAGGCAGTAAGCAAGGACTCAGTATCCTCTGCATCCTCAGTAGACCATGTCCCTCCCATTAATTGCTCATTGAATATGGCATCACAACTAATTATCACCTTCTTAGAAGAGGGATCATAGAATATATAACCTTTAGAATCAGGAGAATACCCAATGAATATGACCTTCAAGCCAAGAAGATCTAGATTTTTCTGTGTCTCTTTTGGTACATGAATATAAGCAATGTAGCCAAATGTTCAAAAATGTGATACTGAAGGAGTCTACCCTATCCAAACTATGATTGGTATCTTACCAGAAGGTGCAGTTGTAGAAATATGATTTTGCACAAAGATGGCTATCAGAATTGCTTCTGCCCAAAAGGTCCAAGATAATTCAGAATGAAAAAGCATACATTGCATAGCATCAAGAGAAGTGCAGTTCTTATGTTATGCACCACCATTTTGTTGAGGAGAGTATGGAACAATATATTCATCATGAATACCACACTCAATGCAATAATCATAAAAAAGATTAGAAATATATTCTCCACCATTGTCTCTACGAAGGGTCTTGATAGAAAAACCAAGATGAAGTTCCGCGGCAGTTTTATATTGCTTGAATATTGATAACGCTTCTAACTTATGTCGCAAGAGATGCACTTGTATATCTTGAAAAATCATCAATGAAAATGATGAAATACCTATAGAAAGACTTAGATGGAGGAAAAGGTCCACATATATCAGTGTGAATGAGATCCAATAAAGCATATGAATGAGTTGAAGTAGATACATGAAAGGGTTTTTGATGATGCTTGCCAAGAGCACATATTCACAGAGGCCCATGTGAGGACGAGTTGGGAGATCCATACCATCCACAAGATCATGAAGATTGATAGAAAGTAGCTTGGCAAAATCCGAATGAACAAAATGATGATGCCATAGCTTGCAGTCCAAATCACTAGGGGCTATAACCACATTGGCAATATCATTTTTTTTTTTTGAAAGTAGAAAGCGGTTACCATGCCGAGGAGCAACTACTATGCTATGTCCATCTTTTTCAATATGACACTATGTGTGGTCAAAGCCAATAAAGAGACCAAGATCAACAAGTCATGCAACAGAAAGAAAATTTCTCTGAAGATATGAAACATGGAGAATGCCTCGCAAGACTCTTGTTGAAGAAAGAATGCCAAGATATAAATCACCAACACCCATGACTTGACAAGAAGTGTCATCAAGAAGATAAAGCAATTTCTTCTGAGGAAGAGCATGATAATTATGTGACCATTGAGAGGTCATATTATCAGTAGCACCAAAAGGAGGGCCCACAAGATTAGAAGGTGCCTAAAAGCTCCAAAGCACCAGATTTAGAAGGAAAAATACTAAAAGCTTGGCTTTTTGTAAAAGTAGCTTTTAGAAAGCAGGCCCTAGCTTTTTGCTAGGCCTAGTCTATAAAACAAAGGCCCCTGGCCTCCCAAATTCATTCAAGATTGTACTCAGACTTATGCTCTTTCATGAGCCAGTCGTACAAAGATTATTCTATTGCAATAAAGACCTTCGGGGGGATCCAGCCCTTATTTCTGGGCCCTAGTGTGGTATCTTGTATTCTTTCTCTCTCCCAAACCCCTCTTTCTATTGCTGCGATTCACTTCTACTCCTCCCAGGCGGAGTTGCAATTCATTCCAACATCATATCTTCGACTCTCTGACGCGTACAAGTGCTCGGAAAGAGTGCAGCTGCAGCGATCCAGGTTCCCAGCCCTTCTAGAAGATCATCTCCTTGCTGCGATTAGGGTTTCCAGCCCTACTTGGTGCCCAGAGATGCTGCAAATTGACTCCAAAGCACCCAGACCTGCTGCGAATTGATTCTAAGAAGCCTAGCACTACTGCGATTTGGTCTAAGGGTGCCCAGGATCCTCTACAAGCTATTCTAGGGAGTGGAGCCATTTTGCGATTTGTTCCAGAAGCTGTTTTGTGTGTTGCAAACTGCTCAAAAGTGTCATAATAGCTGTGAATTTATTACTAAAGTATTTTCAAGTATCTTAAGGTTTGGTTACATCCTCTCCTCCCTTGGGATCTTGGGTCGTATCCATCTACCCTTCTCCACTTCTAGATCATGTGAGCTGGTCCATATTTTGCACATTAAGTTCCTTTTGAATATTGAGATGTCCGCCCCAAGATATTTCTGCATTGCATAGCTGTCCATCAGGTTGATTTCCCGTTTGTAGAACTGCATTTTTGTACCTGGATTGTGCCATATTTTCTGTATCATTTTCAGCGTCACTAAGTCTCTGATTTCACATGATTCTTCAGGTATATCAGCCACCTTTATCCCCCATAGTCCCCATCTTTGTATCAGCCCCTAGTCTTAATGGCTTCCATTGCTTTATGTGGTATCCAGTGTGCATCCATCTTCTTAACCTTGTTAAGGTATCCCAAGTAATGGCATAGTGCTTCACCTTCCAATGGTATCATACATGTTTCAGCTAACAGGATGAGTTATGGTGTCTGCATTTTAACTCCCAACTTGCCTACAATAAAGCCTTTATGCACTGTTTCTATCCTTTTCCAATAAGCCCTGGAGAGCCCGGGCGCCCAGGCTGGACATCCATAGAGAACATTGTTTGCACAAGCATGGTGTATAAAAATTTCCTCATCTCCCAATTTCACAAATGTGCCTTTCTGCATTTATTTTGGAAGCTGTACAATGCTTTTAAACCTCCCAAAAGCCTACGTTCAGCATTCCACTTGTAATTATCTGTAAAATCCAGACCTAGATATTTGTACGAAGCAACTACTTCCAAAGTGTCCCCTCCGAATGTGAAATTTATCTGTTTATTTCGAGACCCGATCACCATTACTTCAGTTTTTGGTATGTTGACCTGCATTTTTTAATATTGGCAGAAATTGTATAAGGCATCCAATTGTGCCTGCATATCACTCTTATCTTTTGCAAAGAAGACCACCTTGTCCGCATAAATGAGCAACAACAGTGAGCAACAACAGTGCGTAGCTAGCCACCTGGGCTCCTCGTTGCTGTTTTTTGTCATCCAATCTTTCAACTCATCTATGAAGAGACCAAAGAGAGAGAGAGAGAGAGAGACCTTTGTAAGACTAGAATATGTCCAATCATACAAATTTAGAGAGAGAGAAAGAGAGAGAGTTTATTAAAGTCTTCGGAAGAAACCTGATACAAGAAAGCTAAAAGGGTGGAGCTATTAGTGAGCATCAACACCCATGCAAAAAACAAAAGATAAATGCTACATAATCATATCATAATAATAGTCATCTCCATCATCACTATCATCATAATCATCATCAAATAATCTATCATCTGAATACAAAGTGAAATATGCTCCAACGTTACAACTATGGTCCACTATATCCCCCCTCATCAATAGTAGGGGAGCGAGAGCATAAAACCAAAGATAGAATGCTGCGGGTTGCCCGAGGGCATAGTCCCGCGCTGTCTCTTGGTCACAGCTCTACGTCTAACAAGGGTGATCGTGACCCGTGTCAGTCGTGCTGCCACTCTGAACAAGGAGGGAATGCCCCCAAGCATAATCTGTGCATCAACCGCTGTCGTGTCACTAGTTCTAGATCCCGATCGCATCTAGGGCCTATAGAGTGGGAGCCTGTATGGTTCAGCTGGAAGAACTCCGTGATCATGCTCTAAGAAGAGTCTACCAAGGTATGCTCCTCTTGTGATCGAAGTAGGTGCTCACGATCGCTAACTACCTCATGAATGAATGCGGCCAAGCATGTCTGATCTAGAAAAGAGAGGAACCCGGATAACAATCCAGAGGTATCTCTGAATAGACAATGGAAGCATCCCCGGATCTCATAGTACATTAGGCATCTGAAAATCAAATACTCCTCAGACTCAACCTCCTGTAGACCACATAAGGTGCATATACGTCTCTCCCTAGGTAAACCCTCTGCTCAGCCACTCTCAATACGAAGTCTATGTGAAGAGACCCGAGCAGTTCTCTTGAGGCCTCCCGAGCAGCCACTCTCAATACTTGAGGTCTATGTGAAGAGACCCGAGCAGTTCTCTTGAGGCCTCTCTCTCTCTCTCTCTCTCTCTCTCTCTCTCTCTCTCTACTCAACCTCTCCTGCCTCTCACGCTAGCCCCTCCCACTAGCCCCTCTGCTCAGCCTCTCCGCCTCAGCCACCCCCTCACCCACTCCGCCTCCCCTCTGCTCAACCTCTCTGCCTCAGCCCCCCCTTACCCGCTCAGCCTTTCCACCTCTCTCTCTCTCTCTCTCTCTCTCTCTCTCTCTCTCTCTCTCTCTTTCACTTGCATTATATTGCGTAGCACTTAGATGATATTCGACGATGCCTCTTCTTTGGGGCACGTTGATTTTGTGCTATCTTGTATGCAGAGTTCTTGATGTCCCATGGGCCCATTTTGGCCTCTAGTGGACAATAATAAACTTTCTTTCTTTCTTTCTTTCTCTCTCCCCCCGTTCGTAACTCTCCTGCCCATACAGCCCCGTCCGTTCCTCTCCGTCCGTACTCCGTTCGTACAGCCCGTCGCTCGTCAACAGCCTGTTAGCAGCAAACACACTAACCCTAACCCCGTGTTGGGATAAACTCCCAACCCAACCCGGAGGTTAGGCTCATCAGCTAGGGGTTCAACAGAAAGCCAATTATGGACTGGCCTACACTCTCCTCCAAGTCCCCCTCAACTCCTTCAACCTCCATCAAGACTCAATACTCTACAGATGCAGCCATGACACTCTCTCCTTATGTACGGAATTACCAACAAGAAGGCTCAAAACGACCCATCCTTGGGCAACAAGATCAGATTTTTTATCTACAGGCGGCAGTGAGAGAGCTACAATTGGAACTGGCAGAAGTAAAGGCTCGACTTCACATTCTGGAAGGGCCTGATAAGCAAGCAATAATTGATGAAGCTGTAAAATTTTGTAAAGAATCCCCCCTACCCCTCAGCTATAGTCAAAGATCTTATTCACATTGAAGTACAAACTGCTAAGAAGGAAGTGATTGTGGAAGTGGACACCAAAGCAAGTCTCCACTTGCGGGGCACTAACAGACTCTCTAGTCGGAATGAAGTGAGCCATCTTGGTTAGACGATCAACCACCACAAGGATAGAATCATACCCTCCTTGTGTTGTAGGCAGCCCTACAATAAAGTCCATGGAAATGCTCTCCCACTTACTTAGTGGTACTTCCAAGGGCTGTAAAAGTCCGGGTGGCTTCACCCGCTCGGCCTTACTTACCTGACACGAGAAACACCGTGTCACATATTCATGAATATGCTTTTTCATCTTTGGCCAAAAGAAATCTCGCTTCACGAGATCATACGTCTTCTCGACCCCTGGATGTCCCGCACACGGGCTATCATGGCACTGTCAAATGACTCTCTGCCTGAGATCATTCTGACTAGGTACTACAACCTTGCCATTTCTTTCTAGCATACCATCCCTTATGGTATATCTTGCATAAGTTTGGCCTTTTCTGGATGCCAGGTCATCCTTTTCATTTTCCCCGGGTTTTAACACATGAGCTTTAGACCATAAGCTCTGGACAAACTCGTCCACCTTTTGAGTTTCTCTAATCTCAGTCATTAGAGCACTCTCTAATACCGTGAAACTCAGGTTGTGCATAATGCGAGACAACGCATCAGCAACCTTATTGTCTTTTCCTCTTCGGTACCGAATCGTTAAATTAAACTCCTGCATGAGCTCTGCCCACCTAGCTTGGCGGCCCCTCAAGTCAGGTTGTTTACTAAAATGTTTCAGAGTATCATGATCCACATCCACATAAAACTCTGAACCATACACAGATAATGCCTCCATGTTTTCAAAGCATGGATAACCGCATACAACTCCAATTCATGAGTTGGCCAATTCCTTTGAGAGGGAGAAAGCTTCTTGCTTTCAAAGGCTACTGGCCTTCCCTCTTGAAGGAGAACTGCTCCTACCGCAATGCCACTTGCATTGGTTTCTAGGAACAACGGTTTCTGGGGATTAACTATTTTTAACACCGGTCCTGTGACCACAGCTTGTTTTATGGTGTTAAAACTTTCTTGTTGATTCTGTCCAAATATAAAAGGTACTTTATCTGAGGTCAGATCAGTCAATGGCGATACTATTCTGGAATATCCTTTGATATGCCTTCTATAAAACTGGACAAATCCCAAGAATGATCGCAACGCGGTCAGACTCTGAGGGATTGGCCAAGTTAGTATCACAGCCACTTTCTTCGGATCCATTTCTACCCCCTGTGGAGTAATTATGAATCCTAAATATTTAAGTCTA
Organism: Dipteris shenzhenensis; assembly: GCF_047967505.1. Classification (NCBI taxonomy): domain Eukaryota; kingdom Viridiplantae; phylum Streptophyta; class Polypodiopsida; order Gleicheniales; family Dipteridaceae; genus Dipteris; species Dipteris shenzhenensis. Next base: position 29,451,487 of record NC_141616.1, read on the forward strand.
ACCATACTCTAACCATACACAGTATAGTTTTCTTTTTATTTACATAAAGACTGACTTTCGTCAAAGTACTGAACACTACTCTTAAGTGTTCACGATGCTCAATAATACTTTTACTGAATATCAGGATATCGTCAATAAAATGTACTACGAACTTTCCGATATACGGACGTAGCAAATCATTCATAAGCATGACGAATGTAGCCGGAGCATTGGTAAGTCCGAAGGGCATTACCAAAAACTCATAATGACCAAACCTGCTTCTAAAAGCGGTTTTATGCACATCCTCGGCTCTAATCCGGATCCTCGGCTCTAATCCGGATCTGATGGTGGCCACACTTAAGATCTATCTTGCTGAAAATCACGGCTCCATGTAATGCATCTAGCAAGTCATCAATCCGAGCCATCGGATACCTGTGCTTAACAGTGATATTATTCAATGCTCTATAATCTATACAGAGGCGAAACGTATCATCCTTTTTCTTCTTTAATATCACTGGCCAAGAAAAAGGTGAGAAACTTGGTTGAATCTGCCCCAACTTGAGGTATTCTTCCAGTTGTCTACGCACCTCCGCCTCTTCAGTAAAACTCATTCTATAGGGAGGTCTATTTACAGGTTCTGCCCCCGGTATCAGCTCAATCTTATGCTGAACATTCCGCTCTGGAGGTAACCCATAAGGTAGTTCATCCCTGAAACATTCAGAGAACTCCTCTGTTATAAGATTAGCCAGCTTGGCCATCTCACCACTTTGCGTAACATCAGTGCTAGCCGAAGAATCATCAACCGGCTCTACCGATGCTGTGCAAAAGAATAAAAACTCTACTTGAGCTTTTCGGATTTTCATCACGGAAACCAACGGTCCCTAAGGTATATCTTTTTCACCTCGCAAGACATAAAGCACATCACTCATCTTGAATTGATATACGTGCTTTTTTCAATCAATGGCTGGATTCTTCCTAGAATGCCACGCCATACCCAGGGCTATATCTGCATGAGCAAGCTTGGTCATTTTAAAATCAAGCTTCTCAGCATAGTCCTGAATACGAAGCTCCAACTGGGTAACCCTTTGGTCCTATACTTCAGTTGAACTTCCATCTGCCATCCTGACTGTATACGCGTAGTCAGATGGACTTATCTTTAATTTCAGCCTCTTCACGAGCTTGGAGTTAATCACATTGTGAGTTGACGCCGAGTCAAACAACACAATGACATCATGATTGGCCACTTGCCCTTTCATTTCAATTAACTCCGTATCATTAAAGGCTGTATACCCCGTTGCTGCGGGCTTAGATAGGATGTTATCAGGTGCACTCGTCACCAGCCTAGCAACAGACACACATAACAAACAAGGTACTAACCTCTGAGAAGATCCCGCTAGCTGAATCTGCATCTCTTCCGCTCTGGGACTTCCCTCCATCTCCACGTCGCACTCTGAGATCACCATCTCAGCCATCCGACGATCTTTATTACGTGGACAATCCTTCCACTGATGAGGCTGAAGGCAACCAAAACATAAGCCTTCTCTCCTCGCTTTCTCTCTTTGTTCTGGGTTTAAGGGAGATTTAGACCAAGCCCGGGCTGCCATTGGGGTTACTTTCCTTTTCACTCCAATGGTGGTACTTGATTTTGAAGTTTCAGGTGGTTTCGTCTGCTTGGCTTGACCACTGGGCTGAGAACCACTCCCTCTACTAGTCCATTTCTTCTTAAACCCAGATTTCTTCGGATACCCATACTGGGTTCCGACCTGTGCAAACCCACTTGGCTTGCTGCCCTTGGCATCTTCATAGTTCATGGCTATAGCTATTGCATCATCTAACGTGTTCGCGTACTTAGCCCGAACTTCCATTTTTATTCGATCATTCAATCCAAATATGAAATCTTTCACTTGGATTGATTGAGGCAGGGGTTCGTCAACCTTCATTACACTCTCTCGAAACTTATCAGTGTATTCTGCCACTGATAAAATTCTCTGACGAAGGTTCCTATATTGATTCCAAGCTCGGGATGCTTCGTCAGGAGGTAAGAAGTGTTTCCTGAACTCTCTTTTAAACCCCTCCCAAGTAGTGGATGCTATACCATCTTTTTGTTGTTTAATCCACCACCGATCCGAAGCCTCACTAAACATGTGGATGGCCTTACGGATCTTCTTGATGTCATTTCTGATTTCACAAATGGCAAACGCCTCGTCCCATTTGTGTAACCAGGTCTCAATGACATCGGAGCTACGGTCGTTCATCCGACCAGAATACTTTTCCGGTCCGTAATTGGCAATATTTGGCACTGTAGCCTTCCTAGGCTCGACCGTATGGACACTAGACTCCGGTTCCATTGGAGCCTTTCCCTTCTCCTCTCGAGAAGGTCTGGCAGACATACTATGTATCGCTCTCCTAAGTTCAGACTGCCCTACATTGGCCTGCAACTGCTGCGCTAATAACTGTTGCAAGGCATCCTCAAGCAATGCAATCCTGCCACATAAAGTATGAGCTACTAGGCGCGACACCTGCTGGGTCGGCCAGACTCCTGACTCACCAGGGTCCCTCCTGGAAGCTCCTTCTTCTGCTTCCATTCAGTTCAATGGGTGTTTTGTCTTTCTTTCTTTTTTTTTTTTTTTTTTAAACACCGCTAGAAAATTGTATTTACATACTGACGCAATTCAGTGTACTGACACTCTGACACAATTCCCTATACTAGGGAATACCTGCAATCCCACATGCACACTGACCAGGCATTTGACATAGGCATATATCTCAAACCGCGCTTTTCCCTATACTAGGGAAATTCCTGCAAACTGACTCTGACTGAAGCACACAGGCATATGCACAGGCATAATCTGTCCCTGCTACAACATCAAAGCCTCATGCAGACTGATCACTTACGAGATCCTGTCTATGAAAGTAAAGCATCACCTGACTAACTCAAGAAGGAAAAAAAAACACGAAACTGATGGAGGTCAAAGAGAGCTCCCTGGTTATCAACGATTTCGTCACAGCCTTTTTGATTCCATGCAGATCCCGCCAACAGTCTACAATTACAGCTTCCGCGCTTGCTGGCCAATTTCGGAATACGTGGACAGCTGTCCGTCGACTAGCGCTCCCCGCTATTCTGCATCGCCTCTGCGCTCCAAGTCACAGCTTACGTGCACAAATCCCGAATACACCTCTGCTATCCTGCGTCACCTTCGCCGAATCATCGAAGGCCTCTTCCTTTGTCTGTCGGACTATTCGTGTCAAATGGTCTCCCCGTTCACGAGCTGCTGCTGTCCGTCGTCACGGGCAATCAATGTTGAAGGGTCTCCCTAATTCCCGAGTTCCAGCTGTCGACTCGCCACCTATGCTCCAGGCCTTTCATCCGCTCCAGATCACGTGTAGCACCAGCTTCGTTACGGTCTGTCCGTCACATGGAGTGATCCCTTCCTTTCCACGCCTATCGCCCGCTCCACGCACTCCACTCATCTACCCTGCTCGCTTCAATTTTGGTCGAAAGCCCGCATGGAATCTCCATTGATCTAGGTCAGTCACGAACTATCAACGTCGAAGGGCCTTACAGGATGATCATCAACAATTTCGTCGATCCCTTCCTTTCCTGCGCTCTGCGACAAGCTTACGTAGGCCAGCGCCGATCGATGCGTAGGCCAGTTGTCCGTCGTCACGTCGCAGCATCAACACAATCTGCCCGTCGCATGGACTCTCCCTCGATTTGGCGCTCAGGTCCTTCCACAATCCCGCTCGTCTCTCTCGTTTGCTCGTCCGCCCCTTCCTAATTTCTAGCCTCGGGCTCTGATACCAAATGTAAAGACTATCTACAACTATCTATTCCTACTGCAGATCACGGGAGCAACACCATGAATATCCTCCCATCCAAATCCTGCTGAAGCTAACGAGCAGACTGAGAAATTTCGATCACAAAAACATACGTGAAAATCCTTCTCTTCTCTCACTAGCCTCAACGAGTCCCATCTCCCTAGATAGATCTAGATGCCACATGTCATCCATATAGGGCCTTCCCAATGCAACATTTCACCCCTCTCTTGGGATGCATTAAATCCTTTGCCCCTAGGCACAATCTTCGCATTAGGCCCTTAGCCTTAGATGTACCTAGTCTGGTGCTATCAACCCTCACCTAGGACCTTCACAATAATACCCTCCCGATCATTTACATGAAGCGCAAACAATTATATTACAAAGATAGATCCTTTAAGGGAAATGTCGACTGATTCTTCCGAGGTCATGCTACCTCGGCTAGAGCGTAACACTTAGGGACATATAAACAGTGATGTGCCTAGGGGCAACAAAAGACTATAGGACTTAATGTGAATTCCTAAGGACATAAAAAGACAAGACAAATAGCAAGAGAACTACTTTGGGAAATAGAACATCTAGGGAAAATTGGGGCAACGTGATCTCTATCAATAGTGAACTAACATTTATGTTTTGGGAAGTAAAAATCCCTATCGTGGAGGTATGATCAATGTTGCACAAGTTGGGAGGTGAAATTTCTCAAATGCTCGTGAGTCTTCTACAAATTTTGTATAGGGTTAAGGTAGAGCTTGATTGACAATTTCAATTCACTATCTATGATGACTTGCATCTTTCACTTTGCATGTGTATTATTCACTTTTCTATATATTACTTATTACACATAGGTATTGACTCAAGAGTCCTATGTGATTGTGAGCTCCATATTGTGCCAAGGCTTGCACATGCTAGCCATACGATAACAGGATCCTCGTGTCAACTTCACACGTGCATGTATCACCCATGGGATATGAAGTATCTTTCTATGGTGAATCGGTACCACCATTTCATGGCAACGACAGTGATAGTACATCATCGCGCTAGTGCAAATAAGTTAAGAGTGATGCAAGTGGTGGATCTAAGCATGCAATCATAGAGCTATAGCTCTTGGGCTTTCCATGTCCAATTTTACCAGATCAGCTCCCCATGATCATGTGATCCGCATGCGTATCGATTGCCCCACTTACATGGGAACATTCATGTCCTTGTTTAACCAACACTGTCAGCGCCTTGAGGATGAGCCTTTGTACATTATGGGGATATAAAAATAAATAAGGAAGATCTGACACACAATGGACTCTAGGCTCACCCACTTTGATGTAATCCACGTGCACACACATACATTATGTGTACAATATTGGGTTGATCCAAGTATTCTAGCTTCAATTGTTTGCCTTTGATTAGGACCAAATCATAGGCTAAAACTTTTTTTTTTTTTTCCAAGAAAAAGACTTCTATTAAGTAAGAGAAAAAACCCGCGAGAGCAAGCTCAAAGCGGAATACATCATGAAATCATGAGGATAAATAAAAAGCCCCCTCAGAGTGAGGTGGAAAACAACCAAGGCTGAGGCTGAAAGTGCCACCTCAACCCTGTAGTAGTTTCAGAGAAGAAAGGAGAATCCTTCCATTCCCTGAAGAAAGAAGCCCTCCTAGCTGAGGCTGCACGGGAGTCCCCCTGCATACCCGTCCATACGGCCATCAAAGTATGTACGATGTCTGTCCAGATACTAGCCAATGTGTGCGAGGGATGAACCTGAGTACCCTCCAAAGCCTCTGTGCATCTGGCTCTCCAGATATGCCAGGATGCTATGCTCGCTAGAATCTCCCAAGAAGTATCCACAGAGGCATGTACAGCTGTAAAAGGAAGGTGTGGTGCCTACATATGGACCTCACCTTTCTTCATTCCATAAGCAAGCAAGCATTCTCATTTCGTGTTCAGCTTCATGCTTTCCTTTCACTTCTTCAACACTTTTTTGATCAGAACTATTTCAGAAATACTTGTTTAATCCGATGACGTCGAACCGAAATGGCCCGAGAGGAGTCAACTCCCTCATAGAAAACCTGAGGTCCTATAAGAGAAAGCCAAGCCACCGAGCCCCATGTCATAAAAAATGGTGAATGGGCAAAGTGACTGAAAATCCTGGCTACCCCCATCCAAATCATCCTCGCCTGTCTGCAATCCCATAAGCAATGCTGAATAGACTCCGAAGCAGAAAGGCATCGAGGGCATGTAGGATCGGCTCCGAACCTGGACCTCCAAAGGTTCACTGCAATCCCTCCATGGATAGAAAGCCAAAAGAAGATAGTGATCTTTCTATTCCTGTGAAATTTCCAGAGTCTCCTCCAGAAGCACCTCTGCTGATCCGCAGTAATACCAAAAGTCTCCCAATGAGGAACTCTGGAGGGTCTCCAACCTCTACTACTGAGCTAATATCTCCTGGCATTACTGACCGTGTAACGAAAGAAGGGGATGCTCTTCTCTCAATGTCCTGCGTCAATCCACTCCCACTCTCCAGGGTCCCACTGCAAATACCTGATGGGAACTCCCCCATAGAGCCAGAGCCTCCAAGACCCGGTGGAGAGTAGCCGGGGGTCTGGGTCTATATATTTCATTGTTAAGTATGGGTAGAGGAAAAATTATACCAAAATCAAATTGCAATTTGATTTTAGGCACTAAATGACCTCTAGATTGACACTTTTTTTGGAGGCCCCCTAGTAAGCTAAAGATACTATTGCAAGAATAGAAAGGTATTCAAAGCTACTTTGTTTTCTAGATTTAGGACCTAATAACCTTACAAGTTTGTGCTTTTATCTATTATATCCTAAACTCATTCCGTTTTATACTAAATTGTGGATGGAGAAGCGAATTTTAGTAGATTTTACTCCCTCCAGGTTTTCTCAGCTGAAAATTCATATTTCTGAAGTTATAACGGGATAAAGAGATTCTCTCCATACTTTGCTTTTGAAGTTTATCCTAAGCTTTTTATGAAACTAATTTGATAAGAGGTCTGAATTTTCAAATTAAGAATCCTCACAATAACTACATGTATTTTGCCACATTTGCAATATGAAGGTCAAAAACTTAAAAAAGTGATTGGCATACAACACTAATGAGAGTCAAACCCATCATGAGACATTCACTTCAGCAAGCGACTAAGTGGGTTGTCTAGTCATATGTTTACTTGAGAAGCACCTTTTCTATCCTAGGTTCACCATGAAATCACCTGCTCAATCATGACTAACTAATTGACATGCAGCCCATGCAAGGTTGGAGAGGTAATGTTTCCAAGTCCACTTTCAAGGAAATTCAACTATTTGATTCCTTACATCTTGCAGCATTGTACGTGTGCACATTTTGGGGAACAAATCTACGAGATGGTGAATAGAATGGGCACAACAAGCTACAGGTTGTCATGCTTGCACATGTCATTCGAAGTAACCAGTCCACCCCAATAGCCTAGAGCTAGCACAGTTTCTACACCAAGATATCTCCTTTCAAACATGTCTTATTTTGTATGTGCTCATCAATATGGACACTCAAAGGCAAGAAAACCCAGGGATTCCTTGGAGGGCACCAATACTGTCCTCAATGCAATTAGAAACCAAGGGGGATGAGGACAGCTAGGATGCACGCATTAGCAAGTGGTTTCACTCACATAATATTACTAGTACTTGACGGATGTGCCCACGTCATGCTAGTCAATTTGTCTCATTTTGAGGAAACCTTGGAATGGTAGCCTAGTACTATTTTGGAGCATCACGGAGCACATGTTTCTCTCATTCCACATCCTGCATGTTGTGTAGTGTACAAATCCTCAACTCTATGTTGAATTGATGTGAGGTTGTCATGTGGTGATCAAGACTGCACGAGACTATTGTTATGCATCCTAGGGCTTGAATGAAACCATCCTTGGGTCAATTGGAGGAAATGCTCTTTGTAGAATGCCATCTCGGCACATGGCTATTGTGGTTTGTGATCCTAGATTTTCCTTGATAACTTGTGAATGTATTGTGTGCCTCTCTTCATTTTCAATAGAACCACAGACATGGATACATAAGAACCTTTCTAATAGAGGATCAGATACTTCTCCCCCAAAAAAGTTCTCATAGAGTGAATACTGCAAAGGTCGCAATGCAAAGGAACCCCTCTTAAGGATGCAAGAACCCACTTCCCCACCCAACACAAGATCAACATCACCTCGTCAGGCCACATTGTGTCATGCTCATGTCAACTGCGGCGAGCAAAGCATGCCAACAAAGGGTTTCCAACATTCTTCAAATACATCAAAAAGCCTCATGTATACTCAAAACACTTGTCCCACTAATGAGGGGCACATGATTGGCCACAAACATTTAGTCATTATTTTCCACTTTAGGATTGCTTAGGCTTAGGGATATGCTAGCATCTCTAGTTCCATTGATCATTAAGGGCTAGCTCACATGATGTATGAACCTATTGGTCTCATAGGCTTTTTGTAGGCTTAAGAATGTGAAATGCACACGATGTATGTACTTGTTGGTCTCATAGCTTCAGCTTCAACCTCAGGAGCCAATTCCTGACCTCACATTTGCCCCGCCCCACTTCATGTACCCTCTTCACTAAGGGGGGAGTGAAGGACGCTATAGTGAAACTTCATAATGGCTTAGCAAAGGATCATGAGGGACTATGCACTAAGTTCATTGCATATGGGATTAACCTCCTAGCCCCGATCTTAGCAAAGCTTTTCAATGAAGCGGTCTGTTTGGGGTTTCCATGCACCTGAACCATTAATATTATTTCATCCATCCATAAGGCAGGCGATCCCATGAGCCCAGAGAATTACAAGACCATCATGATTGGACATGTCATGTCCAAGATCTATGCATCAGTGCTTGATTCCAAGGTTAGCCGATTTGCGGAGTGTCGAGGACTTAGAGCAGCAGGACAGGCTGGGTTCCGGCGTGATCATGGAACCATGGATCACATTCTCACGCCCAGATGTATCATCGAGGAGGTGAGGGCACGGAAGCAGAGGGTTTACTGTTGCTTTGTGGATTTCCGCAAAGCATTTGATATGGTTCCGAGAGCCCGCCTCATCCGTCACCTACAGGATTTAAGTTATGACCAGGAGATCATTTGGGCTGTCATGGCACTTTACGAGAGAGTCTCAGTCAGAGTACGGGTAGGGTCTGGGTGGATAGACGAGATCATGAGCGCTCTTGGGGTCAAACAAGGGTGTCCCTTATCACCTGCCCTGTTTGGCCTCTACATAGACGAGCTCGAGATATTGATGCAAACACAAGGGGAGATGGATGCTCTCTCACTGACACGTTGATCCGGATATTGCTGTACGCAAATGATGTGGCTCTTTTGTCTTCCTCAACAGAGGGACTCCAGAGACACCTTGACGCATTACAGTCTTTTTGTGAGTCCCATGATTTGAAGGTCAACCTAGGTGAAACCAAGGTTATGATCTTCAACACATCTCGAGCTGTCATGCGCCAGGAGCAGTTCACGTTTGATTGGTCTCTTGTTGAGATAGTTTCTTCATACACTTATCTTGGGGTTGTCTTCTCCGGACCCATCTTCACTATGAGACCGGCGATTCATGCCTGTTTGGGCAGAGGATACGCTTCATTGGCCAGACTAGATGGGCCACTTGATGACCAAATAATATAAATCTGTGCTACAGATGTACATCTGTGAGTATGCAGAGTGCCCCATGCTAAGCAAGCTTCAGCTGACACTATGTACTATTATCAAAGAGGGCAGACATCGACATGCAGGAGTTTATTGCTGCTTTGTGGACTTCTGCAAGGTCTTTCATTCAATGCCGCAAGCTTATCCCATCATGGGACACCAGAATCCAAGCATGCCATATAGGCAGTCATGGCTTTATCACAAGGAGGTATCTTACAATACACAGATGACGCACTGCTAATCTCAGACCCAATAGAGGGCTTCCAGCAAGAGTTTATCCCACCATCAGTTATCAATACTAGCAACAGAGAAGATGGAGATTATCCAATGATATGTTTTCATGGGGTTCACCATGAAACTGTTATTGCCTCAGCATTCTTCCTTAGAGGCCCTTCAGGCTTACCTTTGGTGCCTGTTCTCCACAATCACCATCATAGACTCTTTCTCTCCATCAGCCAAGCTGCTAAGTTCTCCCTTTCAGATTACAATGGTACTTTTCCCACCAGGATGCCAAAAGAAATTGAACCCAATGAAGCACTCAGGTAGATCCAAGTTTGATAGCCTTGTGTGCACAAGGACACTCAGGTCTGAATCAGTGATCCGTACTAAGAACAGCCAAAATACTATTGCACCAAAAATACTTCTCGCAAGTTCTCCTCACATGCAACAGGCCTACTGCCAAAACATACCAGTGTGGAGCCCAAGGATGGCTTCCAAAACTACCTATCACCCTGCTCAGCTGCATGCTCCTTCTTGGTGTCAATGGCCTGTCCAGGTGCCTGGGCATTGGCCCTTTGTATAAAGGGAGGGGACCTAGTCTGTTCGCCCCGTGCTTAGTCTGGATTGGACTGTGGGTCTGCTGACCCCACAGACTTCTCATTCATTACGACCCAATGAGATCAGACTGGCCGACCTTTGGCTGGGCTTTGTAAGACCCACAGCCCCCATGTGTAAGTCCTTAGCTGGGCTGTCATATCCTCCTCCGTCTGCAGATCTGCCAGCCTGTCCATGTGGATGATGTTCCAGATCTCACTGCCTCTGTTGCAGCCCATCTTCTTCTTCTTCTCTCTTATGCTGCAGTTTATACTGCCCCTGTGGCAATACACAACCAACATGTCCCTTCGCTATCCTCATACGGGGGCTTACAGGTGACCACCTACTCCAATTCCCCCTCTCAATGTCACATTATGAGCCCGCATTGAGCCAAAGACATATCCACGCCATCTGCTTCCTTTCAGAAGTTCAGGAATAGGTTGAGAAAGTTCTCGAATTGGTTCAGATGCCTACATACAACGCACCTCCTTGAACTCAGGAACCAAGCCGGAACACAGTTACAATCGAGTACCACTCATTAATGGCACCGACAATATCCATCACGGACCTACTAGGAACATTAAGACACCCAGGTACAGTCAACAGGTACATCCGGCTTTCCCTTTGAAGCTAGAAACATACCAGACCCATTTGCAAGAAACGTTTACACTCGTTGCGCAGAACCTCAGCTCTGATTTGCAGAAGGCGCGAAACCATCTGTAAACACATATTACGCCGTGGCAATTAACGAGTGCATGGTCATGGGGAAGGAGCTCTGGCAGAAAATTGCACGCCCCACTGGACCGGTTTTTCAAGCCCTGCACAAAATTGCACTTGCTTTCCGTTTGATTCTGCTGCAGTTTTCCAAGACCGCATCTGTACTGGATGAAGAATAATGGATTATATGTGTAGCTGTCCAATTCCTCTTTGCAACGAATGTGTAAGGCAATATCAGATTTCAAATAAATTATTTTCTGTGCCTGTTTATTCCAATAATTTAAAATACATGAGAGATATTGTCCTAAATATAAACAGATCCTCCCACAATGCACACGAGGTATTAAGATCTTTGGACTGACCAGCACCAGTGGCGCCTGCGCAGGGTCTCGATGCATCAACGACTGCGACAGACAAATCTGTACTGGAGAGAAGTCGATGAGCTATGGAGAGACCGATGATGCCGGCCCCCACAACCACAACATCGTACTCCAGTTTTTCGAGGCTTGGGGCTTCTCTTGCAGCGGGTCTGTGATTCACAATTTGGGCTTTGATTGGCAGGCCTCCCCTTTTGGCAGCACATATAGGAACACAGACATTTTGTCGCAAAGAGGTTAAATAATTGACGCATGCAGAGCAATTTCGATGCAAAAGTGAGCGTGCCGAGTTACGATTCGCATGCGCAAGTATCGAGGCGGAGGGAGCTAGCGGAAGCCTCGACGCCGCGATAGTCGGATCTGGCAGCAGCTCAAGGGGGGAGCACGATTGGGCAGCGCCAATTCTGGAGGATAATTCCAGCTGCGGAGACATTGATGGCGTACGAAAGCCTCCGAACGGATCGTTGTCTGTGCAGCATGAACCGGGGAAGGAATGGGATGAATGGAAAGGAAGAATGTGATGCAAAAGCTGTGATGTAAAGATGAGCTAATGGCGATGATGAAGGAGGATATGGCGATGAGGAGCTTGCAAGGAGTGGCGATGGCGATGGAGATGAGGAGCTTGCCAAGCTGTGGCTATGGCAATGAAAGCTCTGGCTATGGCGATGAGAGCTTGGCTATGGCGGCTGTTCAGCTGGCGCGCCAAAAACAGAACGGCAACTCCAAGATTCGTTTCTACTTCATTTCACCCTTTGAAACTACCCACGGTCTCATCTTAACCTGGACACAACCTGGGGAAGAACCTGGATCCATACTGCTTCCCACGCTCGACGAACCTCCCGAAGACCATTCAGAAGATCTTGGATCCACACTCCTCCCGGAAAGCACTTGGATCAACTTCTGACACTCCTTTGAGCACATTCCCATGCACGTGAATTCATCGTTCCGAATTTCTCGATCAGACCAAAGATTCGTTTCTAGTTCATTCTTTGACATTACCCAGAGTCTCATCTCAACCTGCGGAAAGAGTAGGGATAGTGGGGCAAGCTTAGTGGGGCAAGCTCCTTAGAAAATGGCAAGCGGGTAGATCCAGTGAGCCGCCACGTTTTTCGATCGTCAAAGGCTTGGGGAGGGGTGTGATATGGTGGCACGTGTCATCTTCGAGGTAGGCATATTTGAACAGGTTTACTGAGGCAAGCACAATCAGGGGAGGCGATTACTGTTCAGGAATTGGATTCAACAATCCACACGAAGGAGAGCGATCCATAATCTGACGTTATTACCCCAGCCTTTGTGACAAACTTGGCACAACTTTTAGCACTCCTTTTGTAAAGAACCTGGATCCCAAACCACAACTTCTGACACTCCTTTTAGCACACTTCCACATAAGCGAATTCATCATTCCGAATTTCTCGATTAGTTGTATTTAGCTTCTCCATGATTTTTGCCTCGCAAACAAGAGCTCCCAGTTAACATCACTAATAACCATGAAGTCATGCATGATAATCCGATGTCCATCTTTTTCGCTCACTTTTAGCCAACCAAAACCAAAACTACTACCTGCCATACAGCTGACAAGCTCAAAATTCAATTGAGCTTTCACTGATTTTGCCATTCCCATACATTTACCGATTCTATTGGCTAAAAATGCTCCACCATTGAGCTGATCAACGTGGAATACACTGTTTTCGTCTTCTATCAAGGTCGATGGTCTGGCTACATTTTCACGATTGAAACAAAAGGTTTTCAAATTGAAAACGAATCGCAATATGCCATGTGATGCAAGAAATAACCTCTTTGGAAAAGGGCCAAGAAGAGAGATGAAGGAGCAAGGGAGGGAGCACCTCAAGTTCAAATATTGTTTCAATAAGGGAACTGTCTCCTATTATTATATGTTATGCAACTCAATGTTCTAAATATATCCGAAATACATCCAAAATATGAGCTAGAGGAAACTTTGGGCTTCCAATTGCCAAGTGTTATCTCTCTCCTCCTCCCTTCTTCATCTCATTGCTCTTTCTTCAAATCTAAGTTCCTTTTTCTCCTCCAATTCATTATTATGTCATGAAGTATTATTATAATGTCTAAACAACTGCTATGGAGGAGACACCTGTTAGAGCAACTTGCATTCAATGGACATTATGTCATGAATTATTATTATTATGTCATGAAGTATTGTTAAAAGGTCTAAACAACCGCTATGGAGGAGACACCTATAAGAGCAACTTGCATTCAATGGACATTTTTATGTTCCATGACATAAGCTCATAAACAGACATCTATGGCCTTGCTAACAAACTATCATGGAGATGGTTGGTCATTTGGGTCCAAAGGGGTTTACATGTTTTCATGTGTGATTGGGCAAATTGACCTTGTTAAGGTATCATCTCAAACAAGTGTCATCAGTCGAGCTACATATTTCTTAAGATGAAAGCCACTTCACCAAAACTTATGTTGCTTCCCATTCAAGTCTACAAGGTGATATGGACCGTTGGAATATTTCTACAACACTAGGAATGGCCCCTCTCCTTTAACTTGGAATTTGTGTGAAAGGTATTATCCAGCCGCCGGTTGTTGTAATGGAGAACAAGGTCCCCCTCTTTTATGCCTTTATCCTTCACCTTTGTATCAGCAATAGCTTCAATGATGCCAGGAATAGCCAAGAGACTTTACAAGGCTGAAATGATGTGCACAATGCCGTGAGATAGCCGAATAGGCTTTACAATGGTGGCATGTGTGTGTGAAATCAAATGCTATCTGCCCACTGAATCAATTTGCAATGCCTCTGAACTCTGAAAGTCTGCTCACTGAACTGATGAACGTAAGGTTTCAGGTAATGTAATGATGTGAAACCGTATGTGAGCGTATGGACTGACTCCGAGTAGGTACTAATCGAGAATTTCAGGCATGGCTTAGATTGGCAACTTGGGAAAATTCAAAGCGTCCCCTCTATGGTGATCTTGTCTACTCTAATCTAGATCTAAACCAACCGTCGATCGATGAAAAGAACAGCAAATAATTCCTTTGCTTTTGTTCTTTTTAAGTGCTGGGTCAGATGCGTCGATGTAGAGGCAAATGTGCATGAAGGAAGTGGTTTTGTCGGCAAGGCTCAAATGTGAGTGTAACTTGCACCAAAATGTGTGCGTGATGTGACAAGCACATAGAGCACAAAAAAACGAGCGACTTTTCTTTTTGGAGCACCCTCAAATTCTTCTTGGATTAAGAGATATGACTTGATCTAGGTGGAGAGGCAAAAGGAGTGCAAATGGTGATCAATGATGATGTTTCATTGTGAGTCACATGCAGTGATGATGTGGCACTGTGCTTAGCAAGAGGTGTGCCAGTGAAGCCGTGTGCTGAGGTGGCAGGAGTGTGCACATGTAGTGTGTGCACATTGTGCTTGGCAAGGGACTGTTCCTGCAGGGGTCAGTGATGATTGGACAGCTAAGATGGCACTACTGAGGTGGCATAGATGATGATGTCAGTAGATGATGTGGCAATGTTGACATGGCTATGTCAACGTGGCACTGATGATGTGGAAGTGGTGATGTGGCATAAGTGACATGGACTGCTCACGTAGCTGATGACATGGCATGTGACGTGTTTGTGCTGACGTGGCACAAGTGACATGGCAGTTGGTGATGACGTGGCTGATAAGTTTGATGATGTGGCACCCGATGGTGACATGCCAGATAAGGTCTGCCACATGGTTGACCAAGCCCTGGGGTGTGGTGACCCTGAGGATAAGGTGAGTAGATCCGCCATGTGTTGCATGCTGGTGTGTTGGAATCTTTGAAGATTCTGTCGATGGAGTCGTTGGTCCATGGGCGTGTTGCGCCTCAGGAGCCGCGGTTGCTGGAGGAGCACTGTGGGCTGTTGGAGGTCCTTGGAGCTGACCATGAAGAACAGAGACTAAAGGCCTGGTGAGGAGGAGCCATCGGTGCTGGCACTGGCGCTGTCCGCTAGGTGGAAAGTCTGAAGGCCTGGCGAGGAGGAGCCATCGGTTCAAGGGCGGCTATGGTGGCTAGAGTTCATTGCACAGAACTGTGGGACAGCTGATTGACAGGCAGAAGGTCGTCTGCGAGGCGCTTTCTGATGCGCAAGGTCATTAGAAAGCCTTTGCTCCTTTGCTGTTGTCTGTCTGCTCGTTGGCGCTACTGGAATACCAAGGTCGTAGGAGCCATTAGAGCTCGCAACATCAAAGATTTCATGGTGAAGCTAGGCTGGCTCGTTGGAGAGCATTGAGGTGAACTATGCAGATGGAGAGGTCGTTGGAGGCGACGCAAGTTGCTTAGTCACTGTTGGAGCTAGCTTGATTTGGAGACTAGTTGCTGGAGAGGGTGATTGGAGTCCTATAATTGAAGGGATGGCCCGTGTGCATGTGAGTCGGTAAAGAGCCACCTGTGAAGCTGTTGTCGCTAAGAAGATCGTTGGCAATGGAGAGGCATTGAGCCTTAGTTGTAGAAGATTGTAGGAGGCCGTCACTACTGCTGAGTCATTGGAGATGGCACAGGGAGTTGCAGGAGCCTCAGGTGTTGAGGCCATTGCTGGATCCTTAGTCCAGCCGAGGCGCAATGAAGCTATTGCTTTGGACCTTTGGAAGTCCAGGCTTCATTGTAGGATCTGGAGCGTAGCTGCTATGGCTCAGCTTACCTCCAGCATTGTTGCAGAAGTCATTTCGCAGAGAGCAAGGAGGTGCTTGTAGGTGACTAATCGAGGCGGCTTCGAGTCACCCTTAGCTTTTCTCTCAAAACTAGTAGAGCTTCGGGCTCTTTCTCTCAAACAATAGGATGTCTATTCTCTCCCTCTAAGAAGAAGAAGAACAACAACTCCTCACAGATTTGTCTCACAAACTAGATCTCTAAAAGAAATGAACTTTCACAAGAGAATAGAAATTCTCTCAAATTTCAGACTCTCACAATGGAAATCTCTCAAGAACAATGACGGAAATTTCTTTCAATGGACGGAAATCTTTCATCAACGGAATGAAAGATAGAAACCTCTCAATCTCTCAATCTCTCTCGCACTCTCAAGAATCACAATGCCTCAGCGGAAGGCAAGGGAGCTCTGATACCATGACAAAATATGAAGAGGGGAGAGGAGAAGAGTGGAGATGAGGAGAGAGGGCACAGCTAGAGAGCACACCACAATGCCTTGGTGGTATTCTAGTCATGCAAAGGGGACTTGATGGGGCCACTAATATTTGAGAGGGACTTACAATCGCCTAGATTGAGGCATGTGAATAATATCATGGCCATCAAATACCATTTTCATGGTCAAGAATGAACATTGCTATGTTTTTGCCCATGCATCTCCTCTTTTGGTCCAAAATAATGCCTCGGTGGTATTCTAGTCATGCAAATGGGACCCTATGACATGATACTTTGCAAGAGACTTAAAATCACCTAGTTTGAGTCCCATGCAAAATATAATGGTCATCAAATCCAATTTGCATGGTCAAGAACACTCTCGTTCTCTCTCTCACACTCATGCTCACGCTCTCTCGTTCTCTCACTCACTTCGCCCCACACTCATGCTCTCTCTCTCATGAATGCACACACACACTCTCTCTCTCTCTCTCTCTCTCTCTCTATCTCTCTCTCCCTCCCTCCCTCCCTCCCTCCCTTCCTACCTCCCTCTCTCTCTCTCTCTCTCTCTCTCTCTCTCTCTCTGTCTCTCTCTGTCTCTCTCTCTCTCTCTCTCCTTTAAATTAAAATTAAAATGCAAATGAAAATTCAAATTTGAATTTGAAATGTTCATTTTCAACATTCTAAATTGTTTAAAACTTAAAATTTTGCACTTAAATTTGATTTTTTTTCACCAGATGAGTTGAAGTTATGGAGAATGGCACTGGCTCCATTAGGGGAGAAATGGGGTCTCAAAAGCGCCTCCAATTAGTGTTTCCTGATTTCAAGGGAGGGATTTGAGGTGTACGAATGAGAGTGGTAGAAGGTGTGGGGCAATGGTATGTTGAGGTGGAGGGTAGGCACGCTTGCAGACAGTCCCTATTGGTTGCTCCCCTTACACTAGGGACCACCCAAACCATCCTCCCCCCCTCTTAACCCATATTTGACTCTCCTACCAGCTGCACCTCCCCCAGATGAGCCCAAAATTGCGTTCAATGGGATGGTAGGGCCCTTTTGGAAAATTTTTCTTCTCCCCTCCCTCTTTCTAGGGCCTTTGCCCCCCACTGTTTTGGTCTAGCCTACCAAATCCCTCCATTTTTAAAATGCCTCCCACACATTTTCCCACTTCCCCTCTTTCTTTGCTCCCTCTTGCTCTGGCTTGCTTGTTGCAGCTCCTCTCTCTCTCTCTCTCTCTCTCTCCCCCCTCCCTCTCTTGTGCCTTTGTTGGTGCTACATGGTCCTTCTCCATCTCCCTCTTTTGTGCCTCTGTTGGAGTTGGTCTATCTCTCTCCTTCTCCCTCTCCTGTGCATCTGTTGCTGCGGCTTTGTCTCTCTCTTTCTCCCTCTTTTGTGCTTCTATTAGAGTTGCTCTGTCCCTCTTCTTCTCCCTCTCCTGTGCCTTTGTTGCTGCTGCTCTATCCGTCTCCTTCTCCCTCTTTTGTGCCTTTGTTGGAGCTGCATTGCCTTGTGTAGGAGTCCCATTCTTGCTATTGCGACCTCTGCAAGTATGGTGAGGAGCAAGGCTACAAGTCCACACAATGTTGTGACCTCTTATATCTTCCACAACACTAGAAATGCATTGGGTGAGTCGATCCCTTGCACCTATAGCTTAAATGACTGGATAGTGATGAAAGGATCAGCCAAAGGTCCACATAAGCTTCCCAAAAGCAAGAGAGGTGACATATTGCATGAGTGGAAGGGGCACATCTTGAAGTTCAAGTTTGGAAGAAAGGATGGCTCGCAAAAGTGCAACATGTTTACATGGGAAAAGATATGCGGCTTCCTCCATCATTCAATCAATCTAGGATACCACCACACTGTGAGCCTTTCTATCTATGTACTTTTTTCACCTCCTGTAAGTGTAATGAGTCCATTTGGAAATTTTGTGTTTGGTTTCTAAGAGCTCTTATTCATGGTGGTAGATGTTTTCCCTTCGGACTTTGAGGAGTGGGAACTAGTTGAATCATTCGTAGGCAAGTTCACTATGATTCATGAGGATTTAGGTAAGCAAGTGCATGTAGGGGAGAAGTTGGCCTTCTTGCGAATGAAGAATGTGTATTGGTATAATGCAACATACATCACTCTAATGACATCATCAAGCTATGGCCGTTTGCAAACCATTGCACCACCACAACAAGACATGGATTGTAGCAATTTGGACTCGAGGACATTGCAATCGTACAAGGACAAGATTGCCAAGGATGTGGGCATGGCCATGAAGTTTACATTTGGATCCAAATGGGCAAGGTTATCTTGGTTTATGCCTATGCATATTTTGCTTCTTTGTTTCAGAGTATACATATGCATAGAACAAAAACTATGTGGTCCTGCAAGCCTGTAGATGAAAATGCTCTTGAAGATTTACTTGGGATGAATTGGGGAACAAGGTCAGGCAACCAAAAGGGTGATGTGTTTCGATGTCGCGCATGTAAAGACAATGTGGTTATTAGATACCATTTGTCACGCCAAATGTTGTATTTAGCTTTTCAGTATAGGCACTGGAAGAAAAAAATGGCCAGTGGCTTCCCCTAGACTCTTATGACACTACTACACATGGGCCTTATTCCGACGCTTAAGCACCGATGTTTAACGTGTGCGGGATGCTAATTGTCGATAAGCAAAGCGGGTTTAGAAAAGTGTCACTATATAGTGACTCTAGGCAAGTGTCGCTATATAGCAATGTTTATATAGAGTCGCTATATAGCGACACTTACCATACTTGTAGAAGGTCGTTATATAGTGACTCTGAAACAATTTCCTATAGCGACGCTTTATAGAGAGTGTTTTTTCCCATACTGACCTTTAAAGATAGTTTTTCCCAATGATAACTTTTTTTTTTCTTTTCATACATGTTTGATCCTTTGAAAGAAGAAAAGTACAAGAGCATATACATCAAGTTTTGGAGCTCATATATTCATGTCCAAGTTTGAGATGAAAAAAATCAATGAAGAGCGTTTACATCAACAGCTTCATCGTGAGCCAAGTCTAACTCCAACTCTTTAGTCTAGCGCACCAAACAAGTCTATCTCCAACTATATACTGAGTTGATCTCCTATATCATCATCGTACTTTGACATCGTACGTTCACCTAAGACTTGATCATCTCATCTTCTTCCTCAATATCGTGATCTCCATCTTTCTCCCATAAGATGTCATTATGCACATCTTCCTCTTGGTTCATATTGTGATCTTCATCTTCTTCGCTAGATCCATCTGGATCAATTGGATCCGACATTAGTAGTGGCATCTTCATATCCACATTTCTATCTTCAAAAATTGCTTACTTTGTGGTGCAACTTAGATCACATACCACCATCTTGGATCAGAATGATCCGGATGAAAAACCACCTATATTGAAGATGGGTGACAAATGCCATTAATTATATATATGAAATTATGCTTAAGTACATGTACCAATGGATCTTTGAAAACAAAAGCTTCGATTAATTAAATCATTAGTATGCACCTGCTCACAATGCTCAAGAAGAACAAAAGTATCACTTTCATTGGTCCAAAGTTGGTGGAGTCTATTGCAAAGAAACCACTACTGTCTTTCCTCACTGTCACATGGGGACCGTTGTAAATAGTTCTAAACCATTTACATCAAGAATGAAAATACTAAATTGTCTAAAATCAATTTCATAGATTTTACATATGGTCCCACAATAATCCAAGTGTGAGGAGAGAAGATTGTTATTTGAAGCACTTGCTCGGCTCTCTTGTGTGAAGTTAGCCATGACTCTACAATCATATGTGACTCTCTTTGAATCGATGCGTTCCACGCAAAAATGTCGTCCATATGACCCTAATGCATTGTACTTTTTGTACTGCAAAAGAGCATCATTAAAACAATGAGGATGCATCTATTTTATAGCGTTTATTGCCACAAATAATTACTTTAAAATTACGTCGAGGTAAGAAGCTTACATGCATCATACATCCAGATGATAACTCTCGCTTGTGCTTGTTTATTGTCTCTCCATCGCGTTCAGATTTACGTAGAGCCAGTTGTAGCCAATCAAGTGACATGGGCATGGGTAGAAGGGTGAGATCCCGTGGATATGGTTGCGATCGCTTGTACATTACTCTGAATCTCCTCCTTACATTTTATTCTTTCTGCTTTGGTTGCTTCATATCTCTCAATCCACTTCTGCATCTCCTTACTATTGAGGATACAAAACTTATTAAAATTTTCCAGTTGCTCTTTGCTCATCTTTCTTTCAATCCCTTTTCCTTGGGGAACCTTGTCAACGATGCGATCATCATCCTTGTTATGCCGAGCCTGCGGCATATCGAGATCCATGGATGCAAGAAATTCTGTGATATATACCAATGACTCTTGCACAAGCCATCCCTCTCCCATGCTTGCTTCCGGTCTTGCTCTTTGCCTTACAAATCCCTTCAAAGTTTTCATAAACTACTCGAGAAAAAACATCTACCGACTATGAACGGTACCTACAATGGCCACCGCATCAACTATGTGCACAAGCAAGTGCACTTGAGTTGTCATAATGCTCAAGGGAAAGTGCTTGTCAAGCAAGCATACGGCTTCGATGGAGTCCACCCTAGCCTTCTCGAGGCTTGATATGGAGATCTTTTTTTGAGATATCCACTTATTTCACATGCCCACGTAAGATATATTCATAATCAGTCTACAGATTATTCAACTTAAATTGAAGAAAATGCAATCAATGCGATTTGATAGTAAGAATACCTCACAATACCATTGATCTTGAATATAACATTTCTAACATCTTCTTGTAAGCACCCTTTCACCATAATTGGGAGGATGAACTATCCAAGCAACAAAGAAGTCATGTCAATAATATAACATAATCATAATTACACTAACGCATCATGATTATCGGTACACTAATCCTACTGCTTAGAATACCTGTAAGACCTTGTGCCAATTATGGGACTTGAGTCCACTATGCTTATTGTCCTTTGAAAATGCTCCTTTCAAGCAATGCATGTACCCTGTCATGACCATATTTGGCATAATATCTAGCGTTAAGATCTAGTTCCTCTACTTAAGAGATGGTGTCTCCAATATATAATAGACAATATCCCTGGGAGGGTCACTCATCATATGTAACCTTATCACGTTAGTTCAACAGATGGGTTTATATTAATCCCCTTACTTATAGATCTATGATTAATCAAATTATTTCAAGTAGCCACAACAATTTATAGAGAAAAGTAGTGTGACAAAGGAATGATGTTGTCATGATTATTTATAGTTAGTCTAGCAATTAAGAAATGTCTCATCATCCATTTTCATGAATTACCAATGCAATTGAAAAAGTTGTGATCATGGTTCTCATTTAATGTAAAAAATGACTCCACATTTTAAATTTCTTACACTTTGAATCATGAAATGGAACTAAGCATTTAGACATTATATGGGGAGTTGAGATATGTTAATCCTAATAATTTATAACTGGCATCCACATATTTTGGAGGTCCCTCATTCGACTAAATAAATTTGTTCTCACATTTGTCTATATGGCTATAGGATGACACTTACCCAGCTTACAAACCTGGTCATGTCAAGTTTGTCTAATGCATCCTATTGGGCACCAAAGCCTCTTCCAATTATGAAAAGGCACAACATCAAACCAAAGCCATCTTTTCTAGTTGGGGTGTTTATCACCAACGTAGGAGCCCTATAATGCCAAAACATTTGTTCACGCCCTTGTGCACGGGTACATGTATGTGTAAAGGTTTAGTACAAAAAAGTGCACCTATCTACTCACCCATGCCAGTCCCCTCACGAGGCATCGGGTACCCAACACTACTAAGCAAGAGCCCTACATCTTTGTCTGCTACTCCATTTAATGCCAGTTTAATCAGTGACTTGCCATTAATTGGGCCACCCCTTAGTCTTGCCAAAATTTGATATCGCATTTGAAATTTTCTTAGAAAGGAATTATCCTCTCCAACTCACCTCAACCTCTTGCTTCCCTACGATCTCTTTCTCCCCCAACCTTCATAATACCCTCTTCCTAAATCAACAAACCCGTCTCCCTCTTTCTCATCCTGTGACCTCCTACTCTTTGAACAATGAAATCATGTCTAGATTATAGCTACATCAAAGTCCTTGTAGGCCTTACACCTCACCTTCCACATAGATTTGAAAAGCCAAGAGCCACTAGTCCTCTTTCAGTATCGTGAAGAGCATCTTATCTATGGCTAATTATTGAATGCTTTTTCTCTAGCTAGTTGTATATCAGATCCTGCATATTGGCATATCTATGACCTGGTTTCTCCAAAACAGGACTACTACATAAAGGATATCTTGCCTCAAGGATGCTATTTATGTAAGCTCAAATCTAGCTCCTTTTTTAGTTGTGTAGATTCCATGCTTCAAAGTCTTGGCCTCAAAAATCTTTCATGTGCATCTACTGAGTTTGCAAAGCTCATACAAGACATTTCTCACTTTTTATTGAGTATAAGCTATGTGAATCATCATGTAAAGCACGTTTTGTAGAACTAGAGCAACACAAGGGGAGAGAAACTTACAACAATGTCTTGCCTGTCAAATGGAAATGCCTCTCTCTCCTTCATAGCTCCTACACTTGCTTTGGGGGTAGGGGCAATAGAGGCTTGTTAAATATAATCCTTGTGCATGATTTTGTCCATCTACAGAGGGATTATGATGCTCTTGACAAGAAGAGGTGCATAAATTAGAAGGTGTGACATCCAGTGGCTGCATCTACATCTTGCACCCATGCCACTGGGTTGCATCTATATGTTCCACTACTATTGTCATTGCTTGAAACTTGTGCGCTTGACAGCACCTTTGAGACTTTCTAGCTTAAGCATGAAAGCGCAACTCTTCGGATAGGCTAGTCATAACATAGAATGCGGCATACTCTTTAGGCTCCAACGTGCCCAATACTATGATTTGATTTGTGCAGAATCATCACAAGGTCTCTTTTACACAAGCAACATGTACTGATCTTTGAAGAAAGGTAGAATATTCAATTGCATAGAAATACAATGGTGTAAACTTGCTTTCCTTTCTTGCCGCTACTATAGCTGTGTTACTTTTTTGGTATCCAAAAGTAATTCCCTGGCACTGTTCTAGTGATAGACCTGGCATTGTGTCCATGGTAGAGAGTATCTAGAGAAGATGGCAATTAATCAAGAAGAGGACATGAAGGTGAAAATGGAGTCCTGTCAAGTTTTCAAAAGTTTCAAAAGATGATTGTAGATGCTTACGGAAATGAGAACATTTTTTAATTATTTTGTAGCTTTGGAAGGGGGAAGACTCGTAAGAAAAATTATCACTTGCATTTTCAAAGAATGGGCAAGATTTGAAGCATCATGAGAGGGATCTCGGGGGGGTCATTATGTATAAACACTATATATCACGTGCGTTCAAGGCCTATTTGTAAAACCCCTGATCTGTGAATTTTTTGTTATTAAAATGCACCCTTTTTCTATTCAATCAATAGACTTTTTCCTAATAGCACCCTCATGATAAAGCTATGAATGGTATAGATTGTATTTTGCTACCAAGTACATTAGGACACCTGGGTGATTTTCTAGAGTCAAAACATATGGAAATAGATTATAGATTGATTTACTTGCAAACGAGGAGCACATCCCTTGCTCACTATGTTTGTACGGATCACAAGCATTTAGCTATCATGACAACCATCAACACTTTACACTTGATATGTAAGCACATGTTACAAAGAGCACAACCATCATTCAAATTTGATTTAAAATATTCATTTCTACAATTGCAAACTATTCATTCTTGCCAAGACTAGAAGAAGTGAGAATAAGGCTAGATCATTAGGAAGGTTAAATGCAGTTTATTATAATTGAATGCCACTATCCCAAGACTATTCTATAAATGATCGTACTAGTCAGCTTGTTAAAAAATACCACAATAGGCATTGGAACCTTGCACAGCCCTTAGCTCTTGCTCTAGAGGCCGTAAATTCCATTGTTCTATGTACTCCTTAGCCTCAGCTTACTCAAACATTAGAAAAGATGGGAGGATATGTAGGATCTTTCGAATAGATTTGATGTGGGCCTGTGCCACCTAGAAAAACTCCCTTATTCATACTAGTAACTTCAATTTAGAAGCTTCATATAGGAATATAATACATACGTGCTATTCTCATACGGAAATGAGAACATTTTTTAATTATTTTGTAGCTTTGGAAGGGGGAAGACTCGTAGGAAAAATTATCACTTGCATTTTCAAAGAATGGGCAAGATTTCAAGCATCATGAGAGGGATCTCGGGGGGGTCATTATGTATAAACACTATATATCACGTGCGTTCAAGGCCTATTTGTAAAACCCCTGATCTGTGAATTTTTTGTTATTAAAATGCACCCTTTTTCTATTCAATCAATAGACTTTTTCCTAATAGCACCCTCATGATAAAGCTATGAATGGTATAGATTGTATTTTGCTACCAAGTACATTAGGACACCTGGGTGATTTTCTAGAGTCAAAACATATGGAAATAGATTATAGATTGATTTACTTGCAAACGAGGAGCACATCCCTTGCTCACTATGTTTGTAGGGATCACAAGCATTTAGCTATCATGACAACCATCAACACTTTACACGATACGTAAGCACATGTTACAAAGGGCACAACCATCATTCAAATTTGATTTAAAATATTCATTTCTACAATTGCAAACTATTCATTCTTGCCAAGACTAGAAGAAGTGAGAATAAGGCTAGATCATTAGGAAGGTTAAATGCAGTTTATTATAATTGAATGCCACTATCCCAAGACTATTCTATAAATGATCGTACTAGTCAGCTTGTTAAAAAATACCACAATAGGCATTGAAACCTTGCACAGCCCTTAGCTCTTGCTCTAGAGGCCGTAAATTCCATTGTTCTATGTACTCCTTAGCTTCAGCTTACTCAAACATTAGAAAAGATGGGAGGATATGTAGGATCTTTCGAATAGATTTGATGTGGGCCTGTGCCACCTAGAAAAACTCCCTTATTCATACTAGTAACTTCAATTTAGAAGCTTCATATAGGAATATAATACATACGTGCTATTCTCATACCCATGCAAAATCAAGAGGTGAGTTGAATAGACACATCTTTTTAGGAAACCGTCACAATCTCGCCTTCTATTCCATTCCCTTAACCATTTCTTCTTCTATCCCTGTCGATTGTTTCATTCTCCCTTGCAATCGGATTGCAAACTCAAGCCTCCACTATTCCATTTCCTTCACTGCTTCATCTTCTATCCCTCTCGATCATTTCTTTCTCCCTTGTAATCGAACTGCAAACTCAAGCCTCCACTATTCCATTTCCTTCACTGTTTCATCGTCTATCCCTCTTGAACATTTCTTTCTCCCTTGCAATCGGACTGCAAACCGAAGCATCCACTATTTCATTTCCTTCACTATTTCATCTTCTATTGCTCTCGACCATTTCTATCTCCCTTGCACTCTTCCTGCAACTTCTATCCCCTCTCATAATGGACCCTGCATAGTTCGGAGCTCCTCACACAATCTTTCCTCCCCCTCTGCTGCAACACAGTGCTAGAGCCCCTCCTCCCTTGATCTTGAAACCATGACATATGAGAGCTCCTCTCTCACTCTTCAAAAGCCCAATTTAGATGTTCTCCAAAACTTCACCAGGTTGGTAGAGGAGGTGAACATGAAGGAGGAGCAACTAGTCTATCAAGGTCAGAATATTACCATCAATGAAAGCGTTATTGAAAATGCTCTAGGAATTTCTGGAGGCAGTTTGCAAGCACACTTTCTTGAGTAGTGGAAGAGACAGGATATTCTAGATGTATACCCCAACACTCAGATTAGTAAACTTAAGATGGTGGAGTCAAGATTTCAAGCTTGCCAATAGACTCCAAGATGTGCTGAAGAAGACCATTTACTTCTTTCCTGATACAAGAGGAACCTGCAAGTTTTGGCAGGCTCAGAGCAACTAAAAGGATGTGATGTATCTTTCTCAAGGGCAATGTCCAAGAGCATATTAACCAACCTGAAGAATTGCATGGATGGCAAATCCTAGTTGTCATCTCAATCCATTGGAGTTGCAATGTACTTAATGTTATCTACCCTTAAAGGGATTTTCAAGAAATATGATAAGTAGATGTCTTAGAAGGTGAATTTTCTACAAGAGAAAGCCACTGATGTAGCAAAGGAAGTACAACTTGAGAAAAATCTCAGGGAAGGTGCAGAAGCCAAGGTAGAGGAGGCACAACCAAGGGCCTTACAGGCATAAGAGCAAGTTGAGATCGCTAAAAAAATGGTCGGTCTCAATGAACTCAAAGATTTTGATTACCAAACTAACATGAGACTGAAGATTGAGAAGGTCGGGGTCAATGAACTCTCTCACTATTTAAGTGCAGTATTTAAGTGCAGTTATTTAAGTGCAGTGTAGACAAAACTAAGAGCCCATTATGATCTAGCTCCAAAACTCTGTACATCGATCCACCTACAATGAATATATGGCATACCCAAATAACTTTGGAATGATTTTGTTCTATCTGAAAATGATGTTGGATGGCATCCTCACATAAACAAACCCAAGAAGGAGGAAAATAGATGCAATGAGGACATGCTTCAGTGGTGGAGGTATACTTTAACTCCACCAAAGACGGTGAATATTAATTTCCCTAGCTATGGTTTTTCCTTCTCCTTTAAGGTACTTCTCCAGCTCATGATGTAGGTTTCTTTTGGTAGGACAAGATAGAGGCGCGAAGATGTATAGAGCACAAAGACCAAGATGAAGAGGCCTTCCTATTGTGTTGCTATGGCTTTCTTACACTACACAAGTGACATTTTAGCCCTAGCTTTGTGGACATCTCAAATCTGGTACTTCTGGATGCCCAATTGTTCAGTACTTCCGGATGTCCAGATGCTCATTGTGTTTCTGTATTATTGGTTCTTGATTTGCAAGATCTTTATGGGCCTTCCTATTGTGTTGCTATGGCTTTCTTACACTACGCAAGCGACATTTCAGCCGTGGATTTGTGGACATCTCAAATTGTCCCTCCATACTCATCTTTGGAGTGACTAAAGCAATTTCCTCATACATTCATCCTTGGTACAACAAAAAAGGACACTTGAATATTTGTTGTGTTCATATACACTGCATGAAATCAGTCATTTTAAGTGGATGAATTGTGCAAAGTATGAAGGCATGATTATAAAGGTTTGAGCAGGTTTGACTAGATTGAACTTAGAGACAACAAGCTCTACTATGTAGATGAAGATCTCACACATCAAACTTGAAGATCTCAAGCCCTGATTATGCATCATCACTATGTCATATGAAGAGCTCAAACATCAAACTTGAAGATCTCAAATCCTGATTATGCATCATCACTATGTCAAACAATTCAAATTGACATATGGCCATCCTTTGTATATATATTTTGACATAGATATATATAGTGGCTTGAGTTTTTCCCTTGTACTCCCCAAGGGTTTTTTCATCTATAGCTAGAGGGCCAAGTTTGAGTGGGGATGTTAGAGCTATATATAGCTTGCCCTAACTCAGCCTAGTCCTCAACTATATATGTGCCTATGATCTATGAATAGAATCAATTCTTGGGGAGCAACTCTTTCTCTTCCTCTCAACACAACTCTTGTGTTTGTCTCTCTACTCTTTCTCTTCCTCTCAACATTAGATACTCCTCCAGAGCAAGTTAATTACGTCGGACATCATGTCTCACCTCACTGCATCCTCTCCATTCATGATGGGACAACTTTCATCATCGACTTAGAGGCCACTACCAACGTGACTTATCCAGCCCAATGGCTTCGTAACTATCAGAAATACCAATCTAGAGGTTAGTATATCTTGCAGGCGATATTAACTTAGTAGCAGTTCTTGAACATGCATATTACGAGGTGTCCTTCACATCCCTGATCTTTAAAGAAATGTTATATCAGTAGGACGTCTTGTTGATTTGGGTTTCTTTCTTGGTTTTTGTCATAAAGGCTACAATTCAACAGTGCCCCAAAAAGGAAATCTTTGAGCTTTCCCTCACTAGTCATGGTGTCTAGCTACAAGGAAAGTTGGATATGGCATTCACACACCACCATTGTAACCTTTATTTTTTCCTAGACATCTATATAGTGGCTGGGGTTTTTCCTTTGAACTCCCAAAGGGTTTTTTTCTCTACAGCCAGAGGGCTTGGTTTGAGCAGGGATGTTAGATCTATATATAGCTTGCCCATAGCTAGCCCTTATCCCTAACTATATATATGCATCTAGTATATGAATATTATCATTACTTGGGAGCACATTTTGTCTCATTATATCTCATAGCTTAACAAATAATACATAAATTTCAAATCCCATAAGTCTAGATAATCTAGAATGCTTGCGTAGTGTAAGAAAGCCATAGCAACACAATAGGAAGGCTCATAAAGATCTTGAAAATCAAGAATCAATAATCCAAAAACACAATGAGCATCAAGGCATATGAAAGTGCCAAACACTTGGGCATCCGAAAGTACTGAACAACTGGGCAGCCGAAAGTAGTGAACAACCAAAAATACAATGAGCATAAGCCACAAACATATGACAAGAGGCAAGCTAGTGTGGATTAGAAACAACTTACATATTCATAGCAGGAATGAAATAACAACCTCTATGCATCCAAAAGTACCGAACAACCAAAAAGAAGATTACAAAGAACATCCAAAATTAACCGACAAAATGGATATCTGGGAACACCAGGACAAAAGAGAAGCGATAATCATGGTGATCAAGTAGTTAGCCATATGCCACATCCAGACGAGTACTCAAGCAGTTAGCCATATGTATAAATAAATATTATCACCTGAAAGACATTGAACCTTGCCACGTCTGAACGGGTACGCAATAAGTAATCCATAGGTGCCAAGTCCCAATGAGCACCTCATAAATAATCCATATGTACCATGTCCAAACAAGTACTCAAGAAGTAATACATATGTGTTCATAAATATTATCACCTTAAAAACCTTGAACCTTGCCATGTCCAAACGAGTAGTCAACAAGGAATCCATATGTGTTCATCATGAAAGCCATATAAGTATGTTTCACATCCAAATGGGTACTCAATAAAGTAATCCATATGTGTTCATCATCAAATCCATATAAATATATGTCACATCCAAAGTAATCCATATGTCGCATGTCCAAACGAGTACTCAATATGTAATCCATATGTGTTCATGGTGAAAGCTAGATAAATATGTGTCTCATCAAAACAAGGATCCTAAAAGATGTTGAACCTTGCCACTTCCAAACAAGTATGCAATAAGTAATCCATAGGTGCCATAGCCAAACAAGTACTCAATAAGTCAGCCATATGTGTTCATCAGCGAAAGACATATACGTATACCTACCCACATAAAGGGCATAATAAAAGAGCTAAATAAAAGTATACCCTGCTTGAATATACAAGGTGAATTAATAAGTTAATACATACCATAAGTCATCAATAAGTTAATCGAGAAAGAAGGAACAAATTGCTAATCTAGCAAGACCTTGCATGCACACGTAAATATAGATAAGCATGAAAAAAAAGCACAGTGTACTCCTGTAGGTATGCAATGTGCATTTAGTCAAAATTTGGATTGTATCTAGGAACCTGTGCAAACCTGCATGTACTTGGAGACACAACTGATTGTGATGGAAGAGAACATATGAGCTCAGCTTGGAAACAAACAAGTGCCTTGAAACTGACAAGGAAACATGTGAGAAGCGCCTTCTCATATATGAAGTAATGCATCCAAGAAGTAATGATATCAAAGCTAAATAGAAAAGAAACATTGAAGCAAAACATGTGAGCATGTTAATAACACATAACATTTGGCAAGTCCTTTTCTTCCATAAGATGGACCAGCTTGTGAAAGTGAAGCTACGGCGGTTGAATACATGATGAGCAAGTCAAGCAAAATGTAAGCTCATATGAGAGAAAGAAACACTATATCGACATTTTCTTTTGCATGTCAAGCAACCTACATAATTTGCAAGTCATTGCAGAATGACAAGAAAGCATTTAGGATGAGGAACCTCCAAGCAATATAAATCAAAAGCTCAATAGCAAATCTTTACCCTACTCTAGATCAAATATAATGGACGGTCTATAGGCATGCTTGATTGACAAAAGATGAAAGATAACCTGCTTTCAAAATCATAAGATAATTAAAATAACTCCCACCTTTCAAATAACACAAAACATTTAGGAAATCAAAACTAAATTTAAAGATAATCGAAGAAAATCTAGCCTTTAAAACAATACCAAACATTTTGAAAGATCCTTTGTATCAATCAACTCATGCTGAAAGTAAATCTTGATATAAAATATTTTGCAAGTATCTTTAACCAAGATTCATGGAAACTTGAAGTTGCAGCTAAACTTGATAGCAAACCATAATAATACATGTATTATCATTGCGAATAAAACATCAAGCCTAAGTATGTAGTGGAATACAAATAACATAACCTTTCAAGTGAAATATCAAGGACAAAGTATTGTACTAAACTATGATGATATCATGATTCCCAATCATGTACAACATTAAAGGAAATTTGTTTATCTCTATACGAATAGGCAAAGAAAAGCTCAAACACATAGATGAATGTCATAGTGGTTGGTGATCTTGGAATTAACCATGGTTGTCTCACTGAAAAGCAATCAAGTTTTGTGAGGTACTCGAGTATAGATATTGAGAGAGCTCTTTGGTTGAACAAAGTTCTATGAATGCTAAGTAGCAAAGCACTTACACAAATACTCAGCAAGCGATGTACTAAATAAGAAGCTAGTCAGTAAAGGATGCACTTAATAAAAACTAGCTTAATAAATGTAAAGCATCATTGGATTTTACTTTTGCCAAAGCATCATGAAACCACAAGTGCGTAAGCGCTAAACTCTTGTTTTCACTGATGACCTAATAGAAAGTAAAAATTGCTTTCATATGGTAGATTGTCTTGTGTCCAAGTGATTTTCCCAATCAACTTTCTGGTCTATTGAATGTATATAATTATCATTGCAAAAGCATGTAGATTGGGCTACCTTACTCTTAATGACAAGATTGAGACTCTACTTGGCATAAATTAAGTACGATCTTCATTCCTAAATATTGACTACACTTGTAATAATTCTGCGCTCTTGGTTTTCACAAATATGACCGGTGGGCATTGGGTCTCGTCTTCATCTAAATTTTGTCGGAGTCATGTAGCTAAAGAAGTTTTCTTTATGTGATTGAGCCTCTTATTGCTCCATGTGGGAACCTAAAAGCATGATATGCCAGTGCATTAGATCCAAGGGAATACGAATATTGAGTGCAAGATGGTATGATCAACTAATCGAGAATAAAAGCGGGAGGGTGACACTGTATCAAGAAGCTTCTTATCATTAAGTCTAATTTTTCATTGCTTTTGTTTTTGCTACAAATATAGTTAATTCTATAAAAGTATGGACTTTTTCCATCCTCATGTCCTAGATCAAGTCCTCTCTAGTTTTGGGTGTTCATCTTCCTATCCAAACACTCTTCTACCAGTTTATTGACAGTAGGAAGTAAAAAGAAATAACCATAACTTTCTTACTTGAAATCGGAATATAGTGATCTAGCCAGTCAAAATAATCAGCGCATACTCTTTGAACAAGCCATCGTGAACCGTTTTCATCAATCATGATCACAAACGTTGATTTGCAATGCATCTTTGATAACTTTTGCATATAAACTCAAAACCTAGCGATGAAGTGGTCGAAACGATAAGAAAGAACGTTCTGTGAATGAATCCGTTGTTAGATTTACAAAAATCATGTTGCTTTCTTCTCACAGTCATGCTAGAGCGTAGCTAGGCTCTGATACTATGTTGAGAGGAAGAGAAAGAGGAGAGACATGGACACAAGAGTTGCTCCCAAGAAAGTGATTCTATTCATAGATCATAGGCATATATATAGTTGAGGACTAGGTTGAATTAGGGCAAGCTATATATAGCTCTAACATTTAGAGTTTGTGAAAGCACCAAAATCTAACACAATCATCAAAATATTGGCAAACAAAGATAATGCAACTTTTAAAGGAGTATATGTTTCTTTCAAGGACAAAATCAAAGCAACAGAATGTCTTAAAGAGAAAGCATTGGTTGTAAGTTAAGAACACTCATTTGACTATTTCTTAAATAATGAACAAGATTGACATTCAGTGCCTAAGCACTTTCATGTTTTTCAACATCGTGGATGAGGATATTATCAAGCTGGTTGTGAAAAACCAAGCTTTTGGACATTATAAAGTTGGTCATGTAAACCGTGCTATGATTTTTGTGGAAAGCCGACAGAAGTATTCGTCATGCCAATATGTCAACTTAACCACCATTGTATTAAATGCTAATGTGCATTTGACCATCAACCCCCATCAATAAATTTTTGAACAATAACATTGTCAATAGATATCTACAAAAGGTCATGCTCTCTTGTTGGTACCACCTCAAAAATATATAGACTTCCTATATGGAATGCCGTCACTTGGCCCAAGGTTACAAACTACTTAATGAACCTATGCATGTTGTTACATTCACCGAGAAGATGTGCAATCTTGGCATGATCCACATAGAGGAGACAAACATCAACCCGATTTGCCATCCACATATGACAAAATCAACACTCCATGGCCATTTTGTAAGTGTTTATATGTTGTTCTACCATCACTATTCCAACCTATACCATCACTGTTCCAACCTATATAATTCATGTTGTACTACTATCATTGCGAGAAGCTCGAATCCCTTCACACCATATCACTTTGAACCTTTTCACAGGTATGGGGTCAATTGCAAACCAAATATAAAGAGTATGGCGTTGAGAAGTTCACGTGAAGCATTCGAAAAGCCTTTGGTTCCATGCAAAAAATAATTTTTCTTCAGTCCCTACTTTTGAGGAGGGGATGAAGAAAAAACCAAAGGTAATGATCGATTTCAACATGCTATAGCCCATCACTCTCTACAGTTTTGGTGTTTGCAATAAGAGAATCTGGAGATCATACATGAAGACAGGATCTAATAGGTAACATGCTAGCAAAACAAGGAGGACATGAACCCGATCTACAAGAAATGCTAGCTTTTGCAGAGCAATCATGTTTGCAATTGCATGACAAGGCCCTTGGATGTCTATTGCTCATGACCTCCTACAACTAACCCGATTTTGACCATGTTATGCAGGAATTTTCATACCACGTCAAGGTCTAGGGATGGCTGAAGATGACCATCACCGTACGATGAAAGACACTTCTATTGTAAAAGTAGCATCTGCACAAGTAGCCTGTCAACATCAGAGCGAGAAGATGGATGATGAGTCACGATCAACTATCCTTTGGATCTCACTTAGAAAAATGCCCGTGGGAAATGCCTCCCCTTGGCATTTCCTGAATGTGGAGGGCCCACAGGAGGCTCCCATGGTGTTGACAGACAAGTGAATTTCCGTTTGCTAGCTTAGGTTTTTTGAATTCTGGGCCATTTTCTTTATCTGATGGCGACTTGCCACTCGCCATTTTGTTTTGGGGGAAATGCCTCCCCTGGGCATTTCCTGATGTGGAGGGCCCGCACGAGGCTCCCATGATGTTGACAGATGAGGGAACTTCCGTTTGCTAGCTTAGGTTTTTTGAATTCTGGGACATTTTCTTTATCTGACGGCGACTTGACAGACTAGGAAGACTGATGGTCACTCCTACAGCGAGGAGATGCAAGTTTTGACGTAGAAGAGCCGCCAATTGTACGGTGGAGGTGCTCTTCCAACCGACTGCGGCCCTTCACGATGATCGAACAGTTGAAAATTGTTTGGAACCTAGCCATTTTCTTTTTTGACTCCCTTGGTCCATTAACTAAGGACCTTGTCTTGGTCGGACCTTCTGCGGCCGACTCTTAAAGTCGATGATCTATTAGGGTTATAAATTGCACCATCGCCTTCAGAAATCACAGCAGCTTACCAAGTTCCCGCCCTTCCCTTAGCATGGCAACTTCTCGCGTCAATCACGTCATGATCATTTTTGCAGTCTTAGCTGTTTTTTGTGTTTGGCGCATCCATGCACGGATATTAACTATGGACCTATCGCGCGCGGTGATCGCGCCAGAGCATGCCAGCCCCCAGAGTGAAAAAAAACACCACCAGTAAACGCCTATACGCGTGGGTGCTCGGAGATCACAAGGTGTAAAAGGGATCATAACGGGGCGACACCAACGTCAGAGACACCCCAACTCTTGGAGGATAAGCGAGCTTAGGCATGAAGACAGCGAATTCTACAGTACAAGAGAATACGTTGAAGTTGTTATTCCAGCGTTAAAGTGTTCTTCCTTCTGGAGCGTCTATCTGTTTATCATTTCCAGTCTGTTTGTTCGGAGTTGACATTACCCCTACGCCTCTCGCAGCGGTGAATGAAACATAATTTCTTTGGGCGCAATCGTTCGATGATTGTCTCCACAATCACCATCATAGGATCGATCCAGAGAGAGTGAGAGAGAGAGATTGATTCAACGTGAATGAATCTTTCGTTAAAACGTCTCTCCTATCCACATGTACTGATTTCTTTAATGCCAACGCTTTACAATGTTTCAATGGCCATCTCTCCTATCCACATGTACTGATTTCTTTAATGCCGGTCAACTAGGAGCTTGAATGCCAAATCTTCACAATGTTTCAATGGCCACTTGAGAGCTTGAATTATAACAACCCTATTTGGGTTTGATTATGACCACCATACTTCCACATACAATTGTGAATTCACTATCTGGACCTGTTACCTCCAACGAAAAGTATGTAGATCCATATTGACAAAAGAACGTTAAGAATCTTAAACAAGCATGTTAAGATCCTCAATGGTACTATTTAACCGGCTACTTACATGCGGTTCATTCCTTTCCCTTTATAATACTATGAACTTGATGGTTTGTAATTTAAAATCCCATTTTATGCGCATATTTTGGATGGAAAGGCCCCAAACTTGCAGTGAGCCAAACCAACTTAACTTTGATGTTGAATCCATGTTGTAGGGTGACATATTTCCAACTGCACTCCTTAGACAACAAGATTGATACATGTAATTTTTTCATGAAGATATTAATGAATTTGGAAACCACTTTATAATTGATAAGCAAAATGCCACCTCCTTGTAGTTTAGATATCCAAAATGAAACTACCTATTTGATGACATTCTTGATAACTTGATCTCCTCTAGGACCCCAATTTTGGACAAAATTTAGGCATGAAAGCATTAAATATTTCCCTTTGATAGATATATACAAAGATAAATCAACGCATTAGTTTCATCGAACATTAGTCATTTGTGCTTGCATTAAAGGTTTGACATTTTAAGATGAAAAGAAAGGTGTGTTTTGCAAGAAAATACTTGATTTTTAAGGCATTGCATGATGGATAACTGAAAGATTAAAAGGACGAGAAGGGAGAGATAGAGGAATTCTAACGAAGCATAAATGAGCAACGGACTAGATCTTGCTCAATCTTGTTGACGAAGATTAGCATATGGGCCTTCAAATAGGTATATGAGATGGGGCCTCCATCACACAAATCATGACAATATTTGGCATAATATCTAGCCAAGATCTAGTTCCTGTACCTATGAGATGGGGTCTCCAATACACAACAGACAATATCCCTGGTAGGGTCACTCATCATATGTAACCTTATGATGCGAGCTCAACAGATGGGTTTTTATTAATTCCATTACTTACAAGTTAATATATACATAAGGAAGTAAATTGGACCTAAAATTCAACTAGCTCTCAGTATAGATTTGACTGCTTAGTGGTATGGACCATATTTTGGGATCTTTCCTTGGACTTGTAGGGGGTAATATTTTAGTTAACATGGGAGATGATGGGATATTTTATTATGGTCTAGTACTAAAATGTAGTAAGGGTCCTTGTGCATAAGTAGGAGAACTATTGGCATGCTAACTATGGCTTACTACTTAAATCTATTATGTAAATCTCATGTCAATGCCCTAAGTGGATAGGTTGCTTGAGTGGAGTTTTAATCCATCCAACATGAGAAATTTTATCTTTGGAATTGCCATTATGTCTCTTCTTTTATATATTATTGAGAATGTATTACACTTATGTCTAGTAGAAATGCCTATTTTCGTGATAATGATATTCTTTATATTAGCTATTTGTTTCTCTTTCACAACAACACAAAGCAACTATAGACGTGCTTGATAGACACACAAAATAGTGGGCGCGTCTATAGGCATTGCTTGAATAGAGAAATTACAGGCGCGTCTAATAGCGTGTCTAATAGCTCGTCTATTCACACGTGTATTAACACGTCTATTAGCGCATCTACACTGAGAAAATAAAGGCCCGTCTAACATTGCGTTTATCAACACATCTATTTGCACGTGTATTAGCGCGTCTACAGTGAGAATTAGACGTGTATTTAGACGCTAAACAGAGAATACACAAAGTGAGATTTTGGTGTACATCATTGCTTTCCAAACATTGCCCATGATTACCAAAGCACATAATTTTAACAAAAACATCAATGCTTTTTTGCAAGACATACCTAGAAATGAAACCGTACACCATATTAGCAATATGTTGAACACCTTGCATGGAGCATTGATACACATCATATTTTGTATCATGTAAAGTACCTCACAAGCTCGCCCATCTTGTAAATACAATCTTTCACGTCCTTCGATGCACTACGAGAAATATTAGTAGGTAGTATGAACTGAACCCACAAGGA
This sequence comes from Dipteris shenzhenensis, assembly GCF_047967505.1. Lineage (NCBI taxonomy): Eukaryota > Viridiplantae > Streptophyta > Polypodiopsida > Gleicheniales > Dipteridaceae > Dipteris > Dipteris shenzhenensis. The sequence continues at coordinate 29,488,726 of NC_141616.1, forward strand.
GGTGGTTGATTAGTTGCTTATAATTATTCACTCACAAATTTGAAAGGAAAAAGATAATATGCACATAAAATACTTACTTAGAGCATCTTGTGCCAATCATGAGATTTCAAGCCATATAATTGCTCTACACCTCTTTTCTTGCTCTTTGTAAAGGCTCCCTTCAAACACCTCATGCATCCAGTGGGAGTATGAACTGTAGTAATAGCGTGCTTATTCAATGCGTCTGCCCGTGAGGCAACTAGCGAAGGACCACAAACAGGACATGCATGGTAACCCGATGTAGTGAGACCTAAACAATAGATGCAATTAAGAGTTGAAGGTGGGTTCAACGTGCCACATCAGTTGCCTACTCATAATTAAAAGTGCAATGCTTACCTGAACACTTGCCATAGCCTGGGAAGTAATGCATCGTACACATCAAGATTGCTTTGCAGTTGAAGTCTCATGATGAGGGAGGCCTGCTCACATCATGCACCTCGATACCTCTCCAAAGTATCTCTAGCTTTACAATCAAAGGCTCCAAATAAACATCAGGATTTTTGACTTTATGTTTCCCTGGAATTAGAAGGGACAGCATAACATGTCTTTTCTTAATAGCCATAGAGGGTGGAATATTATAATTCACCAATATCACTGGCCATACACTAAAGAGGTGCTTTTGAGACCAAATGGGTTCACACCGTCCATTCCCAATCCAAGTCTCAAGCTCCTAGGTTCTTCCTTGAAGCTTGGCCATGTGTCTTCAATATGCTTCCACGCAGGAGAGTTTGTGGGAGTTCTCCACTTGCCATCGGTTGATCGATGGGAGGAATGCCATGACATGAGCTCTGCAATGGATTTGCACTTGAACATATGTTGGATGCAAGGGATTATGGAAAAATGTCACAGAACCTTACGAGGCACGTCCAAAATTTTGAGATCTGCTCTATATCTTGCCTCTCCACAAGTAGGGCACTCTCTTGCATCCTTATGTAGTCCACAAAACAAAATGCAATCATTGATGCATGCATGGATACACTTGTAATCTAATCCTCCAAGAGAGGTCACATGTTGCCTTGCCATATCTCTTGAGGTCGGTAATTTATTCTCCCTTGGAAGCATTTTACACAATAGCCTGCATGTGAAGACCATAAATGAGGAAAAGCATTAGAGTAATTGACCCACTAGCATAATTCACCATGTTTGCAAAAAAGACTTTAAAGCTTACTTGAATAATGCATTCAAACTTGCATTGCTCTAGATGGTTTGCAAGTGTAGTAACTCAAGGGAGGCACGTAGAACAGAGAATGTGCACCCCTCAAATAGTGGAGTCGATGCTGTGGTAAAAGGATCATCCTGCTCCATGCTATCATCCCTCCCTTCAGATTGATAAACATATAAATCCCGCACCATATCATCAAACACCTCCTCCACGGCTTCATGAGGTAATGGCGGAGGGCTACTATCACCATCACTCCATGCATCCGTAACGGTCCCTCTTGAGGTTCCCACCTCATATCGCCTACGGTTCCCCTCCTCACGGCGAGCATAGGGCAACATATGCGGGTGTGGCACTGCATCCTATATCAAATTAAAATGGGATCATAACTCAAACATATGAACACCCATAGGTATCTCAATCAACCTTAACTCTTTAACACTTACCATGTTTATGGTCACATCCCATTCTCCATACTTTGAGATGTGATTGAGTGTAATCCTGCATGCACGATACATGTTTCCTTGACATCGATCACACATACATTTGACTTTTTACTCCAACCACATTTCGCGATGGTCGATACGGAGGGATTCATCCTCATTGGAGCTACTTGTTGAAGATGAACACATCCTACAAACAAACAACCCAAAAAAATTTGCTTTTCTTCAAATATTTAATTTTAAAACTGTGCCGCATTTAAAGGGACGTCTAAAACCACGTCTGTCTGTTCTGTGGTGCGCGTCTATAGGCATGTCTAAAATCACATCTGCTCTGTGTATTTAGATGTGCAATTACATGCGTATTTAGACGTGTGTATAAATGCACCATTAGACGTGCTTATAGATGCGGTTTTCAAATCTACTTTTAGCGAGCTGGCTTTGCTTTTCTTCACATAAGCTTCATGCAACTTGCTTGCTTTGCTATTAACAGATCCACAGTCCAACACTTAAGAGGAAGGCACCCACACTTACTTCTAGGCTTATAGGAGAAGAGGGTAAACAAGGAAGAGAAGCAATTTTGAAGAAGGACAAGAAGCTTCAGTACCTCTATCCAAGGTAAGTCTCTTTACGGTTGATCTTCTTTGGAAAATACTCTCTTTTGATTTGTCCTTTGTTGTATCTAAGAAACGAATGATTTTGGTATCAGTGTTATGCTTTTGTGTCGGGCGCATGTCCTTTTTTACTTTTTAGAATAGTCTGTCTGTCGGAGCGTGTCTATAGATGTGTCTTAGAGCACGTCTAAAACCGCATCTACAAGCACATCTATAGACGCGTCTAGCCTATTTTCAGATATAGACAGCCGCATCTCTAGACGCGTTGTTATACGTGAAAATAGACGTGCTTCTCAGACGTGTCTATAGATGTGCTCCGACAGTTTTAGACCCTTTCCTTCCCTTCCCTTCCCTTCTCTTCTCTTCCCTTCCCTTCTCTTCTCTTCTCTTTCCTTCCCTTTTCTCTCTCTTTTTGTCTTCTTTTTCTCTTCTCAGCTCATCAGTAATCTTCTTTTTTTCTTTTTTCCAGTTCATCATGTGGCTAGGAAGCTCTTCAGGCTCACCTGATCTCCGAGAGTCAATTTTTAGGGAGTTATATAACCTTTTAAGGCACCCTCCAAGTCTAGGGAGTTATATGGTTACATGACGGGTACTCTAAACACCCCCCAGGAGTGGGCGCTACAGACTCCAAACCACCCCAACCCCACGCCAGCTGAGATTACCCCAGGGGAGCCAGCCCAGCCCAGCTGGCTACACAGCCGAGGCCCTTCCCCCATGCCGTCTTATGCCCCTTCCCCCATGCCATCTTATGCCCCTTCCCCCATGCTGTCGGGAGGTCCTTCTGTCTCACAGAGCCATCGGCGTACTCCTGTGCAGTCTATACTCGGTTTGGTGGGGACGATGATGATTCAGATGATTTAGACGTGCCTCCGGGTGATGGTACGATCTTCTATGACATCACTCAGATAGGAGGCATCTTGATGGATGCACGGGGGAAGGACATCATGGCCTTCATGCACTCTACAATTGCTAACAGTTACAGAGATTGCTTTATCCACTACAAAGACCAGCCAAAGAGGTTGGCTGATGAGACCCTCGCTGCTGTTTGCTCTAGGTATCCTAACCCCCCCAATCTTCAGTTCATAGATAAATGGGCCAAGTCAAAGATTGTTATGATACTTGGCAATAAAAGATATTTGCTTAAGAGGCAGGCACTAGTGGAGCTTGCCAGGCTCGAGGGAGGTCAACCACCAAGGGGCCCGCCCCACACCACTCACAAGCGTGAGTGGAAGAAAGCAATGAAGTCAGCGAGGGATGATCCTAGTGTGCAACACATGGAGGCACAAAGGATCCAAATGAAGCAATATGGAAGCGTGCATTTTGAAGCAGGGGGTGTTGAATCATGGGAGGCCCAATTTGTAAGTATCGATCTCAAATTATATTGTTTATGTAGTTTATTAGGAGGTTGTTTCTTTGTACTAACCCCTCCGCAAATTGTGTGATCTTGCACCTTGATATCGTGGGCAGATAACCTACTCCTGTCGAGACAGCCTACCATCGCCACCATTGTAGAGGAGATACATGGAAGCACTTCTATCATGACGGGTTGATTACTAAGGAGTACTATATCTGGGCTTCTGGAGCGCCCCCCGAGGTATTTGAAAGTAATTAAATAATGTGAATATTATAAGTAAAGATTTGATTTTTCATACATTGATATATGTTGTCCCTTGTTTACAGGCCCCTGCACAAGAAGACGAGAAAGGAGCGGAGAAGGGAGCACAAAAGGGAGCGTGGAAGGGAGCGAGGAAATAGAGAAGGAGCTTATGCGGAAATAGAATGAGTTTCCACATAAGCTTCTCTCATTCTCTATTTCCGCATAAGCTCATGCATAAGCATGAGCTTATGCGGAAACTTAAGCATAAGCTCATGCGCATGTGGAAATAGAGAAGGAGCTTGTGCGGAAATAGAGAATGAGTTTTCGCATAAGCTCATGCTTATGCTCATGCGGAAATAGAGAAGGAGCTTATGCGGAAATAGAGAATGAGATTCCGCATAAGCTTCTCTCATTCTCTATTTCTGCATAAGGTCATGCATAAGCATGAGCTTATGCGGAAACTTAAGCATAAGCTCATGCGCATGCGGAAATAGAGAAGGAGCTTGTGCGGAAATAGAGAAATAAAGAAGGGGGAAAGCTTATGCGAATGAGAGAAAGGGGAAAGAGATGAGGGGGAAATGAGAGAAGAGGGAAATAGAGTGGGAAATAGAGAAATAAAGAAGAGGGAAAGTTTATGCGAATGAGAGAAGAGGGAAAGTTTATGCGGAAACTTAAGCATAAGCTCATGCGCATGCATGAGCATAAGCATGAGCTTATGCTTAAGTTTCCGCATGAGCATGAGCTTATGCTTAAGTTTCCGCATAAGCTCATGCTTATGCATGAGCTTATGCAGAAATAGAGAATGAGAGAAGCTTATGCGAAAACTCATTCTCTATTTCCACATAAGCTCCTTCTCTATTTCCGCATGAGCATAAGCATGAGCTTATGCGGAAACTCATTCTCTATTTCCGCACAAGCTCCTTCTCTGTTTCCGCATGCGCATGAGCACATAAGCTCATGCTTATGCTCATGCGGAAGTAGAGAAGGAGCTTATGCGGAAGGAGATGAGGGGGAAATGAGAGAAGAGGGAAATAGAGTGGGAAATAGAGAAATAAAGAAGAGGGAAAGTTTATGCGAATGAGAGAAGGGGGAAAGAGATGAGGGGGAAAGAGATGAGGGGGAAATAAGAGAAGAGGGAAATAGAGTGGGAAATAGAGAATGAGCTTCTCTCATTCTCTATTTCCGCATAAGTTTCTCTCATTCTCTATTTCCGCATAAGCTCATGCATAAGCATGAGCTTATGCAGAAACTTAAGCATAAGCTCATGCTTATGCTCATGCAGAAGTAGAGAAGGAGCTTATGCGGAAATAGAGAATGAGTTTCCACATAAGCTTCTCTCATTCTCTATTTTCGCATAAGCTCATGCATTTATGCATGAGCTTATGCGGAAACTTAAGCATAAGCTCATGCGCATGCATGAGCATAAGCATGAGCTTATGCTTATGCTTATGCTCAAGCATAAGCATAAGCATAAGCTCATGCTTATGCTCATGCGGAAGTAGAGAAGGAGCTTATGCGGAAATAGAGAATGAGTTTCCGCATAAGCTTCTCTCATTCTCTATTTCCGCATAAGCTCATGCATAAGCATGAGCTTATGCGGAAACTTAAGCATAAGCTCATGCGCATGCATGAGCATAAGCATGAGCTTATGCTCATGCGGAAGTAGAGAAGGAGCTTATGCAAAAATAGAGAATGAGTTTCCACATAAGCTTATGCTTATGCTTATGCTCATGTGGAAATAGAGAATGAGTTTCCGCATAAGCTTCTCTCATTCTCTATCTCCGCATAAGCTCATGCATAAGCATGAGCTTACGCGGAAACTTAAGCATAAGCTCATGCGCATGCATAAGCATAAGCATGAGCTTATGCTTATGCATGCATAAGCATAAGCATAAGCATATAAGCTCATGCGGAAGTAGAGAAGGAGCTTATGCGGAAATAGAGAATGAGTTTCCGCATAAGCTTCTCTCATTCTCTATTTTTGCATATGCTCATGCATAAGCATGAGCTCATGCGGAAACTTAAGCATAAGCTCATGCGCATGCATGAGCATAAGCATGAGCTTATGCTTATGCTTATGCATAAGCATAAGCATAAGCATAAGCTCATGCTTATGCTCATGCGGAAGTAGAGAAGGAGCTTATGCGTGAGCATGAGCTTATGCGAATGAGAGAAGGGAATATAGAGAAGGGGGAAAGAGAGAAGCATAAGCATAAGAGACTAAGAGGGAAAGGAAATAGAGAATAAGAGGGAAAGGAAAGAGAGAAGGGAAAAGAGATGAGGGGGAAATAGAGAAGGGGGAAAGAGAGAATAAGAGAAGAGGGAAAAAATAGAAGGGGGAAAAAAGAGAATAAGAGAAGGGGGAAGAAGGAAAGAGTGGGAGGGGAAGAGAGGGTTCCTACGCCCATCACTGCAGCTAGCGCCTTAAGCGCTAGCTGCAGGCCAATGCAAATAACAAAAATAATAAATGGAAAAAAGAGGAAGCACTTACCTGAAATAGTATGTCCCGCTCGGTGTAGTGGACTGGCCCTACAAAAGAGAGAAAACAACCCATTTTCTCAAACAAGATGTTAGTGGAAGGAGGAGATTACAAAAGCAACTTCTTGAAGGGAGGAGATTGAGGAGACAAGGAAAGGAGGAGATTGAGGAGACAAGGAGAAAGAGAAGGAAGAGAAATACAGAAAAAAGAGGTGAGTTTTCTTTCTTTCTTAAAATCTCATTTTTTGTTTCAATCCTTTCAAAACAAGCATGAAAACTCGTTTACAGGTTTAGCAATACAAGAAGAAACACTCACAAAACTAAAGCTAACAAACAAACAACCTACATTGTTGAAACAAACTCACCTCTTGAAGAACTTTCTTTCAAGAAACCAAAGAGGGAAAAAGGATAGAGAGGGAGTACAAGAGGTAGGAGAAGGGTGAGGAGTGGAAAATAGAGTGGGAGGTTGCTTGGAATAGATGGGAGGTCATCGAAAATAGGTGGGAGGAGATTTTGGGTTGCTTGCTTGAGAGATTAGGGAATGGATTGAGCAAAACACCGCACGTTTCGGCGTTTCGGGTTTTAACCCACGGCGTCGCTATATAGCGACATTTTTAATTAAAAACGTCGCTATATAGCGACGGAACAGAGGAAAGCATTGCTATATAGCGACGCTTACTGTCATTTTTTTTATATGGCATCAAGAGAAGCTCAAACATGCTTTTTTATAATTGTCAATATGTCCTCCTCATGCTTATGTTGTGATTTTATAAGTGTAGATTGAAGGGATGAGTGGAAGCTCGTCCGATGATGCGCCAACACCCGGGAGCACGAAGTGGCTTACGAAAAGGTTGTACTGTCATTGCACTCATTGCAAGCGAGAAGTACGACATCAATGTCGTATTATCATGCGCCACTTGCGGATGGATGGGGAGGAACCGGAACCAGTACCCCCCGTTGGTGTTGCACATGTTGATGGCTCATCGGTAAGTCAAAGCTATTTAAGTTCGCAATCTTATTGTATACTAGGAAATGGAAGATCTTATATTTACACAAAATCTTAAAACAGGATGAGGAGGGTGACGAGGGTACACATATACCTTCTCACTTTCAGCAAGACTATAGTCTCTCGGATGACGACGAGGGTATGGTCGACATGATGGATTTCATTTTTAGGGGCACTACATCCCATGTACACGTGATGTCAGAGTCTGAGGTCAAAATGCGAGAGTTGCAATCAACACAATTGTACGAGGGTGCTAGGATGTCTAAACTACATGCTTGTCTCTCAATCTTGAATCTACAAGTACAGTATGGGTGGTCGGATACAAGTGTCTCGGCCTTAATGAGGTTAGCCCTTGCATTAATTTGACTCATTATTTGTATATTATTTGTTTTGAGAATCATCATTTGGATACTGTCTTTGTCATAGGTTGCTCCAGAAGATGTTGCCTGCACCAAATACCATGCCCGCATCAAGAGATGAAGCAAAAAAGATGCTAACAACGGTGGGTATGGATTATGATACCATCCATGCTTGCCGTAATGATTGTATTCTCTTTCGTCATGAGCATGGAGATTTGGCTAGTTATCCAAAGTGTGGGGAACAACGATATAGAGATGACTTGCAGGGTGAGCGGATACCAGTAAAGGTCTTGAGACACTTTCCCATCATTGCAAGAATACAACACATGTTTTGATGCAAATCCATAGCGGAGTTGATGACATGGCATGCATCTCATCGGTCCACTGATGACATATTGAGGATTCCCGCAGATTGTGCAGCTTGGAAGCACATAGATAATCAGTGGCCGGACTTTGCGAGGGAGCCACGCAACTTACATCTTGGGCTAGCCATGGACGGCGTGAATCCTTTCGGGTTACGCTCGACATCTTGGTTGACATGGCCCATAGTCGTGGTGAATTACAATATCCCACCATGGCTAACAATAAAAAAGGGACACCTCATGCTTGCACTACTTGTGCCAAGAAAGTACAAGGCAAAAAACATGGATGTGTACATGGCACCTTTGATAGAGGAGTTAGATATTATGGAGAGGAGTGCAGGTCTTTGATATTTCCAGAGCTCCTAGACATACCAATGATATTTTGGTCAGGGGTATCTTGATGTGGACCATGCATGACTACCCAGGATATGGAGAGTGCGCAGGTACGTGGTTGTGTCTTTACATGTACAATGAGGGATTATGCTTCTTTTACTCTCTTTTGCACGCATGTCTTGTACTAACACATTCATGCACGCGTGCAGGACTTGTTACAAGTGGGTACCATGCTTGTCCTGTTTGTGGACCGGCTCTGAAATCGCTTGCACGCTACTCCAAACATATGAGGAAAAATGTTTATGAAGGTCATGCTCGATACCTTCCGCTCGACCATCTCGCACGTGGAGGTCAGCTTGATCCACCACCATCATATTTGAAGGCAAGTGATTGGATTCAAGCTTGGAGGGCGAATGGAGAGGAACCTCCTCCTGGTATGAAGAGGCTATCGATCTTTCACGAGCTTCCTTATTGGGGTCAGTTACAAATCAATCATCTCTTGGATCCCATGCATATCTTCAAGAATGTGGGGGCTACTATTTGGGCACACTTGGTTGGTTCCAAGGACTCGAGAGGAGTGCGAGAAGACTTGCGTGCTATGAATAGGATGTCTCATTTGTGGCCCAAGTGCATGCTTCGGGAAAAGTTGTCCTTCCGAAAGCAACGTGGATCCTCTCTATGAGAGATATGAAGTGGCCAAAGCAGAAAGAATAAATGCAAGGATGAGATTCAGAGTAATGTACAGGCGATCAAAACCATATCCACGAGATCTGGCTCTTCTCCCTACTCATATGTCACTTGATTGGCTACAACTGGCTCTACGTAAAGCCGAACGTGATGGAGAGACAATAAGCGAGCGCGAGCGAGAGTTATCATTTGGATATATGGTGCATGTAAGTTTCTTATCTCTTGACGTAATTAAGTAATTATTTGTGGCAATATATGCTATAAAATAGGTGCATCTTCATTGTTTTAATGATGCTCTTTTACAGTACAAAAAGTACAGTGCATTATGGTCATATGGACGACATTTTCGCGTGGAACGCATCGATTCAAAGAGAGTCACGTATGATTGTGGAGTCATGGCTAACTTCACACAAGATAGCCGAGCAAGTGCTTCGGATACCAATCTTTTCTCCTCACAGTTGGATTATTGTGGAACCATATGCGACATCTATGAAATTGATTTCAGACGATTTACTATTTTCATTCTTGATGTAAAATGGTTTAGAACTACTTACAACGGTCCCCATGCGACAGTGAGAAAAGATAGTAGCAGTCTCTTTGCAATAGACTCCACCAAACATTGGACCAATGAAAGTGATACTTTTGTTCTTCCCGAGCACTGTGAGCAGGTGCATACTAATGATTTAATTATTCGAAGCTTTCGTTTTTAAAGTCCATTGATATATATATAATTGACGACCTTTGGCACCCATCTTTAATATAGGTGGTTTTTCATCCGGATCGTTCTGATCCAAGATGGTGGTACGTGATCCAAGTTGCACCATGAAGTAAGCGAATTTTTGAATATCGAGATGTGGATACGGAGATGCCACTACCAATGCCGGATCCAATTGATAAATCTAGCGAAGAAGATGTAGATCACCATATGAGCCAAGATGAAGATGCGCATAATGACATCACACGAGAGGAGGATGGAGATCACGATATTAACGAAGAAGACAACAATCATCAAGATCAATCACCACACTTAAGCTTTATTGAAGAAGATGATCAAATACCTTTAGGTGAACGTACGATGCTAGAGTACGATGATGATATAGGAGATCAACTCGGTATAGAGTTGGAGATAGACTTGCTTGGCATCTTAGACTTGGTTCAAGATGAAACAGTTGATGTAAATGCTCTTATTTGATTTTTCTCATCTCAAATTTGGACATGAATATATGAGCTTCAAAGGCTTGATGTACATGCTCTCATTTTTTTATTCTCTATGAGTTCAAACATGTATGAAAATTTAAAAAAAATTTTCATTGGAAAAAACTAACTTTTAAGGCCTATAAAAAAAAAAACCCTCTCTGTAAAAATGTCGGTATAGTATTTTGTCTCAGAGTCGCTATATAGCGACTTTTAAAAAGTCGCTATATAGCGAGTATTTTAAAAAGTCACTATATAGCGACTTTTACAGAGGAAGGTAGGGGATATTTTAAATGCCCATTGATCGCAAGCACTATATTGGATAGTGAACCCCCCCAAGTTGCTTGCATGGTTGCATGAAAATTGCCTCTTAGTCGACAAGACGAAGGACACGCATCGATAATAGGGACATTGACCAATGAATGAAAGAAAGTATTTAGAGCAGGCATCCTGCAATCATGTTGTTTTGCTTTACATTAACATCATATGCAATTATGTTGGTGGATATGCAAGCCCACACACCGCAATGTCCATGACTTCTTCCTCACAATTAGAACATATCTTTGATCTGCAATAGATGCACATTGAGCCCCATTCAATAAAATAGATCTTACATAAAATGAACAATGCACTAAACTAGATCATCCAAACCCTGATGTCCTTATTGTTGGTCCAACATCACCCCGGCACATAGGAAGAATCTGATTGCTATGCTCGGGGGGGTCACTATGTATAAACCCTCTATACCACGTGCGTTCAAGGCATATTTCTAAAATCCCTTATCTGTAAATTTTTCATTAATAAAATGTACCCCTTTTCTATACAAATCTGTAAAATTTTTCCAAAATTATATTAAATAGTCCCTTATGTATATTTATTTCTGTAAATTTTAGAAATAAAAAATATCCTTCTGTTGAACTCACGTGATAGGGTTACATATGATGAGTGACCCCCCCGAGTTGCTATGTGAGGCCAAAATCATTTCAATGATTACCAATGGTAATTGCATCACTTCAAAATTTCACCAATTTTAGTGAGTACTAGCAATTGGATGACCCATGCTAGGGAGTACAAGGCAAAAAACCAAGCTCCTACATATATCTATGGAGAAATGTATAACAAATTTGTTACATAGGTGGCCATCGGCCTTTGATGATCATCCGAGAGACACAAGCATCTGGTCATCTGGGAAACACGAGCATCCTTGTATATGAAAGTAAAGAACAACCGGGAATAACAATTGTCTGGGAAACACAAGAGTTTAGGATCTGATATCATGTTGAACTATGAGTGGTGAGACAACATATGCTCCTAAGGAATTAATTGTATTCATGTACTAGATATATATATATAGTTGAGGACAAGGGTTGAAAATGGGCAAGCTCAATTGGATATATATTTAGCTGTAAGAATGAGAATCAGGATGGAAATGTTTTCAATTGCATTGGTAGTTCATGAAAATGGATGATGATACAAGATGTTACTGATACTCGAAGGCGATAATCTTTTTGATATTGTTCTTGGTGATCTCGTTTGATCATCCCAACCTGTTGATGCAACTGTGAGCCATGATCTTGTGATAGAGGGCCCTCTCTTTGAGCAATGGAGATTTGACTTTACTGATTGCATTCTCGTGATAAAGCAGCTCGTTGGTATATTTTATCTGCTCTACATGATTCTCTTATGTTGGATGTTTTTGCCCTGCCTTCTTCTCATGCAATATGGGAGTATCTCGTTGCTACTTTTGAGAAGAAATCTATCATAATGATTCTTTATCTTCGTAGTCTTTTGAGCACTCCATACAAAGTTGGAGCTCCTATGACAACTCATATTGAGTCATTCAAGAATATCATCAATCAACTTGCTACTGCCTGTTGGTGGACCTGTTCCATGAAATCAATTGGTGACCTATCTTCTTAACACTGTGAGGACACCATCCCATAATATGATAACATTGTTACCACCCTAATAAAAATGAGATTGAGTTCGATCAAACATGTATTTCTTTGATTGAGTACACCCAACTACACGAGTGTCATAAAGAACCTCATGAAACTGTCATGATAACAACGGATGATGTAGATTCAGAGACAGCTTGTGTTGCTTGCAAGCGTCCTTTCTCAAAATATGGATGTGGTGGTAATTCGTACAGAGGTGATAATTCTTCTCATCTCAAATAGCCTAAGAAACATTGTTCTTATTGGGATAAGCATGGTCACCTTATCTCTGATTGTTGGGCTCGACAATATGATGCGGAACATAGTGTTACCACTAAGCAACCCCACTTATACAAAAATTCTCCTTGTGAATATCGTGGTGGAAATCATCCATCCTTTTGGTGTTACAAGAGAAGTTATGATCGCAAATGTAATCAAGATATGCTACTCAACAACAAGATGCCCATACACATCAAGAGGCAAATCATATCTGTTCTAATGGATCTTCAGAGAGGATACTTCATGTTTGAGATGGTTCCACTTTTATTGTTGATTTTGGTGCTACTGATAATATGACCTATCAATCTCAATGGTCACATAATTATCATGCTCTTCCTCAGAAGAAATTGGTTTATCTTCTTGATGACACTTCTTGTCAAGTCATGGGTGTTGGTGATTTATATCTTGGCATTCTTTCTTCAACAAGAGTCTTGTGAGGCATTCTCCATGTTCCATATCTTCAGAGAAATTTTCTTTCTGTTGCATGACTTGTTGATCTTGGTCTCTTTATTGGCTTTGACCACACATAGTGTCATATTGAAAAAGATGGACATAGCATAGTAGTTGCTCCTCGGCATGGTAACCGCTTTCAACTTTCCTTAAATGATGATATTGCCAATGTGGTTACAGCCCCTAGTGATTTGGACTGCAAGCTATGGCATCATCATTTTGTTCATTCGGATTTTGCCAAGCTACTTTCTATCAATCTTCATGATCTTGTGGATGGTATGGATCTCCCAACTCGTCCTCACATGGGCCTCTATGAATATTGTGCTCTTGGCAAGCATCATCAAAAACCCTTTCATGTATCTACTTCAACTCATTCATATGCTTTATTGGATCTCATTCACACTGATATATGTGGACCTTTTCCTCCATCTAAGTCTTTCTATAGGTATTTCATCATTTTCATTGATGATTTTTCAAGATATACAAGTGTATCTCTTGCGACATAAGTTAGAGGCGTTATCAATATTCAAGCAATATAAAACTGCCGCGGAACTTCATCCTGGTTTTCCTATCAAGACCCTTCGTAGAGACAATGGTGGAGAATATATTTCTAATCTTTTTTATGATTATTGCATTGAGTGTGGTATTCATGATGAATATATTGTTCCATACTCTCCTCAACAAAATGGTGGTGCATAACATAAGAACTGCACTTCTCTTGATGCTATGCAATGTATGCTTTTTCATTCTAAATTATCTTGGACCTTTTGGGTAGAAGCAATTCTGATAGCCATCTTTGTGCAAAATCATCTTTCTACAACTGCACCTTCTGGTAAGATACCAATCATAGTTTGGATAGGGTAGACTTCTTCAGTATCACATTTTTGAACTTTTGCCTACATTGCTTATATTCATGTACCAAAAGAGACACAAAAAAATCTAGATCTTCTTGGCTTGAAGGTCATATTCATTGGATATTCTCCTGATTCTAAAGGTTATATATTCTATGATCCCTCTTCTAAGAAGGTGATAATTAGTTGTGATGCCATATTCAATGAGCAATTAATGGGAGGGACATGGTCTACTGAGGATGCAGAGGATACTGAGTCCTTGCTTACTGCCTTTCCTTTTCTATTTGATGATGATTCTACTTCTGATGTCATTACTACTTCTTCACCTGAAGGCATCACTACTACTCCATTTTCAGAGCAATGTGTTGACAATCTTGATTGCCATCCTACACACACATAGGCCTTTGATGATAGTGTTGATATTTATGTTGATCTGCCTATTGATTTTGAACATGGTTCTCCTCACAATTGTGTTGATGACATTCACATCATTGATCATGCAATGGACCCTACTACTTATATAGAAGATATCTCTTCTGTGCAAAAGAGTCAATGGAAAGAGGCCATGGAAGCTGAATATGATTCTTTAATCTCTAAAGGTACATGGATTGTTACTGAACTACCTCCTGGTCATACTCCTATCAAATGTAAGTGGGTTTATAAATGTGACGCTCCAATTTTGTATATGAAATATTTTGGAATATATATCACAGATAGTGTTCAAAAAGGATGGTTTTGATGTTTTAAAGGTTTTGGGAAAGTTTGCTGTTGGTCGAAAAATTTTGAATTTTGTCCATTATGATGTCGGCTAGATTTTGAGCTGGTTAGAGAAATAATTTGAAGAAACTCTGTATGAGAGAGTTTTAGATCTTGTTGAGTAGAAAAACTTTGTTCTAGTGAAAAATTTGTGGTTCACTCATTTGAATGCCTAACATGAGTTACAAGGAAATCTATTAAGATCCAAATAATAGCCACCCATGAGCTCCGTTCCTTTCTCCTTATAATAAGTGCCCTGAACCATCACTATATAGCAACGCCTTGCCATGTTCCGTCATAATATAGCGACGCTTTTAGCAGATTAAGTGTCGCTATATAGAGACTGACGAGTGCCGCTATATAATGATGCCTGGGGCTAAAATTTGAAACCTTGTGTGACGCCGTCTTTCACAACTCTATTGCAGGAAAAGCAAAAATCTCTCCTTCCACCTTATATTCGATGACCTTGCTTTCCTCCTCTCTCTTCCCCACACTCCTCACCCTTACCCAGCCCCTCTCCCAACACTTGTGCTCCCTCTCCACCCTTCTCCCTCTCTGCTCGTGTGAAAGGAATTTTTCAAGAAGGTGTGTCTCTTTAAGCAATGTAGGTTCATTTTTTGTGAGATTTCATTTTGTGAGTGCTGAAGTATGTTTCTCTTTGCATTGCTAAGCCTATGTGCTGATTTTCATGCTTGATTTTTAGAGGTTCACGAAAAAAAACGAGATTTGGTGAAAGAAAGAAGACTCATCTCTTCTCTTTTTGGTATTTCTCTTCTTCCTCTTTCCATTCCTTTCATGCTTTATCCTTGTTTGTAGGCTTATTCTTGTCCCCTCAATCCAATCTCTTTGGAAAGTTGCTTCTCCAAACTCCTCCTTTCTCTAACTAGTTACCTGAAAAATGGTATGTTTCCTCTCCTTTGTAGGGCTAGTCCATGAAACACCGAGTGGGACTTTTCCAGGTAAGAAAGTGCTTCCTCTTTTTTCCTGTTTTTATTTCCGTTATTTGCATTGGCCTGCAGCTAGCGCCTTAAGTGCTAGCTGCAGTATGGGCATAGGAACCCTCTCTTCCCCTCTCTTCTCTTATTCCCTCTTCTTCCCCTCTTTTCCTCCCTCTTTCCCCCCTCTTTCCCTCCCTCTCTTATTTCCTCTTCTTCCTCCCCTTTCTTTTCCTCTCTTTTGGGTATGCTTATGCTTTCTCCCTCTCTTTTTTCTCTCTTTTCCTTCTCTTTTCTCCGCTCTTTTCCTTCCACTCTTTCATCCTCTCTTCTCTCTTTTCTCCTTTCTTTTCTTCTTTTCCCCTCTCTTTTTTCTTCTCTCTTTCTCTCTTTCATCCTCTTCCTCTTATCTCTCTTTTCATAAGCGTATGCATTTGCCTATTCTTATGCATGAGCATATGCTCATATGCTCATGCATAAGCATAAGCATATGCTTTCTCTCTTTTTCTCTTTTTTCCTCTCTTTTCTTCTTTTCCCCTCTCTTATTTCCTCTCTTTCATCCTCTTTTCTCTTCTTTTCATAAGCATATGCATTTGCCTATGCTTATGCTCATATGATTGTGCTTATGCATGACCATATGCTCATGCATAAACATAAGCATATGCTTTCTCTCTTTTTCTCTTTTTTCCTCTCTTTTCTTATTTTCCCCTCTTTTTTCCTTCTCTTTTCTCCTTTTTATTTCTCTTCCTTCTCTTCTTTTCCCCTCTCTTATTTCCTCTCTTTCATCCTTTTTTCTCTTATTTTCATAAGCATATGCATTTGCCTATGCTTATGCTTATGCTCATATGTTCATATGCTCATGCATAAGCATAAGCATAAGCATATGCTTTCTCTCGTTTTCTCTTTTTTCCTCTCTTTTCTTCTTTTCCCCTCTCTTTTTCCCTCTCTTTTCCCCTCTTTCATCCTCTTTCTTCTCTTTTCATAAGCACATGCATTTGCATATGCTTATGCTCGTATGCTAAAGTCTCGGGGGGTCACTATGTATAAACCCTCTATATCACGTGCGTTCAAGGACTATTTATTAAAATCCCTTATCTATAATTTTTTCATTAATAAAATGTATTCCTTTTCTATACAAATCTGTAAATTTTTTCCAAAACTATTTTAAATAGTCCCTTATGTATATTTATTTTTATAAATTTTAGAAATAAAAAATATCCTTTTGTTGAACTCACGTGATAGGGTTACATATGATGAGTGACCCCCCCGAGGCTAAAGTAGATGCATGATTTCTCTTTTTTCAACTCTTTTCTTATTTTCCCCTCTTCTTTTTCCTTCTCTTATGCTTATGCTCTTTTCCTTCTCTTTTCTTATTTTCTTATTTTCCTCTTCCTTCTCTTCTTTTCCCCTCTCTTATTTCATCTCTTTCATCCTCTTTTCTCTCTCTTTTCATAAGCGTATGCATTTGCCTATGCTTATGCTCATGCATGAGCATATGCTTCCTCTCTTTTTCTCTTTTTTCCTCTTCTTTCTAAAATTTCCCCTCTCTTTTCCCCTCTTTCATCCTCTTTCCTCTCTTTTCATAAGCACATGCATTTGCGTATGCTTATGCTCATGCATTTGCATATGCTAAGATAGATGCATGATTTCTCTCTTTTCAACTCTTTTCTTATTTTCCCCTCTTTCATCCTCTTTTCTCTTTTTTCATAAGCATATGCTCTTGCGTATGCTTATGCTCATATGCTAAAGTGTTAGATATTAATGCTCCACTCTCATGTAACGACGTGGGAACCAGCTAACTCTACTTGTAAGCCCCCCATATGAGGAGAAGGCATTTGAGTAGCTCGGTTATTCGGTAGGTCCTAGTTTGGACACCAAATGGGGGCCATGTGTGGCCTGATGGTTGGATGGCTTCAGATAGAGTTGGCACACTGCCAACTAGGCTACATGCAAGTGTGGGTAGGCATCCCATGACTGACCGCACTGAGGGTAGATAGAGCATTTCCCGAGGCAGCCCACTCTCAGGTTGCGGGGCTTGTTTGGAGCCCCAGATGATCTTGGATGGCTCTGGGCCAAACGAGGACCGTAGGATAGTTGCTCTATTTTGCACCACGGTTCTAATGTGTGGTCGGTGGCCTATTTCGGGACCGCCGACATCCAGTTGACTGTTTTGGGCCGACTGGGTCGGTCTCCTAATTTGGTCTAACCGACTACAACTGGTGGCTATATAAAAGCAAGCCCGTAAAGCCCATCATCATCATTGGCTACAGCAACCCTGATTCCTAGAACTAGATCTTAACGCTAGATATTATGCCAAATACGGTCATGATTTGTGTGATGGAGGCCCCATCTCATATGTATGGCTTCTTTGGCCTTATCAAGTTCTATCTTTAATATCTATTTGAAGGCCCACATGCTAATGTTCATCAATAATATTGAGCAAGATCTAGCCTCCTTGGGGGGTCCACCTTGTGTAGGCCATGTATACAATGTGCATTCGAAAGGTATTTTTAAAATTGCTCTATAACCCCTTTCTCCCTATTTTATATACCCCTACTGTGATTTGTTGGGTCAATTCGTATATCCCTTATATAAATGTGAAATTTGAAGAGCATTTATTTTATGTCCTCCTCTTGTATATTTTAGTGTAAGTTGAAGAAGCGACACCACCTATGAGAAGTTGTGTTGTGCAACAAAATAAAGCACTTTATTTTAATATCGTGGGCACACACACACACACACATGCACACTTGCCCAAAAGTACCTATTTTCAGCTAGGCAACTAACCAATAACCAAAATTTCATGCATTTGCTCCTCCATTTTCCTTTTTATCTTTGTTTTACGCTCCCAAACTGTCCTTAATAATAGCATTGTGGCGTTGTGCAAGTGACAATAGCGCACACGTGAATTGAGGCAGTGCAAAGAAAAAGATAAGATCAAGATATTTTGAGAGTGAGAGTGAGAGTGAGAGTGTGATTGAAATTTGATCTTTTGATCATCTGATTGGAACATCTTCATGCGAGTGAGAGTGAGAGTGAGATAGCTCGGGGGTGGATGGGTGGTATCGAGCTCCTTCATGGAGTGATTCTTCTCTAAAATTATTGTAAAGACTCATCAGTTTGATTCATACTGGAATCTCTCTTCTTGTTCATTCGTGATTATTATCTTGCTACAATTTTGATCGTGATTATGAAAGAACACTGCATGATAATAAAACCGAAACCAAAGCTGATGGTTCTTTTGACAAGTTTAAAGCTCGTCTGGTTGCGAAAGGATACTCACAAATTGCACGAGTTGATTATCATGATATATTTTCACCCATTGTTCATAGTACAAGCATTCGGGTACTCTTGGATTTTGCTACTTAATTTGATTTGGAGATTCATCAAATGGATGTGAAAATTGCTTTTCTTAATGGAGATCTTAAAGAGGAGAGTCATATGGAGCAGCCAGAAGGATTCATACTTCCTGGTATCAAGTTCAGCGATATTATCAAGGGAATTGAGCTACTTCAACAAACAAAATTTATTCAAGATGGAGTTCAAAAGTTTGGCTAGATGAATGCTCACTCTACGACCTCTCCTTGTCTTGTGATCTCTATTAAAAGTACTCAATAAACTCATGATGTTGTGGTTTCACATCAACCCTATGCCAATCTTGTTGGTTGCCTATAGTTTGTCACATTGAACACTCGACCAGATATTCTTTTTACTGCCAATTTTCTAGGTCAATATTTGGTTGCTCCCTCAATGCAACATTGGTCTGCAACAAAACGTGTTCTAAAGTATTTGAAAGGCACTTCTGACTTTGAATTAGTTTATGGACGTCATGCAGAAACATCTTCTATGATGTCTCTTGATCTTTTGGGATATACAGATGCAGACTTGGCGAGCTCTCACTTCTCTATGTAGTCTACAAGCAGTAATTGCTTCTTTATCAATGGTTCCTTGGTCTCTTGGGCAAGTAAGAAGCAACGTTGTGTTGATGTTTCTACCATAGAATCTGAGTATGTAGCAGCCTCTCTAGTAGCTTGATAATTGGTTTGGCTATGCTAATTTCTTACACATATTGGACATCGTCCCTCATCCAGTACTCCTCTTAGATGTGATAATCAAAGTGCCATTAATCTGTTCAGCATAACAAATCCAAGCATATTGATGTTCATTATCATTATGTTAAAGGGAAGATAATGATTAAACATTGTCCCACTTCCTAGATGCTTGCAGATATTTTCACTAAAGGTTTTAGTGAGGCATGCTTCACGATGCTATGATTAGAACTTGGAGTTCTTCTAGCTTCTCTCTGTAATATTAATCACGAACTAAAATAGCATTGACTTACTGATGTGTAGTGTACGCATGTAATATTAATCACGAACTAAAATAGCATTGACTTACTGATGTGTAGTGTACGCATGTGTAGTCCCTTCCATCTGCACACCTCCAAAATCACAACATGAGTTACAAGGAAATCTATTAAGATCCAAAAAATAGCCACCCATGAGCTCCTTTCCTTTCTCCTTATAATAAGTGCCCTGAACCATCACTATATAGCAACGCCTTGCCATGTTCCGCCATAATATAGCGACGCTTTTAGCAGATTAAGTGTCGCTATATAGAGACTGACGAGTGCCGCTATATAATGATGCCTGGGGCTAAAATTTGAAACCTTGTGTGACGCCGTCTTTCACAACTCTATTGCAGGAAAAGCAAAAATCTCTCCTTCCACCTTATATTCGAGGACCTTGCTTTCCTCCTCTCTCTTCCCCACACTCCTCACCCCTACCCAGCCCCTCTCCCAACACTTGTGCTCCCTCTCCACCCTTCTCCCTCTCTGCTCGTGTGAAAGGAATTTTTCAAGAAGGCGTGCCTCTTTAAGCAATGTAGGTTCATTTTTTGTGAGATTTCATTTTGTGAGTGTTGAAGTATGTTTCTCCTTGCATTGCTAAGCCTATGTGCTGATTTTCATGCTTGATTTTTAGAGGTTCAGGAAAAAAAACGAGATTTGGTGAAAGAAAGAAGACTCATCTCTTCTCTTTTTGGTATTTCTATTCGTCCTCTTTCCCTTCCTTTCATGCTTTATCCTTGTTTGTAGGCTTATTCTTGTCCCCTCAATCCAATCTCTTTGCAAAGTTGCTTCTCCAAACTCCTTCTTTCTCTAACTAGTTACCTGAAAAATGGTATGTTTCCTCTCTTTTGTAGGGCTAGTCCATGAAACACCGAGCGGGACTTTTCCAGGTAAGAAAGTGCTTCCTCTTTTTTCCTGTTTTTATTTCCATTATTTGCATTGGCCTGCAGCTAGCGCCTTAAGTGCTAGCTGCAGTATGGGCATAGGAACCCTCTCTTCCCCTCTCTTCTCTTATTCCCTCTTCTTCCCCTCTTTTCCTCCCTCTTTCCCCCCTCTTTCCCTCCCTCTCTTATTTCCTCTTCTTCCTCCCCTTTCTTTTCCTCTCTTTTGCATATGCTTATGCTTATATGCTTATATGCTTATGCTTTCTCCCTCTCTTTTTTCTCTCTTTTCCTTCTCTTTTCTCCGCTCTTTTCCTTCCACTCTTTCATCCTCTCTTCTCTCTTTTCTGCTTTCTTTTCTTCTTTTCCCCTCTCTTTTTTCTTCTCTCTTCCTCTCTTTCATCCTCTTCCTCTTATCTCTCTTTTCATAAGCGTATGCATTTGCCTCCTATTCTTATGCATGAGCATATGCTCATATGCTCATGCATAAGCATAAGCATATGCTTTCTCTCTTTTTCTCTTTTTTCCTCTCTTTTCTTCTTTTCCCCTCTCTTATTTCCTCTCTTTCATCCTCTTTTCTCTTCTTTTCATAAGCATATGTATTTGCCTATGCTTATGCTCATATGATTGTGCTTATGCATGACCATATGCTCATGCATAAACATAAGCATATGCTTTCTCTCTTTTTCTCTTTTTTCCTCTCTTTTCTTATTTTCCCCTCTTTTTTCCTTCTCTTTTCTCCTTTTTATTTCTCTTCCTTCTCTTCTTTTCCCCTCTCTTATTTCCTCTCTTTCATCCTCTTTTCTCTTATTTTCATAAGCATATGCAAATCTTTTCCCATGCATGGGGATCCCAAAATAGCATTCCATGCTTAGCTTCTAAGTGTCTTGAAGAGGTACAGGGTGATGATAGGTGGATGGAGGCTATGCAGTCAGAGTATGGCTTCATAATGAAGAACAACACTTGGGACCTTGTGGATCAACCACCAAAATGCAAGGTAATTGGCACCAAGTGGGTGTACAAGACCAAGTACAAGTCCGACGGCACATTGGATAAGTACAAGGCTCGGCTCATGGCAAAAGGATTCACACAGGTACATGGTTTTGATTATTAGGATACTTTTGCTCCCACAGCTCGACTAACCACAATTTGCAATGTTTTGGCTTTAGCAGCATAGGAAAGTTGGCTCGTGTTTTAGATGGATGTAAAATCCACCTTTCTGAATGGAGATCTGAAGGAGGAGGTATACATGGAACAACCACCAGGCTTTGTGATCCTCGGTTTATAAGGTAGAGTCTGTAAACTAAAGAAGGCACTTTACAGGCTGAAACAGGCCCCACGAGCATGGTACCAGTAGATGGATGCCTACTTTTTGCAAAACGGGTTCAAGAGGAGCCCATTTGATGCAAATTTGTATATATACAGAGAAGGAGGTAGGTGTATGATCGTGGTCCTTTATGTGGATGACCTTGTCATAACAAGGAACCATGAAGAAAAGATCTCGTAGACAAAGCAATTGCTAGGAAGAGAGTTTGAAATGAAAGACCTCGGACTGACGCATTTGTGTTTGGGGATTGAAGTTTGGCAAGAGCCAAAGCAGATCTTCATCTCACAGCTGAAGTATGCTGGAGAGATACTGAAGGCATTTGGCATGGCTGAGTGCAAGACAGTTGGCACTCCTATGGATGTTGACGTGAAGCTCTCAAACGAGGATTCATCACCACTGGTGGACGAAGCGAAGTACAGAAGTCTTGTGGGTAGTTTGATTTACTTGTGCAACACACGGTCGGACATCAGCTTTGCGACTGGTGTACTAAGCAAGTTTTCCAATAAGCCCCGGGAGAACCATTGGAGGGTAGGGATGAGGTGCTGAAATACATCACAGGCACACTTAATTTTTAGTCGTTAAGAAATCTAGCCTAATTATCACTTCGATCGTTTGAGACAGTCTATAATTCCCTTGGCAGACTGTTCATGA
This sequence comes from Dipteris shenzhenensis, assembly GCF_047967505.1. Lineage (NCBI taxonomy): Eukaryota > Viridiplantae > Streptophyta > Polypodiopsida > Gleicheniales > Dipteridaceae > Dipteris > Dipteris shenzhenensis. The sequence continues at coordinate 29,511,409 of NC_141616.1, forward strand.
GAATTAAGTCATCTAATGAGTAGTTCTTACAATTTCCCTGGCAGAATATTCATAAAGGTGAAGTCATTTAATGCATAGTCTCTAAGAAATTAATTCTTCTAATGCATTGACTCTAAGCAATTTATCATCAAGAGTACCCTCGCCTCTTGATAGAATTTGTGATCAAGTTTAAGGAGCATTGGAACCTATAAGGTGTGGTTGTTATATAGGTGTTTATTAGCTTTTTAGAAATTTCAAGTTGTTTTGATTTTTCCATGAGATTATAGTGAGAGAGTCTTGCCATTGAGAAAAGAAGAGCCAGGAAAAGAGATAAAGGAAGGCGGGTGGGATATCTCAGAATTGAGGAGCTAAAAAATGCTACTTTTGAGTGTAAGAAAAATTTGAATGAAGGAAAAAGAAAGTTATGGTGGGCAACATTAAAAAGCGTAATATGTCAATCAGGTTAGGAATTTGAATAATCAAGCTTAGAATGTATCATTAGGAAAGATGTTTAATGTTTCTATAATAGCATAGTTGAAGCTCATAGACAAGGAAGGTTTAGTGGAAAATCAGCCTTGTGGGATTTCTTTTAAAGGTGGCACAAAACATAGTTGCAGTCAAAGCAAGGGCAGAGGTTCAGTGAGTCTACAAAAACCATATATGAAGTTATAAGGCTATGGGGTGGCCCATGTCTACATAACTTCTTGAGTATAAACCTTGGAGGCCCATCTTTATCTACCACTAGAAGGCAAGGAAGGAAGACATAATTTATTTGTGGTGAGCACAAATACATATTTAATGCTATTGGAGAGATCGATATAAATGCAAAGAAATGATATGGAAGTTTTCCCTGTAGTGACAGTCATAATAGTGGACAATGAGACAAGCGCTAAGCGTCATATAAGGTAATTTCAGCTTTCTATGAATTTTACATTTTTCTCTATATTCAAGAGATTTATATTTGGAACTTTTGAGAATATTGGGAGAATATTAAACTTCATAATCTCTTGATGTAATTAATGGAATGCAAAAAATGACACCCTTATTGGGTTTGTGGAAGGACATGAGAATATCATCAATGCTCATCAAATGAATTAATTGTTGTTGATTGTTAATCCTCTTCATCATCTTCTTCCACGACTGGCTTTGGTTGTGCATTGCACATGCGATCGTTTTGATAGTGAATTGTGATTTTGTAAGAAACCAATGGAGTCTTGTGAAGAGATTGTGGAATGCAAACATAAAGGATAAGTTGGACCCATAATCGAGCATGCTTCAGATGGGGATAGTAAGAGATGCAAGCTGATGCTTGAAGATTATTTGAAGAAAACCGACCAGTCTTTTTTAATCAATTGATGTGGGTGGAATTTGAGAGCAAAACGTGTAGGAGGTAATGCTTATGGCCTTCATGATCAAGACTTTGTACATTGTGGAAAGAAACTTACAAGCTTGTTTGATAGTCCTACCTAAAAACTAGCAGTTGAACATGTTTGGATCACACTAAATCATGTCTTTATTGTTTATGATTCTTTGTCAATTGAGGAGCACATGCTACGAGATGGAGATATTCAAAGGAATGACTAGCAAAATTTGTTGTTTCATTATTTTCATGTTCCAATTCAAGTTATTTCATACAATGCTATTATTAAGGACAGTTTGGGAGCATAAAACAAAGATAAAAAGGAAAATGGAGGAGCAAATGCATGAAATTTTGGTTATTGGTTAGTTGCCTAGCTGAAAATAGGTACTTTTGGGCAAGTGTGCATGTGTGTATGTGCATGTGCCACCCCACGATATTAAAATAAAGTGCTTTATTTTGTTGCACAACACAACTTCTCATAGGTGGTGTCGCTTCTTCAACTTACACTAAAATATACAAGAGGAGGACATAAAACAAATGCTCTTCAAATTTCACATTTATATAAGGGATATACGAATTGACCCAACAAATCACAGTAGGGGTATATAAAATAGGGAGAAAGGGGTTATAGAGCAGTTTTAAAAATACCTTTCGAATGCACATTGTATACATGGCCTACACAAGGTGGACCCCCCAAGGAGGCTAGATCTTGCTCAATATTATTGATGAACATTAGCATGTGGGCCTTCAAATAGGTATTAAAGATAGAACTTGATAAGGCCAAAGAAGCCATACATATGAGATGGGGCCTCCATCACACAAATCATGACCGTATTTGGCATAATATCTAGTGTTAAGATCTAGTTCCTCTACTTAAGAGATGGTGTCTCCAATATATAATAGACAATATCCCTGGGAGGGTCACTCATCATATGTAACCTTATCACGTTAGTTCAACAGATGGGTTCATATTAATCCCCTTACTTACAAAAGTGTGTTTAATATTAAAAAAATTATAAATTGTTAATATACAAAAGTGTGTTTAATATTAAAAAAATTATAGAAGCTCCCAACATGCAATATGGACATTTTATGTCATTAGATCTAGAATTCTACTAGGTCTCAGTATAGATTTAACTCTTTAGTGCTATTGACCATAGTTTTGGATCTTTCTTTGGACTTTAAGGGGGGATGCTTATTAAGATTTTAGTTAACATGGGAGATGATGGGATATTTTATGATGGTCTTCTACTAATATGTAGTAAGGGTCTTTGTGCATAAGTAGGAGAACATATTGGGTGCTAACTCTGGCGTACTACTTTTATCTATTACGTCAATCTCATGTCAATGCCTATTGCCAATGGTGTAAGTACATGGTTGCCCATTGTTGATCTATCCTTTCCTCATTCTCTTTATGGTCTAATTTATCCATGCATTTTGATAACTCTCTCTTGATGACTTCGAGGCTACAATCTCAAATAGTTAGCTAACAAGTTAGATAGGTTGCTAAAATGAGAGGAGTTTTAATCCATCCAACATGAGAGGTTTTACCTTTGGAATTTCTATTTTTCCTCTTCTTTTATATAATAGTGAGAATATACAATACATACATCTAGTAGAAATGTACATTCTATGGTGAATAGTCTACACTAAATTCCTTTCATTATGATTAATCAAATTATTTCAAGTAGCCATAGAAAATTGTAGCCTTGCCATTTTAAATAAAGCATCTCAAAAGAGAAATGCATATGCTCTGCATATAGAAAAAAAAATAAAAAATCACAACAATTTATAGAGAAAAGTATTGTGACAAAGGAATGATGTTGTCATGATTATTTATAGTTAGTCTAGCAATTAAGAAATGTCTCATCATCCATTTTCATGAATTACCAATGCAATTGAAGAAGTTGTGATCATGGTTCTCATTTAATGTAAAAAATGACTCCACATTTTAAATTTCTTACACTTTGAATCATGAAATGGAACTAAGCATTTAGACATTATATGGGGAGTTGAGATATGTTAATCCTAATAACTTATAATTGGCATGGCATACACATATTTTGGAGGTCCCTCATTCGACTAAATAAATTTGTTCTCACATTTGTCTATATGGCTATAGGATGACACTTACCCAGCTTACAAACCTAGTCATGTCAAGTTTATCTAATGCATCCTATTGGGCACCAAAGCCTCTTCCAATTATGAAAAGGCACAACATCAAGCCAAAGCCATCTTTTCCAGTTGGGTTGTTTATCACCAATGTAGGAGCCCTATAATGGCAAAACATTTGTTCACGGGCTTGTGCACGGGTACATGTATGTGTAAAGGCTTAGTACAAAAAACTGCACCTATCTACTCACCCATGCCAATCCCCTCACGAGGCATCGGGTACCCAACACTACTAAGCAAGAGCCCTACATCTTTGTCTGCTACTCCATTTAATGCCAGTTTAATCAGTGACTTGCCATTAATTGGGCCACCCCTTAGTCTTGCCAAAATTTGATATCGCATTTGAAATTTTCTTAGAAAGGAATTATCGTCTCTGACTCACCTCAACCTCTTGCTTCCCTACCATCTCTTTCTCCCCCAGCCTTCATAATACCCTCTTCCTAAATCAACAAACCCATCTCCCTCTTTCTCATCTTGTGACCTCCTACTCTTTGAACAATGAAATCATGTCTAGATTATAGCTACATCAAAGTCCTTGTAGGCCTTACACCTCACCTTCCACATAGATTTGAAAAGCCAAGAGCCACTAGTCCTCTTTCAGTATTGTGAAGAGCATCTTATCTATGGCTAATTATTGAATGCTTTTTCCCTAGCAAGGTGTATATCAAATCCTACATATTGGCATATCTATGACCTGGTTTCTCCAAAACAGGACTACTACATTAAGGATATCTTGCCTCGAGGATGCTATTTATGTAAGCTTCAAATCTGGCTCCTTTTTTAGTTGTGTAGATTCCATGCTTCAAAGTCTTGGCCTAAAAAATCTTTCATGTGCATCTACTGAGTTTTCAAAGCTCATACAAGACATTTCTCACTTTTTATTGAGTGTAAGCTATGTGAATCATCATGTAAAGCACGTTTTGTAGAACTAGAGCAACACAAGGGGAGAGAAACTTACAGCAATGTCCTGCCTGTCAAATGGAAATGCCTCTCTCTCCTTCATAGCTCCTACACTTGCTTTGGGGGTAGGGGCAATAGAGGCTTGTTAAATGTAATCCTTGTGCATGCTTTTGTCCATCTGCAGAGGGATTATGATGCTCTTGACAATAAGAGGTGCATAACTTAGAAGGTGTGACATCCAGTGGCTGCATCTACATCTTGCACCCACTGGGTTGCATCTATATGTTCCACTACTATTGTCACTAGTTGAAACTTGTGCGCTTGACAGCGTAGTTGACAGAGAAGAACCTGTGCATTTAGGCACCTTTGAGACTTTCTAGCTTAAGCATGAAAGCACAACTCTTTAGATAGGCTAGTCATAACATAGAATGCGGCATACTCTTTAGGCTCCAATGTGCCCAATACTATGATTTGATTCGTGCAGAATCATCACAAGGGCTCTTTTACACAAGCAACATGTACTCATCTTTGAAGAAAGGTAGAATATTCAATTGCATAGAAATACAATGGTGTAAACTTGCTTTCCTTTCTTGCCGCTACTATAGCTGTGTTACTTTTTTGGTATCCAAAAGTAATTCCCTGGCACTATTCTAGTGATAGACATGGCATTGTGTCCATGGTAGAGAGTATCTAGAGAAGATGGCAATTAATCAAGAAGAGGACATGAAGGTGAAAATGGAGTCCTGTCAAGTTTTCAAAAGTTTCAAAAGATGATTGTAGATGCTTACAGAAATGAGAACATTTTTTAATTATTTTGTAGCTTTGGAAGGGGGAAGACTCGTAGGAAAAATTATCACTTGCATTTTCAAAGAATGGGCAAGATTTGAAGCATCATGAGAGGGATCTCGGGGGGATCATTATGTATAAATACTATATATCACGTGCGTTCAAGCCCTCTTTGTAAAACCCCTGATTTATGAATTTTTTGTTATTAAAAAGCACCCTTTTTCTATTCAATCAATATATTTTTTCCTAACAGCACCCTCATGATAGAGCTATGAATGGTATATATTGTATTTTGCTACCAAGTACATTAGGACACTTGGGTGATTTTCTAGAGTCAAAACATATGGAAATAGATTATAGATTGATTTACTTGCAAACGAGGAGCACATCCCTTGCTCACTATGTTTGTAGGGATCACAAGCATTTAGCTATCATGACAACCATCAACACTTTACACTTGATATGTAAGCACATGTTACAAAGAGCACAACCATCATTCAAATTTGATTTAAAATATTAATTTCTACAATTGCAAACTATTCATTCTTGCCAAGACTAGAAGAAGTGAGAATAAGGCTAGATCATTAGGAAGGTTAAATGTAGTTTATTATAATTGAATGCCACTGTCCCAAGACTATTCTATAAATGATTGTACTAGTCAGCTTGTTAAAAAATACCACAATAGGCATTGGGACCTTGCACAGCCCTTAGCTCTTGCTCTAGAGGCCGTAAATTCCATTGTTCTTCTATGTACTCCTTAGCCTCAGCTTACTCAAACATTAGAAAAGATGGGAGGATATGTAGGATCTTTGGAATAGATTTGATGTGGGCCTGTGCCACCTAGAAAAACTCCCTTATTCATACTGGTAACTTCAATTTAGAAGCTTCATATAGGAATATAATACATACGTGCTATTCTCATACCCATGCAAAATCAAGAGGTGAGTTGAATAGACACACCTCTTTAGGAAACCGTCACAATCTCGCCTTCTATTCCATTCCCTTAACCATTTCTTCTTCTATCCCTCTCGATTGTTTCATTCTCCCTTGCAATCGGATTGCAAACTCAAGCCTCCACTATTCCATTTCCTTCACTGTTTCATCTTCTATCCCTCTCGATCATTTCTTTCTCCCTTTTGCAATCGGACTGCAAACTCAAGCCTCCACTATTCCATTTCCTTCACTGTTTCATCTTCTATCCCTCTTGAACATTTCTTTCTCCCTTGCAATCAGACTGAAAACTGAAGCATCCACTATTCCATTTCCTTCACTATTTCATCTTCTATCGCTCTCGACCATTTCTATCTCCCTTGCACTCTTCCTGCAACTTCTATCCCCTCTCATAATGGACCCTGCATAGTTTGGAGCTCCTCACACAATCTTTCCTCCCCCTCTACTGCAACACAGTGCTAGAGCCCCTCCTCCCTTGATCTTGAAACCATGACATATGAGAGCTCCTCTCTCACTCTTCAAAAGCCCAATTTGGATGTTCTCCAAAACTTCACCTTGTTGGTAGAGGAGGTGAACATGAAGGAGGGGCAACTAGTCTGTTAAGGTCAGAATATTACCATCAATGAAAGCGTTATTGAAAATGCTCTAGGAATTTCTGGAGGCAGTTTGCGAGCACACTTTTTTGAGTAGTGGAAGAGACAAGATATTCTAGATGTATACCCCAACACTCAGATTAGTAAACTTAAGATAGTGGAGTCAAGATTTCAAGCTTGCCAATAGACCTCCAAGATGTGCTGAAGAAGACCATTTACTTCTTTCCTAATACGAGAGGAACCTGCAAGTTTTGGCACGCTCAGAGCAACTAAAAGGATGTGATGTATCTTTCTCAAGGGCAATGTCCAAGAGCGTGTTAACCAACCTGAAGAATTGCATGGATGGCAAATCCTAGTTGTCATCTCAATCCGCTGGAGTTGCAATGTACTTAAAAGCATCTACCCTCAAAGGGATTTTCAACTCTTTCTCTTCCTCTCAACACAACTCTTGTGTTTGTCTCTCTACTCTTTCTCTTCCTCTCAACATTAGATACTCCTCCAGAGCAAGTTAATTACGTCGGACATCATGTCTCACCTCACTGCATCCTCTCCATTCATGATGGGACAACTTTCATCATCGACTTAGGGGAGATATGGCAAGCCAACATGTGACCTCTCTTGGAGGATTAGATTACAAGTGTATCCATGCATGCATCAATGATTGCATTTTGTTTTGTGGACTACATAAGGATGCAAGAGAGTGCCCTACTTGTGGAGAGGCAAGATATAGAGCAGATCTCAAAATTTTGGACGTGCCTCGTAAGGTTCTGTGACATTTTTCCATAATCCCTTGCATCCAACATATGTTCAAGTGCAAATCCATTGCAGAGCTCATGTCATGGCATTCCTCCCATCGATCAACCAATGGCAAGTGGAGAACTCCCACAAACTCTCCTGCGTGGAAGCATATTGAAGACACATGGCCAAGCTTCAAGGAAGAACCTAGGAGCTTGAGACTTGGATTGGGAATGGACAGTGTGAACCCATTTGGTCTCAAAAGCACCTCTTTATTAGTGTATGGCCAGTGATATTGGTGAATTATAATATTCCACCCTCTATGGCTATTAAGAAAGGACATGTTATGCTGTCCCTTCTAATTCCAGGGAAACATAATGTCAAAAATCCTGATGTTTATTTGGAGCCTTTGATTGACAAGCTAGAGATACTTTGGAGAGGTATCGAGGTGCATGATGTGAGCAGGCCTCCCTCATCATGAGACTTCAACTGCAAAGCAATCTTGATGTGTACGATGCATTACTTCCCAGGCTATGGCGAGTGTTCAGGTAAGCATTGCACTTTTAATTATGAGTAGGCAACTGATGTGGCACGTTGAACCCACCTTCAACTCTTAATTGCATCTATTGTTTAGGTCTCACTACATCGAGTTACCATGCATGTCCTGTTTGTGGTCCTTCTCTAGTTGCCTCATGGGCAGACGCATTGGATAAGCACGCTATTACTACAATTCGTACTCCCACTGGATGCATGAGGTGTTTGAAGGGAGCCTTTACAAAGAGCAAGAAAAGAGGTGTAGAGCAATTATAGGGCTTCAAATCTCATGATTGGCACAAGATGCTCTAAGTAAGTATTTTATGTGCATAATATCTTTTTCCTTTCAAATTTGTGAGTGAATAATTATAAGCAACTAATCAACCACCTCCTCGGGGGTTCAATTCATACTACCTACTAATATTTCTCGTAGTGCATCGAAAGACCTGAAAGATTGTATTTACAAGATGGGCGAGCTTGTGAGGTACTTTAAATGATACAAAATATGATGTGTATCAATGCTCCATGCAAGGTGTTCGACATATTGCTAATATGGTGTACGGTTTCATTTCTAGGTATGTCTTGCAAAAAAGCATTGATGTTTTTGTTAAAATTATGTGCTTTGGTAATCATGCGCAATGTTTGGAAAGCAATGATGTACACCAAAATCTCACTTTGTGTATTCTCTGTTTAGGGTCTAAATACATGTCTAATTCTCACTGTAGACGCGCTAATACATGTGCAAATAGATGTGTTGATAAACGCAATGTTAGACGGGCCTTTATTTTCTCAGTGTAGATGCGCTAATAGACGTGTTAATACACCTATGCTCAATAGATAACAGGATCTCATATGCAAGAGAGAAAAGTAGATAGTATGGAGAATCAAAATTTTGATTACTGTAAAACTGATACAATAGATGGCGCTGCCTCCCACCTGTGTGCTCCTGTGTGAGAAGCTTCGATGGCATGCTGGAAATAGTAGAGGACAGAGACTAGATGCTAAGGAATCAGGGTTGTTGTAGCTAGTGATGATGATGGGCTTCACGGGCTTGCTCTTATATAGCCACCAGTTGTAGTCGGTTAGACCAAATTAGGAGACCGACCCAGTCGGCCCAAAATAGTCAACTGGATGTTGGCGGTCCCAAAATAGGCCACCGACCACACATTAGAACCGTGGTGCAAAATAGAGCAACTATCCTACGGTCCTCGTTTGGCCTAGAGCCATCCACGATCATCTAGGGCTCCAAACAAGGCCCGCAACCTCAGAGTGGGTTGCCCCAGGAAATTTTCTATCTACCCTCAGTGCGGTCAGTCATGGGATGCCTACTCGCACTTGCATGTAGCCTAGTTGGTAGTGTGCCAACTCTATCTGAAGCCATCCAACCATCAGGCCACACATGGCCCCCATTTGGTGTCCAAACTAGGACCTACCGAATAACCAAGCTACTCAAATGCCATCTCCTCATATGGGGCCTTACAAGTAGAGTTAGCTAGTTCCCACGTAGTTACAGGAGAGTGGAGCATTGATATCTAACACTTTAGCATATGAGCATAAGCATACGCAAGAGCATATGCTTATGAAAAGAGAGAAAAGAGAATGAAAGAGGGGAAAATAAGAAAAGAGTTGAAAAGAGAGAAATCATGCATCTATCTTAGCATATGCAAATGCATGAGCATAAGCATACGCAAATGCATGTGCTTATGAAAAGAGAGGAAAGAGGATGAAAGAGGGGAAAAGAGAGGGGAAATTTTATAAAGGAGAGGAAAAAAGAGAAAAAGAGAGGAAGCATATGCTCATGCATGAGCATAAGCATAGCCAAATGCATACGCTTATGAAAAGAGAGAGAAAAGAGGATGAAAGAGAGGAAATAAGAGAGGGGAAAAGAAGAGAAGGAAGAGGAAAATAAGAAAATAAGAAAAGAGAAGGAAAAGAGCATAAGCATAAGAGAAGGAAAAAGAAGAGGGGAAAATAAGAAAAGAGTTGAAAAGAGAGAAATCATGCATCTACTTTAGCCTCGGGGGGGTCACTCATCATATGTAACCCTATCACGTGAGTTCAACAGAAGGATATTTTTTATTTCTAAAATTTATAAAAATAAATATACATAAGGGACTATTTAAAATAGTTTTGGAAAAAATTTACAGATTTGTGTAGAAAAGGAATACATTTTTATGAATGAAAAAATTACAGATAAGGGATTTTAATAAATAGTCCTTGAACGCACATGATATAGAGGGTTTATACATAGTGACCCCCTGATACTTTAACATACGAGCATAAGCATATGCAAATGCATGTGCTTATGAAAAGAGAAGAAAGAGGATGAAAGAGGGGAAAAGAGAGGGAAAAAGAGAGGGGAAAAGAAGAAAAGAGAGGAAAAAAGAGAAAACGAGAGAAAGCATATGCTTATGCTTATGCTTATGCATGAGCATATGAGCATATGAGCATAAGCATAAGCATAGGCAAATGCATATGCTTATGAAAATAAGAGAAAAGAGGATGAAAGAGAGGAAATAAGAGAGGGGAAAAGAAGAGAAGGAAGAGAAATAAAGAGGAGAAAAGAGAACGAAAAAAGAGGGGAAAATAAGAAAAGAGAGGAAAAAAGAGAAAAAGAGAGAAAGCATATGCTTATGTTTATGCATGAGCATATGGTCATGCATAAGCACTATCATATGAGCATAAGCATAGGCAAATGCATATGCTTATGAAAAGAAGAGAAAATAGGATGAAAGAGAGGAAATAAGAGAGGGGAAAAGAAAAAAAGAGAGGAAAAAAGAGAAAAAGAGAGAAAGCATATGCTTATGCTTATGCATGCGCATATGAGCATATGCTCATGCATAAGAATAGGCAAATGCATACGCTTATGAAAAGAGAGATAAGAGGAAGAGGATGAAAGAGAGGAAGAGAGAAGAAAAAAAGAGAGGGGAAAAGAAAAAAAGAAAGGAGAAAAGAGAGAACAGAGGATGAAAGAGTGGAAGGAAAAGAGCGGAGAAAAGAGAAGGAAAAGAGAGAAAAAAGAGAGGGAGAAAGCATAAGCATATAAGCATATAAGCATAAGCATACGCAAAAGAGAGGAAAAGAAAGGGGAGGAAGAAGAGGAAATAAGAGAGGGAGGGAAAGAGGGGGGAAAGAGGGAGGAAAAGAGGGGAAGAAGAGGGAATAAGAGAAGAGAGGGGCAGAGAGGGTTCCTATGCCCATACTGCAGCTAGCACTTAAGGCGCTAGCTGTAAGCCAATGCAAATAATGGAAATAAAAAAAGGAGAAAAGAGGAAGCACTTTCTTACCTGGAAAAGTCCCGCTCGATGTTTCATGGACTAGCCCTACAAAAGAGAGGAAACATACCATTTTTCAGGTAACTAGTTAGAGAAAGGAGGAGTTTGGAGAAGCAACTTTGCAAAGAGATTGGATTGAGGGGACAAGAATAAGCCTACAAACAAGGATAAATCATGAAAGGAAGGGAAAGAGGAAGAAGAGAAATACCAAAAAGAGAAGAGATGAGTCTTCTTTCTTTCACCAAATCTCGTTTTTTTTCGTAAACCTCTGAAAATCAAGCATGAAAATCAGCACATAGGCTTAGCAATGCAAGGAGAAACATACTTCAACACTCACAAAATGAAATCTCACAAAAAATGAACCTACATTGCTTAAAGAGACATGCCTTCTTGAAAAATTCCTTTCACACGAGCAGAGAGGGAGAAGGGTGGAGAGGGAGCACAAGTGTTGGGAGAGGGGCTGGGTAGGGGTGAGGAGTGTGGGGAAGAGAGAGGAGGAAAGAGAGGCCACCGAATATAAGGTGGAAGGAGAGATTTTTGCTTTTCCTGCAATAGAGTTGTGAAAGACGGCGTCACACAAGGTTTCAAATTTTAGCCCCAGGCATCATTATATAGTGGCACTCGTCAGTCTCTATATAGCGACGCTTAATCTGCTAAAAGCGTCGCTATATTATGACGGAACATGGCAAAGCATTGCTATATAGTGATGGTTCAGGGCACTTATTATAAGGAGAAAGGAAAGGAGCTCATGGGTGGCTATTTTTTGGATCTTAATAGATTTCCTTGTAACTCATGTTGTGATTTTGGAGGTGTTCAGATGGAAGGGACTACACATGCGTACACTACACATCAGTAAGTCAATGCTATTTTAGTTCGTGATTAATATTACATGCGTACACTACACATCAGTAAGTCAATGCTATTTTAGTTCGTGATTAATATTACAGAGAGAAGCTACAAGAACTCCAAGTTCTAATCATAGCATCATGAAGCATGCCTCACTAAAACCTTTAGTGAAAATATCTGCAAGCATCTGGGAAGTGGGACAATGTTTAATCATTATCTTCCCTTTCTTCACTTCATGTCTAACATAATGATAATGAACATCAATATGCTTGGATTTGTTATGCTGAACAGATTAATGGCACTTTGATTATCACATCTAAGAGGAGTACTGGATGAGGGACGATGTCCAATATGTGTAAGAAATTAGCATAGCCAAACCAATTATCAAGCTGCTAGAGAGGCTGCTACATACTCAGATTCTATGGTAGAAACATCAACACAACGTTGCTTCTTACTTGCCCAAGAGACCAAGGAACCATTGATAAAGAAGCAATTACTGCTTGTAGACTGCATAGAGAAGTGAGAGCTCGCCAAGTCTGCATCTGTATATCCCAAAAGATCAAGAGACATCATAGAAGATGTTTCTGCATGACGTCGATAAACTAATTCAAAGTCAGAAGTGCCTTTCAAATACTTTAGAACACGTTTTGCTGCAGACCAATGTTGCATTGAGGGAGCAACCAAATATTGACCTAGAAAATTGGCAGTAAAAAGAATATCTGGTCGAGTGTTCAACCCGACAAACTATAGGCAACCAACAAGATTGGCATAGGGTTGATGTGAAACCACAACATCATGAGTTTATTGAGTACTTTTAATAGAGATCACAAGACAAGGAGAGGTCGTAGAGTGAGCATTCATCTAGCCAAACTTTTGAACTCCATCTTGAATGAATTTTGTTTGTCGAAGTAGCTGAATTCCCTTGATAATATCGCTGAACTTGATACCAGGAAGTATGAATCCTTCTGGCTGCTCCATATGAATCTCCTCTTTAAGATCTCCATTAAGAAAAGCAATTTTCACATCCATTTGATGAATCTCCAAATCAAATTAAGTAGCAAAATCCAAGAGTGCCCGAATGCTTGTACTATGAACAATGGGTGAAAATATATCATGATAATCAACTCGTGCAATTTGTGAGTATCCTTTCGCAACCAGACGAGCTTTGTACTTGTCAAAAGAACCATAAGCTTTGGTTTTGGTTTTATTGTCACGCACTGTTCTTTCACAATCACGATCAAAATTGTAGCAAGATAATAATCACGAATGAACAAGAAGAGAGATTCCAGTATGAATCAAACTGATGAGTCTTTACAATAATTTTAGAGAAGAATCACTCCATGAAGGAGCTCGATACCACCCGTCCACCCCCGAGCTATCTGACTCTCACTCTCACTCTCACTCTCACTCGCATGAAGATGTTCAAATCAGATGATCAAAAGATCAAATTTCAATCACACTCTCACTCTCACTCTCACTCTCAAAATATCTTGATCTTATCTTTTTCTTTGCGCTGCCTCGATTCGCGTGTGCTTATATTGTCACTTTCACAATGCCTTGGAATGCGTGCCTTCTCTTCGCTCGAGCAACCTCAAGATGCGTGCCTTCTCTTCTCTTTCGCTCAGCTTCGATATGCATGCATTGGATTGTGTGTTCTCCTTCTCACAATCTCCTCTTCTTTTATAGCCTTTCACGACCCAAAAAAAGACGGCCAAAAGCCCCCAAATTCGGCCAAAAATAGCTTTTCTCGAAAAGTGTGCGTGTGCTTTTCACCTTCTTTTAGCATGTGCTTTTGATAGCAAACGCATACGGAATCTCGACGTCTCTCTTTTTTTTTAAAGGCATGAAAAGGGCCCTGTTTGGAGCATCACCACGCCTACCTCGTAGATCCAATGGACAAGCTCAATAGCTCATCTCGAAGATCGGGCCCTCTTCTTTCCCTTTGCATTTGACCTTTCATGGCTAACTCTTCCATCTCGACCTCCGTCTAATACCTGCAATTCTTGACACAGAAATCTAAATGCACTTTTAGCTCAAAACCACTTTGTTAGCAACTTCTGACCTCCATACAGGCATGCAAACGAGTGAACCACAAATTTTTCAATAGAACAAAGTTTTTCTACTCAATAAGATCTAAAACTCTCTCACACAGAGTTTCTTCAAATTATTTCTCTAACCAACTCAAAATCAAGCCGCAAAATCCAATCGACACCATAATAGACAAAAACCAAAATTTTTCGACCAACTTTCCCAAAACCTTCAAAACATCGAAACCATCCTTTTTGAACACTATCTGTGATATATATTCCAAAATATTTCATATACAAAATTGGAGCATCACATCCGTTCCCTCTTCAGGAACTCTGTCCTCAAAGTTTAAATGAAGGAAACTCAGTAAGGCATCTAAGTCTACCCATGAAGCATCTTCTACAGGATAAGCATCCCACTTAACCAAAACTTCTTCTATTGTTCTATTACTAAGCTGCTTCGTGTTCCTATCCAATATATATTCAAGTTCAACTTTCAAAGTCCCATCCTCCATGATCCTAGACTTGTCCTGCAAAATATGAGTTGGGTTGGCAACATAAGATTTCAATAAACAGACATGGAAAACAAGATGCACTTTTATGTTCTCAGGCAGTTCAAGTTGATATGCAAGCGTTCCCACCCTCTTTAAGATTTTAAAAGGTCCTACAAAACAAGGTGAGAGTCTTCTATCCTTCCCAAGGATTAGATTACTGCATTTAGGTATTACTTTCAGAATTACCATCTCCCCAATCTGAAATTCACAGAAAGACCGCTTCTTATCATAGTAATGCTTTTGCCTGTCTTATGCTCTTTGAATGCTCTTCCAAATCAATTTCACTTCCTCATCCATCCTCTCAAGCATTTGTCTAGACACTTTGACTCTATTTTGAGGATTTGCAAAATTCACAAGAGTGTGGCAATTCCGACCATACATGGCTTCAAATGGAGTCATTTGAATGGAGCTATGCCATGAACCATTATAAGCAAACTCGGCTAAGGATAGGAATTTAGTCCAATTTTTTTGCTTCTCATTAACATACATTCGAAGCATATCCTCAAGTACATGATTAACCCTTTCAGTTTCTCCATCTGTTTGTGGGTGAAAAGCTGTATTCATCTTAAGCTCCATCCCAATTGCTTTGAATGTGGCCTTCCAAAAATTAGAAGTAAATTTGGAATCCCTATCTGACACAATACTTTTAGGCATCCCATGCAATCGGAAAATTTCTTTCTCAAACAACTTAGCTACCTCAAGAGCACCATCAGTCTTTTTCATAGGAAAGAAATGTGCCATTTTGGTAAGACGATCAATGACGATAAAAATGGTATCATATCCCCCTCGAGCTGTAGGTAGTTTAGTAATAAAATCCATGGATATTGATTCCCACTTCTTGAAAGGTATATCCAAAGGTTGCATCTTACTAGGCATCTTATGTTGTTCCACCTTCACTTGTTGACATTGTAAGCATTCTTGGACATAACGACGAACATCACGCTTTACTGCAAGCCCATAAAATGATTTTCGAACCTTGTTGTATGTTTTGTTATATCCAAGATGTCCCAAAAATTGAGCATCGTGATAATCATAAAAGATTTTCCATCTCAAAGGTGAATCACATTGTACACAAAGTCTATCATGGCAATATAAATTACCATTCACCAAATGAAACTTTCCTTCAATCTTTTCACAAGGTGTTTGAGCAATCTTTTGAAGAATAGGTGCATAAAAAACATCATGTTCAAGTTCATTTCTAATGTTTTCTGCAAGATCAGGACGAATAAGGGTGATGGCATTCATGAAAGGTCTTCTACTTGAAGCATCAGCCACCGTATTCTCCTTTCCCTCAATGTACTTAATCTCAAAGTCATACTCGGAAAGAAGATTCATCCATCCTCTTTGCCTATTATTCAATAATGGTTGAGTGAAGAGGTACTTCAAACTTTCATGATCCGTTCGAAGTTCAAACTTTACACTAAGTAGAAAGTGTCTCCAATGTTTCAATGCATGAACAACGGCAGCCAATTCGAGATCATGCATGGGATAGTTCTCTTCATGCTTCCTTAATTTTCGAGACTCATATTCCACTACACGACCATCTTGAGAAAGTACACATCTAAGTTGGGTACCACTAGCATCACATGTCACTACAAAAGGTTTACCCATCTTGGGTATCTTGAGAATACAATTTTCAGCCACTTTGTCTTTTATAGTATCAAAAGCACTTCTCCGTCCATATAAACTGCTTGTCAAGTTTTGTCAAATCAGTAAGTGGAGAGGCTATTTTTGAGAAATCTTTGATATGTTTTCTCTCATATTGTGCTAAGCCAATAAAGCCTCTTACCTCCCTTACATTTTTTGGTCTAGGCCACCCGAAAATAAGCCTTGCTTTGTTAGGATCAATATGAATACCATCTTTTGAAATCACATGACCCAAATACACAAGCTTTTCCTTAGCGAAGAAACATCTGCTCTTTTTCCCATAAAGTTTATGCTCTCGTAACTTTTCAAGTGTTTTCCTTAGATGTTGTTCATGTTGTTCCCCATTCTTGGAATATACAAAAATGTCGTCCAAGAAAACCAGAATGAAGTCATCTAAATACTCACGGAATACATCATTCATCAGACACATGAAGGTAGCGGGTGCATTGGTCAAGCCAAAAGCAAGCACAGTAAATTCATAATGGCCATAGCGAGTTCTAAAAGCAGTTTTAGGAATGTCCTCCTCCTTAATACGAATCTGATGGTAACTAGATCACAAATCAATTTTAGAGAACACTGTGGCACCATTCAATTGAGTCAACAATTCATCAATGTGAGGTAGAGGGTACTTATTCTTTATAGTATGCCGATTCAATCCTCTATAGTCAATGCAAAGCTTATAAGCTCCATCCTTTTTCTTTTGAAATAAGACTGGAGCACCCCAAGGAGAAACGCTAGGCTTTATAAGCCCTTTCTTTAACAAGTCATCCAGTTGAAGTTTTAACTCCTTTAGTTCATCCACATTAAATCTATAGGGAGCCCGACAATAAGGACTTGCGCCTCGTTCTAACTCTATAGCATGGTCAAGATGTCTAGGGGGTGGCATCCCAGGTAAATCATCAGCAAACACATTGGAAAATTCTTCAAGGAGTTTTGTAACATAGTGTGGTACTGTCTCATCTTCACTTCCCTCCTTTAACTTATCAGTCCGGTTGAAGTTTTAACTCCTTTAGTTCATCCACATTAAATCTATAGGGAGCCCGACAATAAGGACTTGCGCCTCGTTCTAACTCTATAGCATGGTCAAGATGTCTAGGGGGTGGCATCCCAGGTAAATCATCAGCAAAGACGAGGAATGTGTCACAGCCCTATCTTACTCCTCACAGCAATTTCATGGCTGATATGAAAGAAGCTTTACTATCTCTTTCTTCTCCTTGAATAATTTTATCTTTGCCATCTTCATTCAGAAAATTAATAGTCCTTTCTCCACAATCAATAACTGCTATATTTACATTTCATCAATCCATTCCAATAATAGCGTCACACTTCCCCATCTCAATAACATAAAAACCTCCCTTACTCTTCCTCTGTGCTAAACTGAAGGAAAGATTTTCTAGAAGCCCTTGAGTATAATGTCATTTTCCATTAGCAAGTTGGACTGGTTTTTTTACTTGATTCCTAATTTCTATGTTTAGAGTCTTGAGGAATTTCGGGGATATAAAACAATGAGTGCTACCGTAGTCAATAAGAAAACTTATGTTTGATTCCCAATTTTCCCCATCACTTTAATCACAGATGCATGCATATGAGTTGTGGAAGATGCCATACATTTCATAGGTTCCAAGCACTTACCTTTGTCCCCCACTTCATCGATGGTTGGATTCATCTGATTCGTCTTTGCTCCCATCATTGGTTCTTTCATAAAATTAAATTTTGCTTTATTCGGGCACTCAAATGTTCGGTGACCTTGCTCACCACATGGGGAACATAATTCCAATCTTCTTGCCCATTCAATAAACTTTGGATCACTTTTCTAAGGTGCATTTTCTTGGGTTTTCCGATTTGAAACTCCTTTATTTCTTTGATTTTGATTTTGATTCTGATTCTGATTCTGATCTCGGTTAGTAAAGTTTGGCCTTCCCACTTGGTTGTACCTAGGTTGGCTACTCCTCTCTTGAAATCTAGGCATATTCGAATAATTAGATTTTTGTTGAGGCATACTTGAACCTTGTGACCCTTGAAAACGATGACCTGTTGGAATGAACTTTGATTTTGCTATCTTTCTTAGGTTATATTTTTCCATCTTTTCAAAGTTTTTGGCCTTAGCGACAGCATCCAAGAAATCACTTGATCCTGTTCCTTTCATCATATATAAAAGATCTTCCTTAAGCCCTTCCACAAATTTGTGAGTAAGAGCTTCACCTATGACCTCAGGTGCATACTTATGTAATTGCAGGAACTTCTCTTTATACTCATCCACAGAAAGATTATGTTTTCCCTCTTGTACTTGCTTGAAATTATAGAATTCCATCTTCTTTTCCATATAATAATGTGGAGAACAATACCTCTTTTCAGCAGCAGTTTTGAATTCAGCCCATGTGATGGGTTGGTCTTGACGTTGTTGGATTTGCACATGCGACTTCCACCATAGTTTTGCAACTCCACGTAACTGTAGTGCCACGACCTTAGCCTTTCCCGCTTCATCAAACTCTCGTAGAGCAAAGAAATCTTCAAGTTCTTCGAGCCACGCTTCCGAATCTTCCCCAGTCTTCTTCTCACCATGAAATTCAGAGAGTTTCGCTTTCTTAAAAACTTGCAAAAGAGCAGATTCGGTAACATCTTCCTCACCTCTTTGTCTCCTTCGGCTCGGTACCCCGGCACCAAGCTCGACATAGACCTCTTCATCTTCTAAATTTCTACCAGCAGCACCACCACTAGCTCCATCATCCGCTACGCCTTCTCCTTTGCACAATCTATTTAATTCCATGGTTAGCCTTCGAATCAATGAATCTTGTTCTTCTAGTTTCTTCATAATTGCCTCGTTGTCTGCCATCGAAACCGGGCTCTGATACCACTTGTCACGCACCATTCTTTCACAATCACGATCAAAATTGTAGCAAGATAATAATCACGAATGAACAAGAAGAGAGATTCCAGTATGAATCAAACCGATGAGTCTTTACAATAATTTTGGAGAAGAATCACTCCATGAAGGAGCTCGGTACCACCCGTCCACCCCCGAGCTATCTCACTCTCACTCTGACTCGCATGAAGATGTTCAAATCATATGATCAAAAGATCAAATCTCAATCACACTCTCACTCTCAAAATATCTTGATCTTATCTTCTTCTTTGCGCTGCCTCGATTCGTGTGCGCTATTGTCACTTTCGTGGCACCTCAATATGCGTGCCTTCTCTTCGCTCGAGCAACCTCAAGATGTGTGCCTTCTCTTCTGTTTCGCTTAGCCTCGATATGCGTGCGTTGGATTGTGTGTTCTCCTTCTCACGATCTCCTCTTCTTTTATAGCCTTTCATGACCCAAAAAAAGACTGCCAGAAGCCCCTAAATTCGACCTAAAACAGCTTTTCTTGAAAAGTGTGCATGTGCTTTTCACCTTCTTTTAGCGTGCGCTTTTGATAGCAAACGCATACGGAATCTCGACGTCTCTCCTTTTTTTTTTTTGAAGGCATGAAAATGGCTCTGTTCGGAGCATCACCACACTTGCCTCGTAGATCCTATGGACAAGCTCAATAGCTCATCTCGAAGATCGGGCCCTCTTGTTTCCCTTTGCATTTGACCTTTCATGGCTAACTCGTCCACCTCTGTCTAATACCTGCAATTCTTGACACGGAAATCTAGATGCACTTTTAGCTCAAAACCACTTTGTTAGCAACTTCTGACCTCCATATAGGCATGCAAACGAGTGAACCACAAATTTTTCACTAGAACAAAGTTTTTCTACTCAACAAGATCTAAACTCTCTCATACAGAGTTTCTTCAAATTATTTCTCTAACCAGCTCAAAATCAAGCCACAAAATCTAGCCGACATCATAATGGACAAAAACCAAAATTTTTCGACCAACACCAAACTTTCCCAAAACCTTCAAAACATCAAAACCATCCTTTTTGAACACTATCTGTGATATATATTCCAAAATATTTCATATACAAAATTGGAGCGTCACATTTATAAACCCACTTACATTTGATAGGAGTATGACCAGGAGGTACTTCAGTAACAATCCATGTACCTTTAGAGATTAAAGAATCATATTCAGCTTCCATGGCCTCTTTCCATTGACTCTTTTGCACAGAAGAGATATCTTTTGTATAAGTAGTAGGGTCCATTGCATGATCAATGATGTGAATGTCATCAACACAATTGTGAGGAGAACCATGTTCAAAATCAATAGGCAGATCAACATAAATATCAACACTATCATCAAAGGCCTATGTGTGTGCAGGATGGCAATCAAGATTGTCAACACATTGCTCTGAAAATGGAGTAGTAGTGATGCCTTCAGATGAAGAAGTAGTAATGACATCAGAAGTAGAATCATCATCAAATAGAAAAGGAAAGGCAGTAAGCAAGGACTCAGTATCCTCTGCATCCTCAGTAGACCATGTCCCTCCCATTAATTGCTCATTGAATATGGCATCACAACTAATTATCACCTTCTTAGAAGAGGGATCATAGAATATATAACCTTTAGAATCAGGAGAATACCCAATGAATATGACCTTCAAGCCAAGAAGATCTAGATTTTTCTGTGTCTCTTTTGGTACATGAATATAAGCAATGTAGCCAAATGTTCAAAAATGTAATACTGAAGGAGTCTACCCTATCCAAACTATGATTGGTATCTTACCAGAAGGTGCAGTTGTAGAAATATGATTTTGCACAAAGATGGCTATCAGAATTGCTTCTGCCCAAAAGGTCCAAGATAATTCAGAATGAAAAAGCATACATTGCATAGCATCAAGAGAAGTGCAGTTCTTATGTTATGCACCACCATTTTGTTGAGGAGAGTATGGAACAATATATTCATCATGAATACCACACTCAATGCAATAATCATAAAAAAGATTAGAAATATATTCTCCACCATTGTCTCTACGAAGGGTCTTGATAGAAAAACCAAGATGAAGTTCCGCGGCAGTTTTATATTGCTTGAATATTGATAACGCTTCTAACTTATGTCGCAAGAGATGCACTTGTATATCTTGAAAAATCATCAATGAAAATGATGAAATACCTATAGAAAGACTTAGATGGAGGAAAAGGTCCACATATATCAGTGTGAATGAGATCCAATAAAGCATATGAATGAGTTGAAGTAGATACATGAAAGGGTTTTTGATGATGCTTGCCAAGAGCACATATTCACAGAGGCCCATGTGAGGACGAGTTGGGAGATCCATACCATCCACAAGATCATGAAGATTGATAGAAAGTAGCTTGGCAAAATCCGAATGAACAAAATGATGATGCCATAGCTTGCAGTCCAAATCACTAGGGGCTATAACCACATTGGCAATATCATTTTTTTTTTTTGAAAGTAGAAAGCGGTTACCATGCCGAGGAGCAACTACTATGCTATGTCCATCTTTTTCAATATGACACTATGTGTGGTCAAAGCCAATAAAGAGACCAAGATCAACAAGTCATGCAACAGAAAGAAAATTTCTCTGAAGATATGAAACATGGAGAATGCCTCGCAAGACTCTTGTTGAAGAAAGAATGCCAAGATATAAATCACCAACACCCATGACTTGACAAGAAGTGTCATCAAGAAGATAAAGCAATTTCTTCTGAGGAAGAGCATGATAATTATGTGACCATTGAGAGGTCATATTATCAGTAGCACCAAAATCAACTATAAAAGTGGAACCATCTCAAACATGAAGTATCCTCTCTGAAGAGCCATTAGATCAGAGCCATTAGATCAGATATGATTTGCCTCTTGATGTGTATGGGCATCCTGTTGTTGAGTAGCATATCTTGATTACGTTTGCGATCATAACTTCTCTTGTAACACCAAAAGGATGGATGATTTCCACCACAATATTCACAAGGAGAATTTTTGTATAAGTGGGGTTGCTTAGTGGTAACACTATGTTCCTCATCATATTGTCGAGCCCAACAATCAGAGATAAGGTGACCATGCTTATCACAATAAGAACAATGTTTCTTAGGATATTTGAGATGAGAAGAATTATCAACTCTGTACGAATTACCACCACATCCATATTTTGAGAAAGGGCGCTTGCAAGCAACACAAGCTATCTCTGAATCTACATCATCCGTTGTTATCATGACAGTTTCATGAGGTTCTTTATGACACTCATGTAGTTGGGTGTACTCAATCAAAGAAATACATGTTTGATCGAACTCAATCTCATTTTTGTTAGAAAGGATGTTAACAATGTTATCATATTATGGGATGGTGTCCTCACAGTGTTAAGAAGATAGGTCACCAATTGATTTCATGGAACAGGTCCACCAACAGGCAGTAGCAAGTTGATTGATGATATTCTTGAATGACTCAATATGAGTTGTCATAGGAGCTCCAACTTTGTATGGAGTGCTCAAAAGACTACGAAGATAAAGAATCATTATGATAGATTTCTTCTCAAAAGTAGCAATGAGATACTCCCATATTGCATGAGAAGAAGGAAGGGCAAAAACATCCAACATAAGAGAATCATGTAGAGCAGATAAAATATACCGACGAGCTGCTTTATCACGGGAATGCAATCGGTAAAGTCAAATCTCCATTGCTCAAAGAGAGGGCCCTCTATCACAAGATCATGATTCACAGTTGCATCAACAGGTTGGGATGATCAAACGAGATATCATAAAGATTATCGCCTTCGAGTATCAATAACATCTTGTATCATCATCCATTTTCATGAACTACCAATGCAATTGAAAACATTTCCATCCTGATTCTCATTCTTACAGCTAAATATATATCCAATTGAGCTTGCTCATTTTCAACCCTTGTCCTCAACTATATATATATATCTAGTACATGAATACAATTAATTCCTTAGGAGCATATGTTGTCTCACCACTCATAGTTCAACATGATATCAGATCCTAAACTCTTGTGTTTCCCAGACAATCGTTATTCCCGGTTGTTCTTTACTTTCATATACAAGGATGCTCGTGTTTCCCAGATGACCAGATGCTTGTGTCTCTCGGATGATCATCAAAGGCCGATGGCCACCTATGTAACAAATTTGTTATACATTTCTCCATAGATATATGTAGGAGCTTGGTTTTTTGCCTTGTACTCCCTAGCATGGGTCATCCAATTGCTAGTACTCACTAAAATTGGTGAAATTTTGAAGTGATGCAATTACCATTGGTAATCATTGAAATGATTTTGGCCTCACATAGCAATCAGATTCTTCCTATGTGCTGGGGTGATGTTGGACCAACAATAAGGACATCAGGGTTTGATTGGTTTGGATGATCTAGTTTAGTGCATTGTTCATTTTATGTAAGATCTATTTTATTGAATGGGGCTCAATGTGCATCTATTGCAGATCAAAGATATGTTCTAATTGTGAGGAAGAAGTCATGGACATTGTGGTGTGTGGGCTTGCATATCCACCAACATAATTGCATATGATGTTAATGTAAAGCAAAACAACATGATTGCAGGATGCCTACTCTAAATACTTTCTTTCATTCATTGGTCAATGTCCCTATTATCGACGTGTCTCCTTCGTCTTGTCCACTAAGAGGCAATTTTCATGCAACCACGCAAGCAGCTTGAGGGGGTTCACTATCCAATATAGTGCTTGCGATCAATGGGCATTTAAAATATCCCCTACCTTCCTATAACTTATATACACCCCTTTAGTAAATCTCTAATGTTTGGAAATTTTCATCTTTGGATTAAAAATCCCCTTATGTATGTAAATTTCCTGCAACTCCATAAAAATATAGAAACTCCTTCTATTAGTTGCATGTGCTATCTTACATATTGCTTAGTGACCCCACATGACTAGCAGTTGTAGAAAAGCATTTCTTCACACGTGGTATCTTAAAGATAATTCACACTGATCAACTGATCTTTATCTATTCACACTCACAACAAGACAAAGCACCCATAGACGCGCGCACAGACGCGTTTCATGAACTAAAATAAAAACTTACGGGCGCGTCTATTTGCGCGTCTGGAGACCCGCGTCTAATTGCGTGTCTATATATCAGACTTACGCGCGTATAGACACGCACAAAGACGCGTAGATAGACGCGCTTATAAACGCTTTTATAGACGCGTGTATAGATGCAAAACGAACAGACAGATGCGAATATAAACGCGTTTTTAAACGCACTGATAGACGCGCCTTTTTTTAAAAAAAAAATTTTACAGAATAGTGTGTATGTTGTGTATGCTATATAGTTACAAGAATCCCATATCCACATTCTGTAATTCAATTCTTATAGCCAACCGCATTTTAATTACAATTCCAAATAAAATATTACAACTCCAAAACGCAATAAAATTGAAAGCTCAAAAAAGTGCATGTATATACATATAGCACGAAGCTAAGCCACGTCATATGGCTTCAAGTACAAAAAATAAGGAAGCTAAGCCATGTCATGTGGCTTCAAGTACAAAGAATAAGAGGAGTCTATATACAGAATGCAGTGCCACACCCGCACATGTTACCGTATGCCCATCGTGAGGAGGCGAAGCGTCGGCGATATGAGGTGGGATCTTCAGGAGGGACCGTTACGGATGCATGGAGTGATGGTGATAGTAGCCCTCCACCATTACCTCATGAAGCCGTGGAGGAGGAGGTGTTTGATGATATGGTGCGGCATTTATATGTCCATCAAGGGAGGGATAATAGCATGGAGCAGGATGATCTTTTTACCGCAGCATCGACTCCACGGTTTGAGGGGTGCACATTCTCTGTTCTACGTGCCTCCCTTGAGTTACTAAACTTGCAAACCATCTATGGATGGAGCAATGCAAGTTTGAATGCATTACTCAAGTAAGCTTTAAAGTCGATTTTGCAAACATGGTGAATTATGCTAGTGGGTCAATTACTCGAATGCTTTTCCTCATTTATGGTCTTCACGTGCAGGCTATTGTGTAAAATGCTTCCAAGGGAGAATAAAATACCGACAATTGGTGTCACCCTTAGTTTCACCCTCTTTTCTTGAAAAATCCCAAGGAGGTCACTAAGAAATATGTAGATAGCACATGCAATCAATGGAAGGTGTTTTATATTTTTATCAAGTTACAGGAAATATACATACATAAGGAGTTTTTAAATTGAAAAAGCAAAACATTTCATACATAAGGGTCGGTTTAATCATCTTAAAATTTATAGAAGGGGTGTATATACTTTATTAAAATCCATAGGTAAGGGGTTTATTTAATACCCCTTGATTGCACATTTTATATGGAGTTTTTACATAGTGGCCCCCTTGGGTGAAAAATAGACAATGCATACAAAATTGTTATACTCACCTCCCTTAAAAGCCAACGAAACCATTTTCTCGACTACTTTTAAACTATTTGTTTAGTGGACTTTTTCTAGTATCCCATTCTATTCACACTTGAGCATATTTTTTTGCAATTATCCCTTTTTTGGTCATGAATCTCCATGATACCACTTGGATTGCTGGCCATTTGTTGTTGTATCAAGCTATAGCATAATACAACATAAAGTTAGCTGTCAAAGACCATAACACAAAGCTTACAATAGTCCAATGCTAACAATATTTCAATTCTAGACCCAACAAACAGGACAAACACCCAAGGAAATCAGTACAAAAATCAAACACAACAAGACAAAGCACCTACACACGCGCACACAAACGCATTTATTGAACTTTAAAAAAAACTTATGGGCACATCTATTTGCATGTCTAGAGACCTGTGTCTAATAGCACGTCTATATAGCAGATAGACACGCATATAGATGCACATATAAACACGTAAATAGATGCTTTGCTAGAAAATTTAAAAAATAGACAGACGCATTGTTAAACGCATGTATAGATGCATTTATAAACGGTCTTATAGACGCTTTTATAGATGCGCAAATAAACACTCCTCGAACAGATAGACCCATATATAGTGCATTTATAGATGCACTGATAGATGCGCTACATAATATTTTTTAAATTTACATAATGCTATGTATGTGTGTATGCTATGTAGTTATAAGAATCCCATTTCCACATTGTGTAATTCAATTCTTACAACCAGTCGCATTTTAATTAGCACTCTTGCAAGCACATCTATAGCTGACAGTTACAATTCCAAATAAAACATTACAACTCCAAAACATTTAGTTCACAAGGCCTTAATTGATAGAACGTTGCACAAGAAAATTGGAAGCTCAAAAAGTGCTTGTATGTACATATAGCATGAAGCTAAGCCACGTCATGTGGCTTCAAGTATAAAAAATAAGAGAAGTGTATATACAAGAGGCACAAAGCCAAGCCAGTGGCTTGAAGTACAAAAAAGAGTAGCTAGCACTACTTCTACGACTAATCTAAGTTCTCCATGTCCTCGCTCCCTTCCACGCTCCCTTCTGTGCTCCCTTCTCCACTCCTTTCTCGTCTTCTTGTGTAGGGGCCTGTAAACAAGGGACAACATATATCAATGTATGAAAAATCAAATCTTTACTTATAATATTGACATTATTTAATTACTTTCAAATACCTCGGGGGGCGCTCCAGTAGCCCAAATATACTACTCCTTAATAATCAACCCGTCATGATAGAAGTGCTTCCATGTATCTCCTCTGCGATGGTGGCGGTGGTAGGCTGTCTCGACAGGAGTAGGTTATCTGCCCACAATATCAAGGTGCAAGATGACACAATTTGCGGAGGGGTTAGTACAAAGAAACAACCTCCTAATAAACTACATAAACAATATAATTTGGGATCGATACTTACAAATTGGGCCTCCCATGATTCAACACCCCCTGCGCCAAAATGCACGCTTCCATATTGCTCCATTTGGATCCTTCATGCCTCCACGTGTTGCACACTAGGATCATCCCTCGCTGACTTCATTGCTTTCTTCCACTCAGGCTTGTGAGTGGTGTGGGGCGGGCCCCTTGGTGGTTGACCTCCCTCGAGCCTGGCAAGCTCCACTAGTGCCTGCCTCTTAAGCAAAGATCTTTTATTGCCAAGTATCATAACAATCTTTGACTTGGCCCATTTATCTATGAACTGAAGATTGGGGGGGTTAGGATACCTAGAGCAAACAGCAGCGAGGGTCTCATCAGCCAACCTCTTTGGCTGGTCTTTGTAGTGGATAAAGCAATCTCAGTAATTGTTAGCAATTACAGAGTGCATGAAGGCCATGATGTCCTTCCCCCGTGCATCCATCAAGATGCCTCCTATCTGAGTGATGTCATAGAAGATCGTACCATCACCCAAATGCACGTCTAAATCATCTGAATCATCATCGTCCCCACCACCACCCCTTCCAAAGCACTGTGCCATGCATCCCCCACCGCTCTCCCTGCTACTACGCCTGCTACTGTGTTGTGTCGAGCTAGTACGCTGGCCACTCATAGCTAGAGATTGCACGGGACTATGTGGACCACTCGTAGTTAGAGAACCGAGTCTCGACTGCACAGGAGTATGCCGACGGCTCTGTGAGACAGAAGTACCTCCTGACAGCATGGGGGAAGGGGCATAAGACGGCATGGGGGAAGGGCCTCGGCTGTGTAGCCAGCTGGGCTGGGCTGGCTCCGCTGGGGTAATCTCAGTTGGTGTGGGGTTGGGGTGGTTTGGAGTCTGTAGTGCCCACTCCTGGGGGGTGTTAAGAGTACCCGTCATGTAACCATATAACTCCCTAGACTTGGAGGGTACCTTAAAAGGTTATATAGCTCCCTAAAAATAGACTCTCGGAGATCAGGTGAGCCTGAAGAGTTTCCTAGCCACATGATGAACTGCAAAAAAGAAAAAAAGAAGAATACTAATGAGCTGAGAAGAGAAAAAGAAGAGAAAAAGAGAGAGAAAAGGGAAGGAATGAGAAGAGAAGGGAAGGGAAGGGAAGAGAAGAGAAGGGAAGGGAAGGGAAGGGAAGGGTCTAAAACTGTCGGAGCACATCTATAGACACGTCTGAGAAGTACGTCTATTTTCACGTATAACATGTTTAGAGATGCGGCTGTCTATATCTGAAAATAGGCTAGACGCGTCTATAGATGTGCTTGTAGATGCGGTTTTAGACGTGCTCTAAGACGCATCTATAGACACGCTCCGACAGACAGACCATTCTAAAAAGTAAAAAAGGACATGCGCCCGACACAAAAGCGTAACACTGATACCAAAATCATTCGTTTCTTGGATACGACAAAGGACAAATTGAAAGAGAGTATTTTCCAAAGAAGATCAACCGTAAAGAGACTTACCTTGGATAGAGGTATTGAAGCTTCTTGTCCTTCTTCAAAATTGCTTCTCTTCCTTGTTTACCCTCTTCTCCTATAAGCCTGGAAGTAAGTGTGGGTGCCTTCCTCTTAAGTGTAAGCCTGGAAGTAAGTGCGGGTGCCTTCCTCTTAAGTGTTGGACTGTGGATCTGTTAATAGCAAAGCAAGCAAGTTGCATGAAGCTTATGTGAAGAAAAGCAAAGCCAGCTCGCTAAAAGTAGATTTGAAAACCGCATCTATAAGCACGTCTAATGGTGCATTTATACACACGTCTAAATACGCGTGTAATTGCACATCTAAATACACAGAGCAGATGCGATTTTAGACATGCCTATAGACGCACACCACAGAATAGACAAACGCGGTTTTAGACGTGCCTTTAAATGCGCCACAAAGTTTTAAAATTAAATATTTGAAGAAAAGCAAATTTTTTTGGGTTGTTTTTTTGTAGGATGTCTTCATCTTCAACAAGTAGCTCCAGTGAGGATGAATCCCTCCGTATCCACCATCGCAAAATATGGTTGGAGTAAAAAATCAAATGTATGTGTGATCGATGTCAAGGAAACATGTATCGTGCACGCAGGATTACACTCAATCACATCTCAAAGTATGGAGAATGGGATGCGACCATAAACATGGTAAGTGTTAAAGAGTTAAGGTTGATTGAGATACCTATGGGTGTTCATATGTTTGAGTTATGATCCCGTTTTAATTTGATATAGGATGCAGTGCCACACTCGCATATGTTGCCCTATGCTCGTCGTGAGGAGGGGAAGCGTCGGCGATATGAGGTGGGAACCTGAAGAGGGACCGTTACGGACGCATGGAGTGATGGTGATAGTAGCCCTCCGCCATTACCTCATGAAGCCGTGGAGGAGGTGTTTGATGATATGGTGCGGGATTTATATGTTTATCAATACGAAGGGAGGGATGATAGCGTGGAGCAGGATGATCCTTTTACCAAAACATCGACTCCACTGTTTGAGGGGTGCACATTCTCTGTTCTACGTGCCTCCCTTGAGTTACTAAACTTGCAAACCATCTATGGATGGAGCAATGCAAGTTTGAATGCATTATTCAAGTAAGCTTTAAAGTCTATTTTGCAAACATGGTGAATTATGCTAGTGGGTCAATTACTCAAATGCTTTTCCTCATTTATGGTCTTCACATGTAGGCTATTGTGTAAAATGCTTCCAAGGGAGAATAAATTACCGACCTCAAGAGATATGGCAAGGCAACATGTGACCTCTCTTGGAGGATTAGATTACAAGTGTATCCATGCATGCATCAATGATTGCATTTTGTTTTGTGGACTACATAAGGATGCAAGAGAGTGCCCTACTTGTGGAGAGGCAAGATATAGAGCAAATCTCAAAATTTTGGACGTGCCTCGTAAGGTTCTGTGACATTTTTCCATAATCCCTTGCATCCAACATATGTTCAAGTGCAAATCCATTGCAGAGCTCATGTCATGACATTCCTCCCATTGATCAACCAATGGCAAGTGGAGAACTCCCACAAACTCTCCTGCGTGGAAGCATTTTGAAGACACATGGCCAAGCTTCAAGGAAGAACCTAGGAGCTTGAGACTTGGATTGGGAATGAACAGTGTGAACCCATTTGGTCTCAAAAGCACCTCTTTAGTGTATGGCCAGTGATATTGGTGAATTATAATATTCCACCCTCTATGGCTATTAAGAAAGGACATGTTATGCTGTCCCTTCTAATTCCAAGGAAACATAAAGTCAAAAATCCTGATGTTTATTTGGAGCCTTTGATTGACAAGCTAGAGATACTTTGGAGAGGTATCGAGGTGCATGATGTGAGCAGGCCTCCCTCATCATGAGACTTCAATTGCAAAGCAATCTTGATGTGTACGATGCATTACTTCCCAGGCTATGGCGAGTGTTCAGGTAAGCATTGCACTTTTAATTATGAGTAGGCAACTGATGTGGCACGTTGAACCCACCTTCAACTCTTAATTGCGTCTATTGTTTAGGTCTCACTACATCGGGTTACCATGCATGTCTTGTTTGTGGTCCTTCTCTAGTTGCCTCACGGGCAGACGCATTGAATAAGCACGCTATTACTACAATTTGTACTCCCACTGGGGATGCATGAGGTGTTTGAAGGGAGCCTTTACAAAGAGCAAGAAAAGAGGTGTAGAGCAATTATATGGCTTGAAATATCATGATTGGCACAAGATGCTCTAAGTAAGTATTTTATGTGCATAATATCTTTTTCCTTTCAAATTTGTGAGTGAATAATTATAAGCAACTAATCAACCACCTCCTCGTGGGTTCAGTTCATACTACCTACTAAAGTGCATCGAAGGACGTGAAAGATTGTATTTACAAGATGGGCGAGCTTGTGAGGTACTTTACATGATACAAAATATGATGTGTATCAATGCTCCATGCAAGGTGTTCGACATATTGCTAATATGGTGTACGGTTTCATTTCTAGGTATGTCTTGCAAAAAAGCATTGATGTTTTTGTTAAAATTATGTGCTTTGGTAATCATGGGCAATGTTTGGAAAGCAATGATGTACACCAAAATCTCACTTTGTGTATTCTCTGTTTAGGGTCTAAATACACGTCTAATTCTCACTGTAGACGCGCTAATACACGTGCAAATAGATGTGTTGATAAACGCAATGTTAGACGGGCCTTTATTTTCTCAGTGTAGATGCGCTAATAGACGTGTTAATACACGTGTGAATAGACGAGCTATTAGACACGCTATTAGACGCACCCGTAATTTCTCTATTCAAGCAATGCCTATAGATGCGCCCACTATTTTGCGTGTCTATCAAGTGCGTCTATAGTTGCTTTGTGTTGTGAAAGAGAAACAACTAGTTAAACAAATAGCTAATATAAGAATATCATTATCAAGAAAATAGGCATTTCTACTAGACATAAGTGTAATACATTCTCAATAATATATAAAAGAAGAGACATAATGGCAATTCCAAAGATAAAATTTCTCATGTTGGATGGATTAAAACTCCACTCAAGCAACCTATCCACTTAGGGTTTGACATGAGATTTACATAATAGATTTAAGTAGTAAGCCATAGTTAGCATGCCAATAAGTTCTCCTACTTATGCACAAGGACCCTTACTACATTTGAGTACTAGACCATAATAAAATATCCCATCATCTCCCATGTTAACTAAAATATTACCCCCTAAAAGTCCAAGGAAAGATCCCAAAATATGGTCCATACCACTAAGCAGTCAAATCTATACTGAGAGCTAGTTGAATTTTAGGTCCAATTTACTTCCTTATGTATATATTAACTTGTAAGTAATGGAATTAATAAAAACCCATCTGTTGAGCTCGCATCATAAGGTTACATATGATGAGTGACCCTACCAGGGATATTGTCTGTTGTGTATTGTGGAGACCCCATCTCATAGGTACAGGAACTAGATCTTAGGCTGGATATTATGCCAAATATTGTCATGATTTGTGTGATGGAGGCCCCATCTCATATACCTATTTGAAGGCCCATATGCTAATCTTCGTCAACAAGATTGAGCAAGATCTAGTCCGTTGCTCATTTATGCTTCGTTAGAATTCCTCTATCTCTCCCTTCTCGTCCTTTTTATCTTTCAGTTATCCATCATGCAATGCCTTAAAAATCAAGTATTTTCTTGCAAAACACACCTTTCTTTTCATCTTAAAATGTCAAACCTTTAATGCAAGCACAAATGACTAATGTTCGATGAAACTAATGCGTTGATTTATCTTTGTATATATCTATCAAAGGGAAATACTTAATGCTTTCATGCCTAAATTTTGTCCAAAATTGGGGTCCTAGAGGAGATCAAGTTATCAAGAATGTCATCAAATAGGTAGTTTCATTTTGGATATCTAAACTACAAGGAGGTGGCATTTTGCTTATCAATTATAAAGTGGTTTCCAAGTTCATTAATATCTTTATGAAAAAATTACATGTATCAATCTTGTTGTCTACTAAGGAGTGTAGTTGGAAATATGTCACCCTACAACATGTATTCAACATCAAAGTTAAGTTGGTTTGGCTCACTCCAAGTTTGGGGCCTTTCCATCCAAAATATGCGCATAAAATGGGATTTTAAATTACAAACCATCAAGTTCATAGTATTATAAAGGGAAAGGAATGAACCGCATATAAGTAGCCGGTTAAATAGTACCATTGAGGATCTTAACATGCTTGTTTAAGATTCTTAACGTTCTTTTGTCAATATGGATCTACATACTTTTCGTTGGAGGTAACAGGTCCAAATAGTGAATTCACAATTGTATGTGGAAGTATGGTGGTGATAATCAAACGTAAATAGGGTTGTTATAATTCAAGCTCTCAAGTGGCCATTGAAACATTGTGAAGATTTGGCATTCAAGCTCCTAGTTGACCGGCATTAAAGAAATCAGTACATGTGAATAGGAGAGATGGCCATTGAAACATTGTGAAGCGTTGGCATTAAAGAAATCAGTACATGTGGATAGGAGAGACGTTTTAACGAAAGATTCATTCACGTTGAATCAATCTCTCTCTCTCACTCTCTCTGGATCGATCCTATGATGGTGATTGTGGAGACAATCATCGAACGATTGCGCCCAAAGAAATTATGTTTCATTCACCGCTGCGAGAGGCGTAGGGGTAATGTCAACTCCGAACAAACAGACTGGAAATGATAAACAGATAGACGCTCCAGAAGGAAGAACACTTTAACGCTGGAATAACAACTTCAACGTATTCTCTTGTACTGTAGAATTCGCTGTCTTCATGCCTAAGCTCGCTTATCCTCCAAGAGTTGGGGTGTCTCTGACGTTGGTGTCGCCCCGTTATGATCCCTTTTACACCTTGTGATCTCCGCGTATAGGCGTTTACTGGTGGTGTGGGTTGGCACTCTTGGGGCTGGCATGCTCTGGCGGGATCACCGCGCGCGATAGGTCCATAGTTAATATCCCGTGCATGGATGCGCCAAACACAAAAAACAGCTAAGACTGCAAAAATGATCATGACGTGATTGACGCGAGAAGTTGCCATGCTAAGGGAAGGGCGGGAACTTGGTAAGCTGCTGTGATTTCTGAAGGCGATGGTGCAATTTATAACCCTAATAGATCATCGACTTTAAGAGTCGGCCGCAGACGGTCCGACCAAGACAAGGTCCTTAGTTAATGGACCAAGGGAGTCAAAAAAGAAAATGGCTAGGTTCCAAACAATTTTCAACTGTTCGATCATCGTGAAGGGCCACAGTCGGTTGGAAGAGCACCTCCACCGTACAATTGGCGGCTCTTCTACGTCAGAACTTGCATCTCCTCGCTGTAGGAGTCACCATCAGTCTTCCTAGTCTATCAAGTCGCTGTCAGATAAAGAAAATGGCCCAGAATTCAAAAAACCTAAGCTAGCAAACTGAAGTTCACTCATCTATCAACATCATGGGAGCCTCCTGCGGGCCCTCCACATTCAGGAAATGCCCAGGGGAGGCATTTCCCCCAAAACAAAATGGTGAGTGGCAAGTCGCCATCAGATAAAGAAAATGGCCCAGAATTCAAAAAACCTAAGCTAGCAAATGGAAGTTCACTCGCCTATCAACACCATGGGAGCCTCCTGCGGGCCCTCCACATTCAAGAAATGCCTAGGGGAGGCATTTCCCACGGGCATTTTTCTAAGTGAGATCCAAAGGATAGTTGATCGTGACTCATCCATCTTCTCGCTCTGATGTTGACAGGCTACTTGTGCGGATCAAAATCGGGTTAGTTGTAGGAGGCCATGAGCAATAGACATCCAAGGGCCTTGTCATGCAATTGCAAACATGATTGCTCTGCAAAAGCTAGCGTTTCTTGTAGATCGGGTTCATGTCCTCCTTGTTTTGCTAGCATGTTACCTATTAGATCTTGTCTTCATGTATGATCTCCAGATTCTCTTATTGCAGACACCAAAACTGTAGAGAGTGATGGGCTATAGCATGTTGAAATCGATCATTACCTTTGGTTTTTTCTTCATCCCCTCCTCAAAAGTAGGGATTGAAGAAAAATTATTTTTTGCATGGAACCAAAGGCTTTTCGAATGCTTCACGTGAACTTCTCAATGCCATACCCTTTATATTTGGTTTGCAATTGACCCCATACCTGTGAAAAGGTTCAAAGTAATATGGTGTGAAGGGATTCGAGCTTCTCGCAATGATAGTAGTACAACATGAATTATATAGGTTGGAACAGTGATGGTATAGGTTGGAATAGTGATGGTAGAACAACATATAAACACATATAAAATGGCCATGGAGTGTTGGTTTTGTCATATGTGGATGGCAAATCGGGTTGATGTTTGTCTCCTCTATGTGGATCATGTCAAGATTGCACATCTTCTTGGTGAATGTAACAACATGCATAGGTTCATTAAGTAGTTTGTAACCTTGGGCCAAGTGACGGCATTCCATATAGGAAGTCTATATATTTTTGAGGTGGTACCAACAAGAGAGCATGACCTTTTGTAGATATCTATTGACAATGTTATTGTTTAAAAATTTATTGATGGGGGTTGATGGTCAAATGCACATTAGCATTTGATACAATGGTGGTTAAGTTGACATATTGGCATGACGAATACTTCTACTCGGCTTTCCACAAAAATCATATATTATAAATTTTATTGAATAAGTGCATCCAGCACGGTTTACATGACCAACTTTATAATGTCCAAAAGCTTGGTTTTTCACAACCAGCTTGATAATATCCTCATCCACGATGTTGAAAACCATGAAAGTGCTTAGGCACTGAATGTCAATCTTGTTCATTATTTAAGAAATAGTCAAATGAGTGTTCTTAACTTACAACCAATGCTTTCTCTTTAAGACATTCTGTTGCTTTGATTTTGTCCTTGAAAGAAACATATACTCTTTTAAAGGTTGCATTATCTTTTTTTGCCAATATTTTGATGATTGTGTTAGATTTTGGTGCTTTCACAGACTGTAAACGTTAGAGCTATATATAGCTTGCCCTAATTCAGCCTAGTCCTCAACTATATATATGCCTATGATCTATGAATAGAATCACTTCCTTGGGAGCAACTCTTGTGTCCATGTCTCTCCTCTTTCTCTTCCTCTCAACATAGTATCAGAGCCTAGCTACGCTTTAGTGTGACTGTGAGAAGAAAGCAACATGATTTTTGTAAATCTGACAACGGATTCATTCACACAACGTTCTTTCTTATCGTTTCGACCACTTCATCGCTAGGTTTTGAGTTGATATGCAAAAGTTATCAAAGATGCATTGCAAATCAGCGTTTGTGATCATGATTGATGAAAACGGTTCACGATGGCTTGTTCAAAGAGTATGCACTGATTATTTTGACTGGCTAGATCACTATATTTCGATTTCAGGTAAGAAAGTTATGGTTATTTCTTTTTACTTCCTACTATCAATAAGCTGGTAGAAGAGTGTTTGGATAGGAAGATGAACACCCAAAACCAGAGAGGACTTGATCTAGGACATGAGGATGGAAAAAGTCCATACTTTTATAGAATTAACTATATTTGTAGCAAAAACAAAAGCAATGAAAAATTAGACTTAGTGATAAGAAGCTTCTTAATACAGTGTCACCCTCCCACTTTTATTCTCGATTCTTTGATCATACCATCTTGCACTCAGTATTTGTATTCCCTTGGATCTAACACACTGTCATATCATGCTTTCAGGTTCCCACATGGAGCAATAAGAGGCTCAATCACATAAAGAAAACTTCTTTAGCTACACGACTCCAACAAAATTTAGATGAAGATGAGACCCAACGCCCGCCGGTCATATTTGCGAAAACCAAGAGCGCATAATTATTACAAGTGTAGTCAATCTTTAGGAATGAAGATCTTACTTAATCTATGCCAAGTAGAGTCTCAATCTTGTCGTTAAGAGTAAGGTAGCCCAATCTACATGCTTTTGCAATGATAATTATATACATTCAATAGACCAGAAAGTTGATTGGGAAAATCACTTGGACACAAGACAATCTACCATATGAAAGCAATTTTTACTTTCTATTACGTCATCAGTGAAAACAAGAGTTTAGCGCTTGCGCACTTGTGGTTTCATGATGCTTTGGCAAAAGTAAAAGCCAATGATGCTTTACATTTATTAAGCTAGTTTTTATTAAGCGCATCCTTTACTGACTAGCTTCTTATTTAGTACATCGCTTGCTGAGTATTTGTGTAAGTGCTTTGCTACTTAGCATTCATAGAACTTTGTTCAACCAAAGAGCTCTCTCAATATCTATACTCGAGTACCTCACAAAACTTGATTGCTTTTCAGTGAGACAACCATGGTTAATTCCAAGATCACCAACCACTATGACATTCATCTATGTGTTGGAGATTTTCTTTGCCTATTCGTATAGAGATAAACAAATTTCCTTTAATGTTGTACATGATTGGGAATCATGATATCATCATAGTTTAGTACAATACTTTGTCCTTGATATTTCACTTGAAAGGTTATGTTATTTGTATTCCACTACATACTTAGGCTTGATGTCACTATTCGCAATGATAATACATGTATTATTATGGTTTGCTATCAAGTTTAGCTGCAACTTCAAGTTTCCATGAATCTTGGTTAAAGAGACTTGCAAAATATTCTCTATCAAGATTTACTATCAGCATGAGTTGATTGGTACAAAAGAGCTTTCAAAATCTTTGGTATTGTTTTAAAGCCTAGATTTTCTTGGATTATCTTTTCATTTAGTTTTGATTTCCTAAATGTTTTGTGTTATTTTAAAGGTGAGAGTTACTTTTAATTATCTTATGATTTTGAAAGCAGGTTATCTTTCATCTTTTGTCAATCAAGCATGCCTATAGACCATCCATTATATTTTGATCTAGAGTAGGGTAAAGATTTGCTATTGAGCTTTTCATTTATTCTCCTTGGAGGTTCCTCATCCTAAATCCTTTCTTGTCATTCTGGAATGACTTGCTAATCATGTAGGTGTGCTTGATATGCAAATAAAATGTCGATATAGTGTTTCTTTCTCTCTTATAAACTTACATTTTACATGACGTGCTCATCATGTATTCAACCGTAGCTTCACTTTCACAAGCTGGTCCATCCTATGGAAGGAAAGGACTTGCCGAATGTTATGTGTTATTAACATGCTCACATGTTTTCTTTCAATGTTTCTTTTCTATTTAGCTTTGATATCATTACTTCTTGGATGCATTACTTCACATTTATGTTCTCTTTCATCACACTCAGTTGTGTCGGGTACATGCAGGTTTGCACAGGTTCCTAGATACAATCCAAATTTCGACTAAATGCACATTGCATACCTACAGGATGCGTACGCTTTTTTTTTGCATACTTATCTATATTTATGAGTGCATGCAAGGTCTTGCTAGACCAACGGTTTGTTTCTTCTTTCTCAATTAACTTATTGATGACTTGTGGTATGTATTTACTTATTGGTTCACCTTGTATTTTCAAGCAAGGTATACTTTTATTTAGCTCTTTTATTATACCCTTTATGTGGGTAGGTATACGTATATGTCTTTCACAACGAACACATATGGCTGACTTATTGAGTACTTGTTTGGCCGTGGCACCTATGGATTACTTATTGTGTAATTGTTTGCAAGTGGCAAGGTTCAACGTCTTTCAGGATCCTCGTTTTGATGAGACACATATTTATCTACCTTTCATGATGAACACATATGGATTACGTATTGAGTACTCATTTGGACATGGGGCATATGGATTACTTATTGAGTACTCATTTGAATGTGACATATACTTATATGGATTTGACAATGAGCACATATGGATTACTTATTGAGTCCTCATTTGGACGTGAAACATACTTATATGGCTTTCATGATGAACACATATGGATTCCTTGTTGAGTACTCATTTGGGCATGGCAAGGTTAAAGGTTTTTAAGGTTACAATATTTATGAACATATATGTATTACTTCTTCAGTACTCGTTTGGACATGGCACATATGGATTATTTATGAAGTACTCATTGGGACCTGGCACCTATGGATTACTTATTGCATACCCGTTCGGATGTGGCAACGTCTTTTAGGTGATAACATTTATTAATATATATGGCTAATTGCTTGAGTAATCCTTAGTGACGGCATTGCATATAGGAAGTCTATATTTTTTTGACATGGTACCAACAAGAGAGCATGACCTTTCGTAGATATCCATTGACAATGTTATTGTTCAGAAATGTCTTAATGGGGGTTGATGGTTAAATGCACATTAGCATTTGATACAATGGTGGTTAAGTTGACATATTGACATGACAAATACTTCTGCTCGACTTTCCACAAAAATCAAATATTATAAATTTATATGACCAACTTTATAATTTCCAAAAGCTTGGTTTTTCATGACCAGCTTGATAATATCCTCATGCACGATGTTGGAAACCATGAAAGTGCTTAGCCACTGAATGTAAATCTTGTTCATTATTTAAGAAAAAGTCAAATGAGTATTCTTAACTTACAACCAATGCTTTCTCTTTAATTAAGACATTCTGTTGCTTTGATTTTGTCCTTCCAAGAAACATATACTCCTTTAAAAGTTTCATTATCTTTGTTTGCCAATATTGTGATGATTGTGTTAGATTTTGGTGCTTTCACAGACTCTAAATGTTAGAGCTATATATAGCTTGCCCTAATTCAACCTAGTCCTCAACTATATATATGCCTATGATCTATGAATAGAATCACTTCCTTGGAAGCAACTCTTGTGTCTGTATCTCTCCTCTTTCTCTTCCTCTCAACATAGTATCAGAGCCTGGCTATGCTCCTAGCATGACTGTGAGAAGAAAGCAACATGATTTTTGTCAATCTGACAATAGATTCATTCACAGAACGTTCTTTCTTATCGTTTCAACCAC
Organism: Dipteris shenzhenensis; assembly: GCF_047967505.1. Taxonomy (NCBI): domain Eukaryota; kingdom Viridiplantae; phylum Streptophyta; class Polypodiopsida; order Gleicheniales; family Dipteridaceae; genus Dipteris; species Dipteris shenzhenensis. The sequence continues at coordinate 29,550,862 of NC_141616.1, forward strand.
TTCATCGCTAGGTTTTGAGATGATATGCAAAAATTATAAAAGATGCATTGCAAATCAGCATTTGCGATCATGATTGATGAAAATAGTCCATGTAGGCTTGTTGAAAGAGTATGCATCAGTTATTTTGACTAGCTAGATCACTATATTCCAATTTTAGGTAAGAAAGTTATGGTTATTTCTTTTTGCTTCCTACTAACAATAAACTAGTAGAAGATGTTTGGATAGGAAGATGAACACCCAAAACGAGAGAGGACTTGATCTAGGACATGAGGATGGAAAAAGTCCATACATTTATAGAATTAACTATATTTGTAGCAAAAACAAAAGCAATGAAAAATTAGACTAGAAGTTTCCAGATACGGCATCACCCTCTCGCTTTTATTCTCCATCAGTTGATCATACCATCTTGCACTCAGTATTTGTGTTCCCTTGGATCTAGCACACTGGCATATGCTTTCAGGTTCCCACATGGAGCAATAAGAGGCTCAATCACATAAAGAAAAATTCTTTAGCTACATGGCTCCAAAAAAATTTAGATGAAGAGGAGACCCAATGCCCACCGGACATATCTGTGAAAACCAAGAGCGCATAATTATTGCAAGCATAGTCAATCTTTAGGGATGAAGATCTTATTTAATCTATGCCAAGTAGAGTCTCCATCTTGTCATTAAGAGTAAGGTAGCCCAGTCTACATGCTTTTGCAATAATAATTCATCATGAAAGCCATATAAGTATGTTTCACATCCAAATGGGTACTCAATAAAGTAATCCATATGTGTTCATCATCAAATCCATATAAATATATGTCATATCCAAAGTAATCCATATGTCGCATGTCCAAACGAGTACTCAATATGTGTTCATGGTGAAAGCTAGATAAATATGTGTCTCATCAAAACAAGGATCCTAAAAGACGTTGAACCTTGCCACTTCCAAATAAGTATGCAATAAGTAATCCATAGGTGCCATAGCCAAACAAGTACTCAATAAGTCAGCCATATGTGTTCATCAGGGAAAGATATATACATATACCTACCCACATAAAGGGCATAATAAAAGAGCTCAATAAAAGTATACCCTACTTCAAAATACAAGGTGAACTAATAAGTTAATACATACCATAAGTCATCAATAAGTTAATCGAGAAAGAAGGAATAAATTGCTAATCTAGCAAGACCTTGCATGCACGTGTAAATATAGATAAGTATGAAAAAAAAGCATAGTGTTCTCCTGTAGGTATGCAATGTGCATTTAGTCAAAATTTGGATTGTATCCAAGAACCTGTGCAAACCTGCATGTACTTGGAGACACAATTGATTGTGATGGAAGAGAACATATGAGCTCAGCTTGGAAACAAACAAGTGCCTTGAAACTGACAAGGAAACATGTGAGAAGCGCCTTCTCATATATGAAGTAATGCATCCAAGAAGTAATGATATCAAAGTTAAATAGAAAAGAAACATTGAAACAAAACATGTGAGCATGTTAATAACACATAACATTTGGCAAGTCCTTTTCTTCCATAAGATGGACCAGCTTGTGAAAGTGAAGCTACGGTTGAATACATGATGAGAAAGTCAAGCAAAATGTAAGCTCATATGAGAGAAAGAAACACTATATCGACATTTTCTTTTGCATATCAAGCACACCTACATGATTTGCAAGTCATTGCAGAATGACAAGAAAGTGTTTAGGATGAGGAACCTCCAAGCAATATAAATCAAAAGCTCAATAGCAAATCTTTACCCTACTCTAGATCAAATATAATGGACGGTCTATAGGCATGCTTGATTGATAAAAGATGAAAGATAACCTGCTTTCAAAATCATAAGATAATTAAAAGTAACTCTCACCTTTAAAATAACACAAAACATTTAGGAAATCAAAACTAAATGAAAAGATAATCCAAGAAAATCTAGCCTTTAAAACAATACAAAACATTTTGAAAGATCCTTTGTATCAATCAACTCATGCTCAAAATAAATCTTGATATAGAATATTTTGCAAGTCTCTTTAACCAAGATTCATGGAAACTTGAAGTTGCAGCTAAACTTGTTAGCATAACATAATAATACATGTATTATCATTGTGAATAAAACATCAAGCCTAAGTATGTAGTGGAATACAATTCACATAACCTTTCAAGTGAAATATCAAGGACAAAGTATTGTACTAAACTATGATGATATCATGATTCCCAATCATGTACAACATTAAAGGAAGTTAGTTTATCTCTATACGAATAGGCAAAGAAAAGCTCCAACACATAGATGAATGTCATAGTGGTTGGTGATCTTGAAATTAACCATGGTCGTCTCATTGAAAAGCAATCAAGTTTTGTGAGGTACTGGAACATAGATATTGAGAGATCTCTTTGGTTGAACGAAGTTCTATGAATGCTGAGTAGCAAAGCACTTACACAAATACTCAGCAAGTGATGTACTAAATAAGAAGCTAGTCAGTAAAGGATGCGCTAAATAAAAACTACCTTAATGGATGTGAAGCATCATTGGCTTTTAGTTTTGCCAAAGTAGCATGAAACCACAAGTGCTCAAGCACTAAACTCTTGTTTTCACTGATGACCTAATAGAAAGCAAAAATTGCTTTCATATGGTAGATAAACTTCTGTCCAAGTGATTTTCCCAATCAACTTTCTGGTTTGTTGAATGTATATGGATTCCTTGTTGAGTACTCGTTTGGACATGGCAAGGCTCAAGGTTTTTAAGGTGATAATATTTATGAACACATATGTATTACTTCTTGAGTACTTGTTTGGACATGGCACATATGGATTATATATGAAGTGCTCATTGGGACTTGGCACCTATGGATTACTTATTGCGTACCCGTTCAGACGTGGCAAGGTTCAACATCTTTCAGGTGATAATATTTACTTATAGATATGGCTAACTACTTGAGTACTCGTTTGGATGTGGCATATGGCTAACGACTTGATCACCATGATTATTGCTTCTCTTTTGTCCTGGAGTTCCCGGATATCCATTTTGTCAATTAATTTTGGATGTTCTTTGTAATCTTCTTTTTTGTTGTTCGGTACTTTTGGATGCATAGAGGTTGTTATTTCATTCCTACTATGAATATGTAAGTCGTTTCTAATCCACACTAGCTTGCCTCTTGTCATATGTGTGTGGCTTATGCTCATTGTATTTTCGATTGTTCACTACTTTCGGCTGCCCAGTTATTCAGTACTTTCGGATGCCCAAGTTTTTGGCACTTTCATATGCCTTGATGCTCATTGTGTTTTTGGATAATTGATTCTTGATTTTCAAGATCTTTATGAGCCTTCCTATTGTGTTGCTATGGCTTTCTTACACTACGCAAGCATCTCAATCTAGATTAAGTATCTAGACTTATGGGATTTGAAATTTATGTATTATTTGTTAAGCTATGAGATATAATGAGACAAAATGTGCTCCCAAGTAATGATAATATTCATATACTAGATGCATATATATAGTTAGGGATAAGGGCTAGCTATGGGCAAGCTATATATAGATCTAACATCCCTGCTCAAACCAAGCCCTCTAACTGCAAAGAAAAAAACCCTTTGGGAGTTCAAATGAAAAACCCGAGCCACTATATAGATGTCTAGGGAAAAATAAAGGTTACAATGGTGGTGTGTGAATGCCATATCCAACTTTCCTTGCAGCTAGACACCATGACTAGTGAGGGAAAGCTCAAAGGTTGCCTTTTTGGGGCACTGTTGAATTGCAGCCTTTATGACAAAAACCAAGAAAGAAACCCAAATCAACAAGACATCCTACTGATATAACATTTCTTTAAAGATCAGGGATGTGAAGGACACCTCGTAATATGCATGTTCAAGAATTGCTACTAAGTTAGTATCGCCTGCAAGATATACTAACCTCTAGATTAGTATTTCTTGATAGTTACGAAGCCATTGGGCTGGATAAGTCTCGGTAATTTATTCTCCCTTGGAAGCATTTTACACAATAGCCTACATGTGAAGACCATAAATGAGGAAAAGCATTTGAGTAATTGACCCACTAGCATAATTCACCATGTTTGCAAAATAGACTTTAAAGCTTACTTGAATAATGCATTCAAACTTGCATTGCTCCATCCATAGATGGTTTGCAAGTTTAGTAACTCAAGGGAGGCACGTAGAACAGAGAATGTGCACCCCTCAAACAGTGGAGTCGATGTTGTGGTAAAAGGATCATCCTACTCCACACTATCATCCCTCCCTTCGGATTGATAAACATATAAATCCCGCACCATATCATCAAACACCTCCTCCACGGCTTCATGAGGTAATGGCGGAGGGCTACTATCACCATCACTCCATGCATCCGTAACGGTCCCTCTTCAGGTTCCCACCTCATATCGCCGACGCTTCCCCTCCTCACGGCGAGCATAGGGCAACATATGCGGGTGTGGCACTGCATCCTATATCAAATTAAAACGGGATCATAACTCAAACATATGAACACCCATAGGTATCTCAATCAACCTTAACTCTTTAACACTTACCATGTTTATGGTCGCATCCCATTCTCCATACTTTGAGATGTGATTGAGTGTAATCCTGTGTGCACGATACATGTTTCCTTGACATCGATCACACATACATTTGATTTTTTACTCCAACCACATTTCGCGATGGTGGATACGGAGGGATTCATCCTCACTGGAGCTACTTGTTGAAGATGAAGACATCCTACAAAAAAACAACCCAAAAAAATTTGCTTTTCTTCAAATATTTAATTTTAAAACTTTGTGGCGCATTTAAAGGCACGTCTAAAACCACGTCTGTCTGTTCTGTGGTGCGCGTCTATAGGCATGTCTAAAATTGCATCTACTCTGTGTGTTTAGATGTGCAATTACACGTGTATTTAGACATGTGTATAAATGCACCATTAGACGTGCTTATAGATGCGGTTTTCAAATCTACTTTTAGCGAGCTGGCTTTGCTTTTCTTCACATAAGCTTCATGCAACTTGCTTGCTTTGCTATTAACAGATCCATAGTCCAACACTTAAGAGGAAGGCACCCACACTTACTTCCAGGCTTATAGGAGAAGAGGGTAAACAAGGAAGAGAAGCAATTTTGAAGAAGGACAAGAAGCTTCAATACCTCTATCCAAGGTAAGTCTCTTTACGGTTGATCTTCTTTGGAAAATACTCTCTTTGGATTTGTCCTTTGTCGTATCCAAGAAACGAATGATTTTGGTATCAGTGTTACGCTTTTGTGTCGGGCGCATGTCCTTTTTTACTTTTTAGAATGGTCTGTCTGTCGGAGCGTGTCTATAGATGCGTCTTAGAGCACGTCTAAAACCGCATCTACAAGCACATCTATGGACGCGTCTAGCCTATTTTCAGATATAGACAGCCGCATCTCTAGATGCATTGTTATATGTGAAAATAGACGTGCTTCTCAGACGTGTCTATAGATGTGCTCCGACAGTTTTAGACCCTTCCCTTCCCTTCCCTTCCCTTCTCTTCTCTTCCCTTCCCTTCCCTTCTCTTCTCTTTCCTTCCCTTTTCTCTCTCTTTTTCTCTTCTTTTTCTCTTCTCAGCTCATCAGTAATCTTCTTTTTTTCTTTTTTCCAGTTCATCATGTGGCTAGGAAGCTCTTCAGGCTCACCTGATCTCCGAGAGTCTATTTTTAGGGAGTTATATAACCTTTTAAGGCACCCTCCAAGTCTAGGGAGTTATATGGTGACATGACGGGTACTCTAAACACCCCCCAAGAGTGGGCACTACAGACTCCAAACCACCCCAACCCCACACCAACTGAGATTACCCCAGCGGAGCCAGCCCAGCCCAGCCCAACTGGCTACACAGCCGAGGCCCTTCCCCCATGCCGTCTTATGCCCCTTCCCCCATGCCATCTTATGCCCCTTCCCCCATGCTGTCAGGAGGTCCTTCTGTCTCACAGAGCCGTCGGCGTACTCCTGTGCAGTCGAGACTCGGTTCTCTAACTACGAGTGGTCCACATAGTCCCGTGCAATCTCTAGCTATGAGTGGCCAGCATACTAGCTCGACACAACACAGTAGTAGGTGTAGTAGCAGGGAGAGCGGTGGGGGACGCATGGCACAGTGCTTTGGAAGGGGTGGTGGTGGGGACGATGATGATTTAGATGATTTAGACGTGCCTCCGGGTGATGGTACAATCTTCTATGACATCACTCAGATAGGAGGCATCTTGATTGATGCACGGGGGAAGGACATCATGGCCTTCATGTGCTCTGTAATTGCTAACAATTACAAAGATTGCTTTATCCACTACAAAGACCAGCCAAAGAGGTTGGCTGATGAGACCCTCACTGCTGTTTGCTCTAGGTATCCTAACCCCCCCAATCTTCAGTTCATAGATAAATGGGCCAAGTCAAAGATTGTTATGATACTTGGCAATAAAAGATCTTTGCTTAAGAGGCAGGCACTAGTGGAGCTTGCTAGGCTCGAGGGAGGTCAACCACCAAGGGGCCCGCCCCACACCACTCACAAGCGTGAGTGGAAGAAAGTAATGAAGTCAGCGAGGGATGATCCTAGTGTGCAACACATGGAGGCACGAAGGATCCAAATGGAGCAATATGGAAGCGTGCATTTTGGCGCAGGGGGTGTTGAATCATGGGAGGCCCAATTTGTAAGTATCGATCTCAAATTATATTGTTTATGTAGTTTATTAGGAGGTTGTTTCTTTGTACTAACCCCTGCGCAAATTGTGTCATCTTGCACCTTGATATCGTGGGCAGATAACCTACTCCTGTCGAGACAGCCTACCACCGCCACCATCGCAGAGGAGATACATGGAAGCACTTCTATCATGACGGGTTGATTACTAAGGAGTAGTATATTTGGGCTACTGGAGCGCCCCTCGAGGTATTTGAAAGTAATTAAATAATGTCAATATTATAAGTAAAGATTTGATTTTTCATACATTGATATATGTTGTCCCTTGTTTACAGGCCCCTGCACAAGAAGACGAGAAAGCAGCAAAGAAGGGAGCATAGAGTACCCGTCATGTAACCGTCAGAAGGGAGTTATATGGTTACATGACGGGTACTCTAAACACCCCCCAGGTGTGGGCACTACAGACTCCAAACCACCCCAACCCCACACCAGCTGAGATTACCCCAGCGGAGCCAGCCCAGCCCAGCTGGCTACACAGCCGAGGCCCTTCCCCCATGCTGTCTTATGCCCCTTCCCCCATGCCATCTTATGCCCCTTCCCCCATGCTGTCAGGAGGTCCTTCTGTCTCACAGAGCCGTCGGCGTACTCCTGTGCAGTCGAGACTCGGTTCTCCAACTACGAGTGGTCCACATAGTCCCGTGCAATCTCTAGCTATGAGTGGCCAGCGTACTAGCTCGACACAACACAGTAGCAGGCGTAGTAGCAGGGAGAGCAGTGGGGGATGCATGGCACAATGCTTTGGAAGGGGTGGTGGTGGGGACGATGATGATTCAGATGATTTAGACATGCCTCCGGGTGATGGTACGATCTTCTATGACATCACTCAAATAGGAGGCATCTTGATGGATGCACAAGGGAAGGACATCATGGCCTTCATGCGCTCTGTAATTGCTAACAATTACAGAGATTGCTTTATCCACTACAAAGACCAGCCAAAGAGGTTGGCTGATGAGACCCTCGCTGCTGTTTGCTCCAGGTATCCTAACCCCCCCAATCTTCAATTCATAGATAAGTGGGCCAAGTCAAAGATTGTTATGATACTTGGCAATAAAAGATCTTTGCTTAAGAGGCAGGCACTAGTGGAGCTTGCCAGGGGAGGTCAACCACCAAGGGGCCCGCCCCACACCACTCACAAGCGTGAGTGGAAGAAAGCAATGAAGTCAGCGAGGGATGATCCTAGTGTGCAACACATGGAGGCATGAAGGATCCAAATGGAGCAATATGGAAGCGTGCATTTTGGCGCAGGGGGTGTTGAATCATGGGAGGCCCAATTTGTAAGTATCGATCTCAAATTATATTGTTTATGTAGTTTATTAGGAGGTTGTTTCTTTGTACTAACCCCTCCGCAAATTGTGTCATCTTGCACCTTGATATCATGGGCAGATAACCTACTCCTGTCGAGACAGCCTACCACCGCCACCATCGCAGAGGAGATACATGGAAGCACTTCTATCATGACGGGTTGATTACTAAGGAGTAGTATATTTGGGCTACTGGAGTGCCCCCCGAGGTATTTGAAAGTAATTAAATAATGTCAATATTATAAGTAAAGATTTGATTTTTCATACATTGATATATGTTGTCCCTTGTTTACAGGCCCCTGCACAAGAAGACGAGAAAGGAGCGGAGAAGGGAGCGTGGAAGGAAGCGAGGACATGGAGAACTTAGATTAGTCGTAGAAGTAGTGCTTGCTACTCTTTTTTGTACTTCAAGCCACTGGCTTGGCTTTGTGCCTCTTGTATATACACTTCTCTTATTTTTTATACTTGAAGCCACATGACGTGGCTTAGCTTCATGCTATATGTACATACAAGCACTTTTTGAGCTTCCAATTTTCTTGTGCAACGTTCTATCAATTAAGGCCTTGTGAACTAAATGTTTTGGAGTTGTAATGTTTTATTTGGAATTGTAACTGTCGGCTATAGATGTGCTTGCAAGAGTGCTAATTAAAATGCGACTGGTTGTAAGAATTGAATTACACAATGTGGAAATGGGATTCTTATAACTACATAGCATACACAACATACACAGCATTATGTAAATTTAAAAAATATTATGTAGCGCATCTATCAGTGCATCTATAAATGCGTCTATATATGGGTCTATCTGTTCGAGGAGTGTTTATTTGCGCATCTATAAAAGCGTCTATAAGACCGTTTATAAATGCATCTATACATGCGTTTAACAATGCGTCTGTCTGTTTTTTAAATTTTCTAGCAGAGCGTCTATTTACGTGTTTATATGTACATCTATATGCGTGTCTATCTGCTATATAGACGTGCTATTAGACATAGGTCTCTAGACATGCAAATAGATGTGCCCATAAGTTTTTTTTAAAGTTCAGTAAATGCGTTTGTGTGCGCGTGTGTAGATGCTTTGTCTTGTTGTGTTTGATTTTTGTACTGATTTCCTTGGGTGTTTGTCCTATTTGTTGGGTCTAGAATTGAAATATTGTTAGCATTGGACTATTGTAAGCTTTGTGTTATGGTCTTTGACAGCTAACTTTATGTTGTATTATGCTATAGCTTGATACAACAACAAATGGCCAACAATCCAAGTGGTATCATGGAGATTCATGACCAAAAAAGGGATAATTGCAAAAAAATATGCTCAAGTGTGAATAGAATGGGATACTAGAAAAAGTCCACTAAACAAATAGTTTAAAAGTGGTCGAGAAAATGGTTTTGTTGGCTTTTAAGGGAGGTGAGTATAACAATTTTGTATGCATTGTCTATTTTTCACCCAAGGGGGCCACTATGTAAAAACTCCATATAAAATGTGCAATCAAGGGGTATTAAATAAACCCCTTACCTATGGATTTTAATAAACTATATACACCCCTTCTATAAATTTTAAGATGATTAAACCGACCCTTATGTATGAAATGTTTTGCTTTTTCAATTTAAAAACTCCTTATGTATGTATATTTCCTGTAACTTGATAAAAATATAAAACACCTTCCATTGATTGCATGTGCTATCTACATATTTCTTAGTGACCTCCTTGGGATTTTTCAAGAAAAGAGGGTGAAACTAAGGGTGACACCAATTAACATTAAGAGTAAGGATTTTATAACTATCGTGTTCTTCAAGTTTTAGAATCATCTTAGTTAGTGAAATATGCTTAGATGAAGATCAATCATGGCTTGGAGATCAACCAAGAATCCTTCCATATTAATATATGAGTGATTCTACCAATAGCCTTAGAGTTATCAAGAATACAAGTGCACTAAGGCACGATGTGTTCACTACGATAAGGATAAGGGTTGGAATAAAGTGAGTGGCACGATGTGTTCACTATGATAAGGGTTGGAATAAAGCGAGTGGAGATTGAATGCTCTACTTTAAGTGAGTGGAGATGATAAGGATAAGGGTTGGAATAAAGTGAGAGAAGCATTGCGAATGCTCTACTTTAAGTGAGTGGAGACTGTCCAACTGAATAAAATTCTCATTACACAAGGATTTATTTCCAAATAATCACATCATCACACATTCATATCATAAAATTGTGTGCATGAAGAAATATATTACAAATATTACATCATCACATATTCATATCAAAATTCTCATCACACAAGGATTTATTTTCAAATAATCACATCATCACACATTCATATCATAAAATTGTGTGCATGAAATAAATATATTACAAATATTACATCATCAAATATTCATATCAGAATTCCCATCACACAAGGATTTATTTCCAAATAATCACATCATCACACATTCATATCATAAAATTGTGTGCATAAAGAAATTATATAAATATCATGATTATGCCACTTAAGTAATAAGTCACAAATTGGTGTATAATCAACAAAAACTACAAACACAACATCATACATGCATCACAACTCTTGTGATGCTTCTAGTGGAGACTCTGGCAACTCTTCGGACGCTTCCAATGGAGGCTGTGGTACTGTAGATGTACACTCGGTCTCTACTTCTTTTGTAGTATGTAGTGCTTTCGGAGTAGACTCAGTATCCTCTTCCTTAAATGCAAGCGGAGGCGGTGGCAACTCTTCTGATGCTTCCAGTGGAGGCTGTGGTGCTGTAGGTGTACATTGGGTCTCTACTTCTTCTGTAGTATGCAGTTCTTTCATAGTAGACTCAGTCTCCTCTTCCTTAAAGGGAAGCTCTGGTATTGCTTCAGTTGCACGTTGTATTCTAATGGTAGCAATTAGGTCTCGAATGATTTCAGCCCTAAACAATTGTATATCCTCCTCTGAATATTTGAGCTCCAAAGAGTCTTCTGATGAGATCTGTGGCATAAGTGAAAAAATTTCTTTGAAAATCAACATGCAGTTGTAGGCAACTCTCCACCCACAACTATGCCCATCTTCCTGCTCTACTACTAAACGCTTTTGGAAGTCTACCGAGTCTTTGTACTGTCCTGTTTCTCTGATAGCAGATACCAACTTCTCAATCGACCTGCTCATCGTGACATATTAAAAAAACTTAGTGTATCTATCACATAAGGTACATAATATAGAAGTAACAACAGATTAATAGAATACTTACGTTTGCACTGAGCCATGAAACCCAGATATATCCCACATCATCATCTGTAACTGCTTCATTAAGACGCAGATTAAGATTTTTAATTGATGTGAGTTCATCTTGATCATCTTCAGCCTCGGATTCTGAGTCTTCTTCATCTTTCTCTTTTTTTGACCGTTTTTCATCCACATTATCTTTCTCTACAGTGGGACGATGTCTTTTCTTACTGCTTGGAACCGTGGCTCTTGCAGTACTAGCCTTTTGCATTTCACGTCGTGGCTTGCTAGCAAGAGCTTCTAGCATAACTGCAGTGGATCGACCTTGATCTTCTTCAATTTTTGCTAATTCCCGTGCACTCAAGGCTTGTTTTTCATCATCCTTAGTTACATTCACCATTTCTGGCTCTACAAGTTTGCGCTCATGTTCTACAGGTTTGTGACAGTGTGCCTGTTCTTCTTGTCCCTGCATTGAAGTCTGAGCTTTTTGATCTCCTTCATGTGATGATTCTTGCATATGGAGAGCATATTCTGCATCCTGAAAGTATTCAAGCATTATCTTTGCATGCATCCTTTTTGCCACCACACTAGGAAATTGCTCCCAAGTATATGAAAGAGTCTCCAATGCCCTTTGCAACTCTGGAAACTTTGATGGTTGAGGAGGAGGCATCACAAAGGTCTTTGCGTCTCTCCTTGACACAATAAAATGCATACCGCCAACTTCAGGATCTGAACTCTTTGTTAAAATATCCACAAAGGTGTCTTTTCGCTGAATTATTATGCCTACTACAAGGCTTGAAGTCATATCTTTTTTGAAGAAAGTAGCATCCCATGGATCTTCAACACCATTGAACTCCCTTTTTGACATAAGTAGAAAGAGTCTCTTTTCCTTTTGATGAAGAAACCAGGCTCTTCTACCCATGTGATATCGAGTCCACCTACCAAAGCCATTGGGGCTATATTCCTTTCCTTTGAAATTCAAAGTGACATCAGAAACCCATTCTCTGATCTCAGAGTCATCTAGCATAGCCATCACATTAGCTGATTGCTCCATAATCCTACAAGAAAAGATAATGAAGAATTTAGATACATACAAGTAAAGTACAATATACAACCCTTGATACAATAAATGTGGAAAATAGCCCAAAAGGCTTTACAAGGCTTCATATGGCAATAAATGTGGGAAATAGCCTAAAAGGCTTTACAAGGCTTAAATATTTGTACAAATGTAAAAGAATTAGCCAATAAAGCTTTACAAGTAATATAAAATGTCGTCTAGTGATAAAGCTTCAATCTTCGTGAAGATTCATGTAATCTGTCCATCCATTGATATCTGAGCACTGATACCCAACTGTTGCAATCTATCCACTAAAAACTGTTCCACTGATATCCACTTATGCAGCCCACATGATATCCACTTATGCATCCCACTGATACTCGTTAATTAGTGAATGGTCGGGATGGTCGGGTTTATTACAAGGCGCTTCATATGACAATAAATGTAAAAAATAGCATAAAAGGCTTTACAAGGATTTTTATGACAATAAATGAGCTTAAATATTTATACAAATGCAATAAAAATAACCAATAATCATCAAGCTCCAATATGTCCCATGACATGTAATCTGTCCACTGATATATGCAATCTGTCCACTGATATCTGCTCATGCAATCTGTCCACTGATATTTGCTCATGCAATCTGCCCACTGATAAACTTCTTGGTAAATGGTAAAAGGTCTTATTTAATAGCATGTTATGAGTGTTAAACCGCATGTGAGCGAAGGGACTGACAACGAATAGGAACTAGTTAGAAAAATTTGAGCATGGCTTCGATTGGCAACTTGGAGAATTGTCTCTCCTCTAAGGCAATCTAATCTATGCTAAACTATGCTAAACCAACCGTCAAAGCGAAGAAAAGCAATAAATAATTTCTTTTTCTGTGTTCATTTTAATGTGCTGGGGTTTAAGAGGCTTAAATATGCAAAAGAAGGGGTTGTGATGTAGAGGCTAAACCTGCATGTGATATAAATAAAGAACAAGTATCTAAAGAAAAGTTAACATTTTTCAATTTAAAAGATGAATATATATAAAAACATTATCTCACTTTCAAAATAAACCATAAATTCACTCTTTTATAATTTTTTAAAAGTATAATATAAAGTATGTAAATATATAAAACTCTCTTTACTTTCTCTCTCTCTCTCTCTCTCTCTCTCTCTCTCTCTACTCCTAAATCTCTTTGCAGCCATAGTCAAGACACCTCATTCTCTCTCTTAATCTCTCTCTCTCTCTCTATAACTCTTAAGTATTTTTCATTCCTCTCTCTCTCTCCCTCTCTCTCCCTCTCTCTCTTTCTCTCTCCCTCTCTCTCTTTCTCTCTCTCTCCCTCTCTCTCCCTACTCTCTCCCTCCCTCAAGGAGCCACGGTCCCCAAGAGAAGCCAAGGTCCCCAAGAGACCGGCTTCTCTCTCTTAATCTCTCTCCCTCTCTCTCCTCTCTCTTTCTTTCTCTCCCTACTCTTCTCTCTCATTTAAAAATATAATATAAAAGATGTAAATATATAAAACTCTCTTTACTTTCTCTCTCTCTCTCTCTCTCCTCCTAAATCTCCTTGTAGTCATAGTCAAGACACCTCATTCTCTCTCTTAATCTCTCTCTCTCTCTCTTTGACAACTCTTAAGTATTTTTCTCTCTATCCTCATCCCACTTATTCTCTCTCTCCCTCTCTCTCCCTCTAGCACAGAAGTTTCATTCCTCTCTCTCTCTCTCTCTCTCTCTCTCTCTCTCTCCCTCTCTCTCCCTAAGTCTCCCTCTTCTCTTCTCTCTCTCTCTCTCTTTTCCTCTCTCCTCTCGCCACGTTTCATTCCCATAAACTTTCTCTCTCTCTCCCTCTCTCTCTTTCTCTCTCTCCCTCTCTCTCTTTCTCTCTCCCTCTCTCTCCCTACTCTCTCCCTCCCTCAAGTAGCCACGGCCCCCAAGAGACCCGCTTCTCTCTCTTAATCTCTCTCCCCCTCTCTCCTCTCTCCTTACCAGCTTCTCTCTCTTAATCTCTCTCCGCCTCTCTCCTCTCTCTTTCTTTCCCTCCCTACTCTTCTCTCTCTTAATCTCTCTCCGCCTCTCTCCTCTCTCTTTCTTTCCCTCCCTACTCTTCTCTCTCATTTAAGGAGCCCCTATTCTCTGTGTGAATCTCTCTCTCTCTCTCTCCCTCTCTTAAGGAGCCCCTCTTCTCTCTCTTAATTTCTCTCTTTCCCTCCCTCCCTATTCTCCCATTTCTCAAATTTACAAACTCGAATATAAATAAAAAACTAATTAAAATAGAACTCAAAAACTCAAATAAGAAACTAATTTAAAAAGAATTACTAATTAAAATAGAACTCAAAAACTCAAATAAGAAACTAATTTAAAAAGAATTGTAATGCCTTCTAAAAGACCACCCTCCTCAAAAACTTTAAGAATAAACTAATTGAAAAAGAATTATAAGTAAAGAAAAAGAATTACAATACGAATTTTAAGAAATAGAACTCAAAAACCTTAACAAGAAACTAATTGAAAAGAATTGTAAGTAAAGAAATAGAATTACAAGACGAATAAAAAAGAATGCAAGTACCTGGAAAAAGTGAAAAAAGTAAGGCTCGGCTTATCCTTTCTCTTCCGCTCTTGGTTGCTTCAATGAAACGAGGAGAGAGTTAAAACTAGTCCACTCCTACACATAAATTTGAATTTTCAAAAAAGAGAGGGAAATTTGAATTCATTATAAATTTGAATTCAAATTTGTGTTCAACATTCTTCTTATACTTTCTTCTTATACGTTCCTTTTGAATTCAAATTTATGTTCAACATTCTTCTTGATACTTTCTTCAACATTCTTCTCGATTCTTGTAAGTCCTTTTCATTCTCGTAAGTCCTTTTCATGTAAGTCCTTTTCATTCTCGTACGTCCTTTTCATTCTTCTCGTAAGTCAAATCTTATTTTTCGTTCTTGCTCGTGATAGTAAGTCAAATCCTCCTCTCCCATCTCTCTCTCTCCTTCTCTCTCTCTCCTCTCTCTCCTCTCCTTCCCTCCATCCATCCCTCGACCCAATCCTCTCCTCCAACCTCCTTCCCTCCCCTCCCCTTCCTCCGCCGCCAAAACTCCTCCCTTCCCTCCGCTCTCCCTCCTTCCCCAAAATCCCTCTCCCCTCTTGCTACCCTTCCCCTCTCCCGTCGCCTAACCTCTTCCTCCCCTACCCCTTTTTCCCCCTACCCCTTTTAACCTTCCTAAATTTTCCCCACCCCCCTTGGCGACCCCCCCAACCTTTCCACCCTCTTCCCCACTCTCCCTTTGGCCCCCCCTCCCTCCTTCCTTGGCGACCCCCCCCTCCTCTCACCCAGCTCCCCCTCCGCCCTCCCTGGGGCTGGCCGCCAACCCCCCCCTCTCCTCACTCCCTGGGCTCGTGGCCGCGGCCGCCAGACCCCCCCCCTCCTCTCACCCACCCCCCCCCCTTCGCAACCCACCCATCCCCCCCCTTCACTCTCCCTGGCTGGCGGCCGCGGCCGCCAGCCCCCCCCCCTCTCCTCTCTCCCCCCTCCTCTCACCCAGCCCCCCCCCTCTCCCTGGGCTGGCAGCCGCGGCCGCCAGCCCCCCCCCTCCTCTGAACCCAGCCCCTCCCCCTCTTCACCCTCCCCCCCTCTTCCCAACCCACCCATCCCGCTCCCTGGCTGGCGGCCGCGGCCGCCAGCCCCCCCCCCCTCCTCTCACCCAGTCCCCCCCCCCTTCTCCTTCCTCTCTCCCTAGGCTGGCGGCCGCGGCCGCCAGCCCCGCCCCCCTCCTCTCACCCACCCCCCACCCCTCCCCCCCCTTCACCCTCCCTGGCTGGCGGCCGCGGCCGCCAGCCCCCCCCCCCTCTCCTCTCTCCCCCCTCCTCTCACCCAGCCCCCCCCCTCTCCTCTCTCCCTGGGCTGGCGGCCGCGGCCGCCAGCCCCCCCCCCCTTCTCACCCACCCCCCACCCCTCCCCCCCCTCCTCTCACCCAGCCCCTCCCCCTCTTCACCCTCCCCCCCCCCTTCCCAACCCACCCCCCCCCTTCACGCTCCCTGGCTGGCGGCCGCGGCCGCCAGCCCCCCCCCCCGTCTCACCCAGCCCCCCCCCCCTCTCCTTCCTCTCTCCCTAGGCTGGCGGCCGCGGCCGCCAGCCCCCCCCCTCCTCTCACCCACCCCCCCCCCCTCACACTCCCGCCCCCCCTTCGCAACCCACCCATCCCCCCCCTTGACCCTCCCTGGCTGGCGGCCGCGGCCGCCAGCCCCCTCCCCCCCTCTCACCCAGGGGGGGTCTTCACCCTCCCCCCCCCCCTTCGCGACCCACCCGTCCCCCCTTCACCACCCTCCCTGGCTGGCGGCCGCGGCCGCCAGCCCCCCCCCCCTCCTCTCACCCAGCCCCCCCCCCCCTCTCCTCTCACCCAACCCCTTCGCAACCCCCTCTCCTCTCTCCCTGGGCTGGCGGCCGCGGCCGCCAGCCCCCCCCCCCTCCTCTCACCCAGTCCCCCTCTCTTCGCTCTCCCCCTCCTCTCACCCAGTCCCCCCCTCTTCACCCGCCCCCCCCCCCTTTCGCAACCCCTCCCCCACCCCCCCTTCCCCCCCTCAGCCGCTCCCCCACCCTCCCGGGCTGGCGGCCGCGGCCGCCAGCCCCCCCTCTTCACCGCGCCCCCCCCCTCCCCCTCTCAGCCGCGCCCCCCCTCCCTCCTCCCCCCCTTCAGCCGCTCCCTCACCCTCCCTGGCTGGCGGCCGCGGCCGCCAGCCCCCCCCCTCCCCCCC
Source organism: Dipteris shenzhenensis (assembly GCF_047967505.1). Classification (NCBI taxonomy): domain Eukaryota; kingdom Viridiplantae; phylum Streptophyta; class Polypodiopsida; order Gleicheniales; family Dipteridaceae; genus Dipteris; species Dipteris shenzhenensis. The sequence goes on from NC_141616.1 coordinate 29,567,825, forward strand.
TCAGCCGCGCCCCCCTCCCTCCCCCTCTCCCCCCCTCTTCACCCGCCCCCCCCCTTTCGCAACCCCTCCCCCACCCCCCCTTCCCCCCCTCAGCCGCTCCCCCACCCTCCCGGGCTGGCGGCCGCGGCCGCCAGCCCCCCCTCTTCACTGCGCCCCCCCCCTCCCCCTCCTCCCCCCTCCCCCCCTCCCTCCTCCCCCCCTTCAGCCGCTCCCTCACCCTCCTTGGCTGGCGGCCGCGGCCGCCAGCCCCCCCTCTTCACCCTCCCCCCCCCTCCCCCCCTCAGCCGCGGCCCCCTCCCTCCCCCTCTCAGCCGCTCCCCCCTCCTCTCGCTGCGCCCCCCCCTCCCCCTCTCAGCCGCTCCCCCCTCCTCCTCCCAGCCTCCCCTCTGCACCCACCCGCTTCCCTCCCACCCGCCGCGCCAGCCTCCCCTCCCACCCTCACACCCACCTCCCTCTTCGCCCCTTCTTCCCCTCCCTTCCTCCTCCCTCCCGTCCCACCCTCTTCCTCCCCTCCCTTCCTCCTCCCTCCCCTCCCCTGAACCTTTCTCTCTCTAATTTCTCTCTCTTCAAATTTTAAAAAAGAAACTAGAAAAAAAAGTTTGCAAGTACCTGGAAACAGTTTGTAAGTTTGCTCTTTCTTGCTTTCTTGCTCTTCCTTCCTTGCTCTCTTGATCGTCCTTGCTTTCTTGCTTGAATGTAATGAGGGGAGAAAGAATGAATGAAGGAAGACTATATATAAGAAAAATTAGGTTTTCCTCCTCCTCTCCTATTGGCTTTCCATTCCTCCCCTCTCTCCTATTGGCTTTTCATTTATCTCCTCTCCCATTGGCTCCCATTACTCCCCCTCTCCTATTGAACCCCCATCCCTCATCCATTAGCCCTCCTCCCATCCATCCATTTCTTCTTCCTCCCCATTGCCACCACTCCCATCCCACATTTCCACCACGTCCCATTTTCCAAAATCCCATATTTCCCCATCTCACCCTCCTCTTTTTCATCCCCTATTAACTTCCTCACTCATTTCACTCCCTTATTAGCCTACTCCCCTATTACTTTCCCCTCTCCCATTCCATTCTTCCCTCCCCACTCTCACTTCCACTTCCCATTACTCACTTGCCATTTAAAAACTATTAATATATTATTATACTATTTTTTATACTAATTATCATACACCCTTATTACTTCCCTATCCTATTCCACTCCTCCCTCCTCATTCCCACTTCCACTTCCCATTACTCACTTGCTATACACATTTGCAAACTATTAATATATTATTACATGATTTTTTATACTATTTGTAAACTTACATATGGGCAAAATCACAGGTGTCAAAGCGATCCTATTGTGGTCATACAACAACTGTGCTTTTATTCAAGGGTATATTTATCCTCATCAACAAGCTTATTTACTCAAGGTATGAAGTGCATAATTTGTGCACTAGGTGTTTACTTTGTGCCGAAATTGTTTGCCACACACACACACACATATACATATACCGAGAATTTTCTAATATTATCGCATCTACATTTCTCCAATGGGCATAAAACTTTGTACACTCCTCAACCTAGGTCTTATTGACTTGCATTCAAAGTGGTGCACCCATCTCATAAGTACTTGTTCGGATAACACACCTCCTATGTATTTTATGACGATTGTGCATAACACTAGGAACAAAATGGTGTATCATGTGAGACAGACTATGCAAAGCATATCCAATGGACACAAGACTTTACACGTTCCTCAACCTAGGCAGTATTGACTTGTGTGCAAAGTGGCATCCCCATCCGATAAGTACTTGTTCGAAAAATACACCTACGATCGTGTTTTTTGACGATTATGCATGACACTAAGGCAATAATGGTGTTTTATGCTTGATCGACAATGCAAAGCATATCCGATGGGCACAATACTTTGCACACACCTTCAACTAGGTAGAATCGACTTACATGCAAAGTGGCATGCCCATCCCATAAGTGCTTGATCCTATAACATACCTAGAAACGTGTTTTTTGACGGATGTGCATGACACTAGAGTAAAAATAGTATTTAATGCTCGATAGACCATGCAAAGGATATCCGATGGGCACAAAACTTTTCGTACGCCTCAACCTAGGTGGTATTGAAATGTTCTCAATGAGGCACACCCATCCGATAAGTACTTGGTCAGATAACACACCTAATGGCGTGTTTTTTTGTGAATGTGCATGTCATTAGGAAAAAAATGATGTATAATGCGTGATCGACCATGCAAATCATATCCGATGGTGACAATACTTTGCACGCACCTCAACGTAGTTAAAACGGACTTGCGTGCAAAGTGGAGCCCCCATATGATAAATATTTATTTGAATAACACACCTATGGCCGTGTTTTTATATGGTTGTGCATGACACTAAGGCAAAAACGGTGTGTTATGCTTGATCGACAATGCAAAGCATATCCGATGGGCACGATACTTTGCACACACCTTCAACTAGGTGTAATTGACTTACATGCAAAGTGGCACGCCCATCGCATAAGTGCTTGATCAGATAACACACCTAGCAGTGTGTTTTTTTACGAATGTGCATGGCACTAAGGCAAAAATGGAATTTAATGCTCGATCGACCATGCAAAGCATATCCGATGGGCACGATACTTTGCACACACCTTCAACTAGGTGGAATTGACTTACATGCAAAGTGGCATTCCCATCGCATAAGTGCTTGATCGGATAACACACCTAGCAGCGTGTTTTTTTACGGATGTGCATGGCACTAAGGCAAAAATGGTATTTAATGCTCGATCGACCATGCAAAGCATATCCGATGGGCATAATACTTTTCCTATACCTCAACCTAATTGTTATTAAAATGTTGTCAAAGAGGCACATCCATCCGATAAGTACTTGGTCAGATAACATACCCAAGGGCGTGTTTTTTTGCGGATGTGCATACCACTAGGGAAAAAATGGTGTATAATGCGTGATCGACCATGCAAATCATATCCGATGGTGACAATACTTTGCACGCACCTCAATGTACTTAAAACGGACTTGCGTTCAAAGTGGAGCCCCCATCTGATAAGTACTTATTTGAATAACACACCTATGGCCGTGTTTTTATATGATTGTGCATGACACTAAGGCAAAAACGGTGTGTTATGCTTGATCAACCATGCAAATCATATCCGAAGGTGACAATACTTTGCACACACCTCAAACTAGTTGAAACGGACTTGCGTGCAAACTAGAGCCCCCATCCGATAAGTACTAGTTTGAATAACACATCTAGGACTGCGTTTTTTTACGAATGTGCATGACACTAAGATAAAAACAGTGTTTTATGCTTGATCGACAATGCAAATCATATCCGATGGGCACAATACTTTGCACACACCTTCAACTAGGTAGAATCGACTTACATGCAAAGTGGCATGCCCGTCCCATAAGTGCTTGATCCTATAACATACCTAGAAACGTGTTTTTTGACGGATGTGCATGACACTAGAGTAAAAATAGAATTTAATGCTCGATAGACCATGCAAAGGATATCCGATGGGCACAAAACTTTTCGTACGCCTCAACCTAGGTGGTATTGAAATGTTCTCAATGAGGCACACCCATCCGATAAGTACTTGGTCAGATAACACACCTAATGGCGTGTTTTTTTGTGAATGTGCATGTCATTAGGAAAAAAATGATGTATAATGCGTGATCGACCATGCAAATCATATCTGATGGTGACAATACTTTGCACGCACCTCAACTTAGTTAAAACAGACTTGCGTGCAAAGTGGAGGCCCCATCTGATAAGTATTTATTTGAATAACACACCTATGGCCGTGTTTTTATATGGTTGTGCATGACACTAAGGCAAAAACAGTGTGTTATGCTCGATCGACAATGCAAAGCATATCCGATGGGCACAATACTTTGCACATACCTTTAACTAGGTGGAATTGACTTACATGCAAAGTGGCACGCCCATCGCATAAGTGCTTGATCAGATAACACACCTAGCAGCGTGTTTTTTTACGGATGTGCATGGCACTAAGGTAGGTTGTATTAAAATGTTGTCAAAGAGGCACACCCATCCGATAAGTACTTGGTCAGATAACATACCTAAGGGCGTGTTTTTTTGCGAATGTGCATACCACTAGGGAAAAAACGGTGTATAATGCGTGATCGACCATGTAAATCATATCCGATGGTGACAATACTTTGCACGCACCTCAACATAGTTAAAAAGGACTTGCGTGCAAAGTGGAGGCCCCATCTGATAAGTATTTATTTGAATAACACACCTATGGCCGTGTTTTTATATGGTTGTGCATGACACTAAGGCAAAAACAGTGTGTTATGCTTGATCGACAATGCAAAGCATATCCGATGGGCACAATACTTTGCACACACCTTCAACTAGGTGGAATTAACTTACATGCAAAGTGGCACGCCCATCGCATAAGTGCTTGATCAGATAACACACCTAGCAGCGTGTTTTTTTACGGATGTGCATGGCACTAAGGCAAAAATGGTATTTAATGCTTGATCCACCATGCAAAGCATATCCGATGGGCACAATACTTTGCACATACCTTTAACTAGGTGGAATTGACTTACATGCAAAGTGGCACGCCCATCGCATAAGTGCTTGATCAGATAACACACCTAGCAGCGTGTTTTTTTACGGATGTGCATGGCACTAAGGCAAAAATGGAATTTAATGCTCGATCGACCATGCAAAGCATATTCGATGGGCACGATACTTTGCACACACCTTCAACTAAGTGGAATTGACTTACATGCAAAGTGGCATTCCCATCGCATAAGTGCTTGATCGGATAACACACCTAGCAGCGTGTTTTTTTACGGATGTGCATGGCACTAAGGCAAAAATGGCCTTTAATGCTCGATCGACCATGCAAAGCATATCTGATGGGCATAATACTTTACCTATACCTCAACTTAGGTTGTATTAAAATGTTGTCAAAGAGGCACACCCATCTGATAAGTACTTGGTCAGATAACATACCTAAGGGCGTGTTTTTTTGCGAATGTGCATGCCACTAGGGAAAAAATGGTGTATAATGCGTGATCGACCATGTAAATCATATCCGATGGTGACAATACTTTGCACGCACCTCAACGTAGTTAAAACGAACTTGCGTGCAAAGTGGAGGCCTCATCTGATAAGTATTTATTTGAATAACACACCTATGGCCGTGTTTTTATATGGTTGTGCATGACACTAAGGCAAAAACAGTGTGTTATGCTTGATTGACAATGCAAAGCATATCCGATGGACACAATACTTTGCACACACCTTCAACTAGGTGGAATTAACTTACATGCAAAGTGGCACGCCCATCGCATTAGTGCTTGATCAGATAACACACCTAGCATCGTATTTTTTTACGGATGTGCATGGCACTAAGGCAAAAATGGTATTTAATGCTCGATCAACCATGAAAAGCATATCCGATGGGCACAATACTTTGCACATACCTTTAACTAGGTGGAATTGACTTACATGCAAAGTGGCACGCCCATCCCGTAAGTGCTTGATTGGATAACATACCTATCAGCGTGTTTTTTTACGGATGTGCATGAAACTAGAGCAAAAATAGTATTTAATGGTCGATCGACCATGCAAAGCATATCCGATGGGCACAATACTTTGCACACACCTTCAACTAGGTGGAATTGACTTACATGAAAAGTGGCACGCCCATCGCATAAGTGCTTGATCAGATAACAAACGTAGAAGTGTGTTTTTTAACGGATGTGCATGGCACTAAGGCAAAAATGGTATTTAATGCTCGATCGACCATGCAAAGCATATCCGCGATTGGCACGATCCTTCAACTAGGTGGAATTGACTTACATGCAAAGTGGCATTCCCATCGCATAAGTGCTTGATCGGATAACACACCTAGCAGCGTGTTTTTTTACGGATGTGCACCGGCACTAAGGCAAAAATGGTATTTAATGCTCGATCGACCATGCAAAGCATATCCAATGGGTAAAATACTTTTCCTATACTTCAACTTAGGTCGTATTAAAATGTTGTCAAAGAGGCACACCCATCCGATAAGCACTTGGTCAGATAACATACCTAAGGGCGTGTTTTTTTGCGGATGTGCATACCACTAGGGAAAAAACAGTGTATAATGCGTGATCAACCATGCAAATCATATCCGATGGTGACAATACTTTACACCTCAACCTAGTGGAAACGGACTTGCATGCAAATTGGAGCCCTTATCCGATAAGTACTAGTTTGAATAATACACCTAGGACCGTGTTTTTTCATGGTTGTGCATGACACCAAGGCAAAAACGGTGTCTTATGCTTGATCGACAATGCAAAGCATATCCGATGGGCACAATACTTTGCACACACCTTCAACTAGGTGGAATCGACTTACATGCAAAGTGGCACACCCATCCCATAAGTGCTTGATTGGATAACATACCTAGCAGCGTGTTTTTTGACGGAAGTGCATGACACTAGAGTAAAAATAGTATTTAATACTCGATTGACCATGCAAAGGATATCTGATGGGCACAATACTTTTCACACACTTTCAACTAGGTGGAATTTACTTACATGCAAAGTGGCATTCCCATCGCATAAGTGCTTGATCGGATAACACACCTAGGAGCGTGTTTTTTTACGGATGTGCATGGCACTAAGGCAAAAATGGTATTTACTGCGCGATCGACCATGCAAAGCATATCCGATGGGCATAATACTTTTCTCATACCTCAACCTAGGTGGTATTAAAATGTTGTCAAAGAGGCACACCCATCCGATAAGTACTTGGTCAGATAACATACCTAAGGGCGTGTTTTTTTGCGGATGTGCATACCACTAGCAAAAAAACGGTGTATAATGCGTGATCAACCATGCAAATCATATCCGATGGTGACAATACTTTGCACACACCTCAACCTAGTGGAAACGGACTTGCATGCAAATTGGAGCCCTTATCCGATAAGTACTAGTTTGAATAACACATCTAGGACTGCGTTTTTTTACGAATGTGCATGACACTAAGATAAAAACGGTGTTTTATGCTTGATCGACAATGCAAAGCATATCCGATGGGCACAATACTTTGCACACACCTTCAACTAGGTGGAATCGACTTACATGCAAAGTGGCACGCCCATCCCATAAGTTCTTGATCGGATAACATACCTAGAAGCGTGTTTTTTGACGGATGTGCATGACACTAGAGCAAAAATAGTATTTAATGCTCGATCGACCATGCAAAGCATATCCGATGGGCACAAAACGTTTCGTATGCCTCAACCTAGGTGGTATTGAAATGTTCGCAATGAGGCACACCCATCCGATATGTAATTGGTCAGATAACACACCTAGTAGCGTGTTTTTTTACGGATGTGCATGGCACTAAGGCAAAAATGGTATTTAATGCTCGATCCACCATGCAAAGCATATCCGATGGGCACGATACTTTGCACACACCTTCAACTAGGTGGAATAGACTTATATGCAAAGCGGCACGCGCATCCCATAAGTGCTTGATTGGATTACATACCTAGCAACGTGTTTTTTGACGGATGTGCATGACACTAGAGCAAAAATAGTATTTAATGCTCGATCGACCATGCAAAGCATATCCGATGGACACAAAACGTTTCTTACGCCTTAACCTAGGTGGTATTGAAATGTTCTCAATGAGGCACACCCATTCGATAAGTACTTGGTCAGATAACACACCTAATGGCGTGTATTTTTGCGGATGTGCATATCATTAGGAAAAAAATGGTGTATAATGCGTGATCGACCATGCAAATCATATCCGATGGTGACAATACTTTGCACGCACCTCAATGTAGTTAAAACGGACTTGCGTGCAAAGTGGAGCCCCCATCTGATAAGTACTTATTTGAATAACACACCTATGGCCGTGTTTTTATATGGTTGTGCATGACACTAAGGCAAAAACGGTGTGTTATGCTTGATCGACAATGCAAAGCATATCCGATGAATACAATACTTTGCACACACCTTCAACTAGGTGTAATTGACTTACATGCAAAGTGGCACGCCCATCGCATAAGTGCTTGATCAGATAACACACCTAGCAGCGTGTTTTTTTACGGATGTGCATGGCACTAAGGCAAAAATGGTATTTAATGCTCGATCGACCTTGCAAAGCATATCCGATGGGCACTATACTTTGCACACACCTTCAACTAGCTAGAATCGACTTACATGCAAAGTGGCATGCCCATCCCATAAGTGCTTGATCCTATAACATACCTAGAAACGTGTTTTTTGACGGATGTGCATGACACTAGAGTAAAAATAGTATTTAATGCTCGATAGACCATGCAAAGGATATCCGATGGGCACAAAACTTTTCGTACGCCTCAACCTAGGTGGTATTGAAATGTTCTCAATGAGGCACACCCATCCGATAAGTACTTGGTCAAATAACACACCTAATGGCGTGTTTTTTTGCGGATGTGCATATCATTAGGAAAAAAATGGTGTATAATGCGTGATCGACCATGCAAATCATATTCGATGGTGACAATACGTTGCATGCACCTCAACGTAGTTGAAACGAACTTGCGTGCAAAGTGGATCCCCCATCTGATAAGTACTTATTTGAATATCACACCTATGGCCGTATTTTTATATGGTTGTGCATGACACTAAGGCAGAAACGGTGTGTTATGCTCGATCGACAATACAAAGCATATCCGATGAACACAATACTTTGCACACACCTTCAACTAGGTGTAATTGACTTACATGCAAAGTGGCACGCCCATCGCATAAGTGCTTGATCAGATAACACACCTAGCAGCGTGTTTTTTTACGGATGTGCATGGCACTAAGGCAAAAATGGTATTTAATGCTCAATCAGCCATGCAAATCATATCGGATGGCCACGTTAATTTGCACACATCTTCAACTAGGTGTAATTGACTCACATGCAAAGTGGCATTCCCATTGCATAAGTTCTTGATCGGATAACACACCTAGCAGCGTGTTTTTTTACGAATGTGCATGGCACTAAGGCAAAAATGGTATTTAATGCTCGATCGACCATGCAAAGCATATCCGATGGGCATAATACTTTTCTAATACCTCAACCTAGGTGGTATTAAAATGTTGTCAAAGAGGTACACCCATCCGATAAGTACTTGGTCAGATAACATACCTAAGGGCGTGTTTTTTTGCGGATGTGCATACCACTAGGGAAAAACGGTGTATAATGCGTGATCGACCATGCAAATCATATCTGATGGTGACAATACTTTGCACACACCTCAACCTAGTTGAAACAGACTTGCGTGCAAACTGGAGCCCCCATCCGATAAGTACTAGTCTGAATAACACATCTAGGACTGCGTTTTTTGACGAATGTGCATGGCACTAAGGCAAAAATGGTATTTAATGCTCGATCGACCATGCAAAGGATATCCAATGGGCACAAAACTTTTTTTACGCCTCAACCTAGGTGGTATTGAAATGTTCTCAATGAGGCACACCCATCCGATAAGTACTTGGTCAGATAACACACCTAATGGCGTGTTTTTGTGCGAATGTGCATATCATTAGGGAAAAAATGGTGTATAATGCGTGATCGACCATGCAAATCATATCCGATGGTGACAATACTTTGCATGCACCTCAATGTAGTTAAAACGGACTTGCGTGCAAAGTGGAGCCCCCATCTGATAAGTACTTATTTGAATAACACACCTATGGCCATGTTTTTATATGGTTGTGCATGACAGTAAGGCAGAAATAGTGTGTTATGCTTGATCAACAATGCAAAGCATATTGGATGGGCACAATACTTTGCACACACCTTCAACTAGGTGGAATTGACTTACATGCAAAGTGGCATTCCCATCGCATAAGTACTTAATCGGATAACACACCTAGCAGCGTGTTTTTTTTATGGATGTGCATGATAGGAGCAAAAATAGTATTTAATGCTCGATGGACCATGCAAAGCATATCTGATGGGCACAACACTTTTTGTACACCTCAACTAGGTGGAATTGACTTACATGCAAAGTGGCACCCGCATCCCATTAGTGTTTGATTGGATAACGTACCTAGTAGGCTCATGTTTTTTTACGGATGTGCATGACACTAGAGCAAAAATAGTATTTAATGCTTGATTGACCATGCAAAGGATAACTTGGCATGTCCATCTGATGAGTATTTGATCGCATAACTTCTGCCACTAATAAATTAAGTACTAATTAAAAATTATAATAAATAAGTAGATTATTAAAAAGAGACTAATATTTATGTAATTGTTGCCACTGCAGCTTGCTTGCGAAGGACTCTCACAAAGGAGATGGCTATAGATTTTGTTCCAGGGATGGATGTGATTTTATGTAGCAAAAGAGAAGTAGTTGCATTTGCTACAATCCATGATAGTGATCCCAATTCTCTTTGCCACTTTCGAAGACTTGGCGAAGATAAGGTAGCAGTTACTGTATCAAAGATTCTTAGCGCACATGTTGAGCTAAAGTATAAATGTGGAGATATGGAAACACTTGGAGATGTTATGCCCTACAATACATCCAACAAATCATTTATAGCATGGGACAAAGATGAGACTTATGCAACAGACATTATCAAGAATACAAAGTGCACCACCTTGGATTTTACTATAGGGGACATTCTACAAATGAGATCATTTGCAAATAAGATTGTAGCAGAAGGTGAAGTATTGGGATTTGAACAAGTGGAGCAATGGTCATTTGCGCAGATGAGGATTCTAAAAGTCACTGATGATGGTATGGTTGATAACATAACATCCTTATGTGATCCCTACTATGAGGTAGGCAAGAATATGAGATGGAGCATGCAATTTTTAAACATGAGAAAGAGGCACGTGGTTTTCAATGATAAAGACAACGCATACTACAATATCAAAGGACCTAAAAAGCGTGCCCATGTGCCAGGCTCTATCACTTCAAATGTGGATGATTTCAATATACTCAATTATAGAAGTGACATCTTATCTGGAGTGGATGAGTTCATTGGTTCCAAGAAACAAAATGATTTTAGAAGCGAAGCCTTATCTGGGGTGGATGAATTCTTGCACAGTGAGAAGGGCAAAGGTTTCAATAGCGATGTCTTGTCAAGTGTGGATGAGTTCATGCATATTAACAAACCTGGTGTCAATCAAGGTTGTGGATTTGTGAAAGCCATGCAAGATGTCCCAATGAGTGATGTTCTCTCAGGAGTGGAAGAGTTTCAAGGTTCTCAATACTCTCGTAGAATATTGAATTCATTGAATGGTCCTAAGAGTATGTTAAAAATGAGGATGAGATCAACAGAGGATTATTCAGTATTTAACTTTGATTGTGATATGAACAAGGATGCAACGACCAATCATGGATGCTTGGTTACAAACAAATGTGAGGAGAAGAAGTGCATAAATACAGATAACAATGTGTACGAGGAACGAAAACGGTCATACATATGCATGAAGAGAAAGAGAATCCAGGCAGATCCACAAAAGCAACCAAAGAGGAAGAGAGTAATGAAGGAGGAGAACATGTTAAATGCATTGGGATATCTATGTTGCAAGCGAAGATGTATGCGCTTCATTGATCTTGCAGACATCAGGGAATGTAGAGGACACGTGTGGCAAAGAAGGGGAAGCGAAAGAAATGAATACCTTCTCACAAGTCTCTCTTGCTTTCTTCAGAATGGCAATAAAAGGCTAAGTTCAAGACAAAAGGTAAAACCTCTCGTAAATGGAAAAAGGATTTGCAATAAGGCATATCGCAATATTACTGGATTATCCCATGGTACATATTGGGATTTAGTCACCAAGGCAAAGGGCGGCAACAAATTTAGCATTCACGGTAATAGAGGAAGGTCCAAATCAAGAATCTCAACTGTCAGGGCAGCAGCAATTTTACAAGACTTCATACATGAAAATGCTTTGCCTCAACCCCATATATCTACCAAACTCCCTAACGGTGACGCGATCACTGAAATGCACCTTCCAATGGGCTTGACAAAGCTCGAAGTATTTGACTCTATTGCAGAAAAGCAAAGGCAAAGAGGGGATGCTGTAGCTTCTTCTCATACTTTGTATACTCTTTGGAAGAAGAACTTTGGATATGTTAAAATCCCAAGGAGGCAAAAAATGTCAAAGTGCAATGTCTGTGATGATTTAAAGCGAGCGATTGAGAGTGCAACATGTCCAAATCAAAGGGAATTATACAAAAAAAACCGAAAATCTCATCATGACCTTATTCGACATTCCAGACAAAAATATGCATTTTGGAAGGAGCAAGCTATTTCGCATCCTGATGACTACATGTGTCTTATTGTAGATGGCATGGATCAGAATACAACAACATTGCCTCGTTTTGTTGCCACTCCACCTAAATTACAAGGAAAGCACTTTCTAAAGACACATCTATGTGGAGTGTTAGTGCATGGAATTAAGTTCTTTGCAGATATATGGATTGATTCCTTGCATCTACATGATAGCAATCAAGTTGTAACATCTATTATGAAGGCAATTCGCAATGTACATGCAGAAAAAGGTCGCCTGCCACCGACTTTGAGAATACAAGCTGATAATTGCTGGCGAGAAAATAAGAATGTACTTATGTTTGCCTTCTGCTCCATGCTAGTTGCTCATCGAATCTTCAATGAGGTCGAATGTGGATTTTTGTATGTTGGGCATACACATGAGGATATCGATCAGGTTTTTAGCACAGTCTCAAGGGAGCTTAAATGCAAGGATGTGGAGACAATAGATGACTTGGTAAGAAGATGTGGCAGGCAAGTTGGTGGTCGTAAGGAAAGTACAGTATGTGAGAGGCTCGAAAGAATGTATGATTGGAAGAGCTTCATTCTACCTTTCATACAAACGGGTGGTGATGCATTGACAGGTCATACCAATCCACACTACTTTCGTTTTTTTTTAAAAGATGAAAAACCCGTAATGCAATGGCAACAGTATTCTCATGATACAAAATGGGAACCTGAAGAACCTTACAGTCTCTTAACTTCAATTCCCAGCAAGGAAAGGTATCCAACATGGGCTCCTATACAAGAATTTAATGAGAGGTCTAATTGTGAAATAGATGGATTAAAAGCATTTATTACATACAAAGAGGAAATGCTCCAGAGATATCCTGATTCGAAGCCTGCTTGGAGAGAACACACTACCACTGTAATTAACAAGACACGAAATTTAATAAAGGACCTTGAGAGAATGCGAGGCTCAAAGGATGTCAAGGAAGAATGCAATATGTTTTGGCCAAATGTTCATAACGATTTGCGCCCAGCTCCAGTCTTTGAAAATGATTTTGTATCATTACTCCCACGTCCATATTGTGGACCGAAGAAGAGAGAGTTTATGCCACAAGTAGATATAGAGGTTGATTGTTTTGTTGTGGTTCGGCCATCGGATGATGAATATGAGAATGTGAAGTTTTGGGTTGCAAAAGTAGTTGATGTGCAAAGAGATGACCAAGGGAGAGCTACAACATTTACAGCGGTATGGTATGAGCCAAAGGGCAGGAAGGAGAATATGGATAACAACACATTATATACTAATTGTATAATGAAGGAGTGGGTCCCAAATGATGAAGCAGTCTCTCAAGTTTCGACAGAGACAATCATAGTGTCTTGGCATTCAAGGGCAAAGAAATCAAAGAAGCACATGGGATATGAGGTAGAAGGAAAAATAAAAATACCACAGCAAACTATTTTGCATATACACGAATTTTTAAGGATGCTCGCCATGGAGGAAGTAGAAGGAGATAGCGCAAATGAAGAATGTCCATGATTAAAGCTTTGTATTGAAGTCCATTGATTCAGAAGGATTTTATTTGGGTACTAGGCAAGGAGCCAATCCAAGACAATTATAATCAGAGTCATCACCTCGTATGTCAAATAAGAGTCAAAATATGCACTGGATGTCACCCAAGGGTCAAGGCTTGCCAAGACAATAGGGAGTTAATGCAGATGGCACCTGGCAAGGGACTATCACATTGAGCAATAAGACAATGGGGAGTCAATGCACCCAAGGGGCAAGGCTTGGCAAGATAACTTGTGGGAGTTAATGCAGATGGCACCTGTATTTTGCACTGGATGTCACCCAAGGGTCAAGGCTTGGCAAGACAACAGGGAGTTAATGCAGATGGCACCTGGCAAGGGACTATCGCATTGAGCAATAAGACAATGGGGAGTCAATGCACCCAAGGGGCAAGGCTTGGCAAGACAAGCCTAGGTCAAATTATGCAGATGGCAACTGGCAAGGGACTGTCGTGACATTGAGCAATAAGACAATGGGGTGTCAAATTATGCAGATGGCACGAATTGAGGCTCTTTAAGAGCAACAATTTAAATTGTAAACATATGTTCAATCTATATCATTTTGGATATAAAGACTGTAGCTAAGAGCAACGTCTCTCAATGTAATCATATACATAATTTAGCTACAATTGCTATTATCCCTCTTTGGTCTTATGGCATCATGTCTTCTTTCTATTTATTAAAAGTTTTGTTAAATTTTGTGCATATTGCCGAGTGACAATGTTATTTTCATGAAATATTTAAGTCTCCTTTCATGGATTTATAAATTTATCATGTCAATGAAAAACGTCAAGGAAAAATATTTAAAATAATTAAATTAACAAATAACTTAGATATAGCTAGAATTTCTAATATAGGATTATTTCAAATTCTTGCATGTTGGTGTAAAAGTATAGATTGAAAAAACAATATTTGTATGTGAATATGATAGAGCCACAAAGTGAACTTTTGATTTGGGAAGGAAAAACGTCAAGGAAAAATATTAAAAATAATTAAATTAACAAATAACTTAGATATAGCTAGAATTTCTAATATAGGATTATTTCAAATTCTTGCATGTTGGTGCAAAAGTATAGATTGAAAAAACAATATTTTTATGTGAATATGACAGTGCCACAAAGTGAACTTTTGATTTGGGAAGAAACTTTTTAGAAAGTAAAATTTTGATTTGGAAAGGATATTTTCATAAAGTAAAGTTCTCATTTGGGAAGGATTTTTGGGCTTCGTCCAAAAACAACACAAAAAGTCCAAAATTAATGAAATAGGTGTTTCCTATGACAACTCATATTGAGTCATTCAAGAATATCATCAATCAACTTGCTACTGCCTGTTGGTGGACCTGTTCCATGAAATCAATTGGTGACCTATCTTCTTAACACTGTGAGGACACCATCCCATAATATGATAACATTGTTACCATCCTTTCTAACAAAAATGAGATTGAGTTCGATCAAACATGTATTTCTTTGATTGAGTACACCCAACTACACGAGTGTCATAAAGAACCTCATGAAATTGTCATGATAACAATGGATGATGTAGATTCAGAGACAGCTTGTGTTGCTTGCAAGCGTCCTTTCTCAAAATATGGATGTGGTGGTAATTCGTACAGAGGTGATAATTCTTCTCATCTCAAATATCCTAAGAAACATTGTTCTGATTGTGATAAGCATGGTCACCTTATCTCTGATTGTTGGGCTCGACAATATGATGAGGAACATAGTGTTACCACTAAGCAACCCCACTTATACAAAAATTCTCCTTGTGAATATTGTGGTGGAAATCATCCATCCTTTTGGTGTTACACGAGAAGTTATGATCGCAAACGTAATCAAGATATGCCACTCAACAACAGGATGCCCATACACATCAAGAGGCAAATCATATCTGATCTAATGGCTCTTCAGAGAGGATACTTCATGTTTGAGATGGTTCCACTTTTATTGTTGATTTTGGTGCTACTGATAATATGACCTATCAATCTCAATGGTCACATAATTATCATGCTCTTCCTCAGAAGAAATTGGTTTATCTTCTTGATGACACTTCTTGTCAAGTCATGGGTGTTGGTGATTTATATCTTGGCATTCTTTCTTCGACAAGAGTCTTGCGAGGCATTCTCCATGTTTCATATCTTCAGAGAAATTTTCTTTCTGTTGCATTACTTGTTGATCTTGGTCTCTTTATTGGCTTTGATCACACATAGTGTCATATTGAAAAAGATGGACATAGCATAGTAGTTGCTCCTCGGCATGGTAACCGCTTTCAACTTTCCTTAAATGATGATATTGCCAATGTGATTACAGCCCCTAGTGATTTGGACTGCAAGCTATGGCATCATCATTTTGTTCATTCGGATTTTGCTAAGCTACTTTCTATCAATCTTCATGATCTTGTGGATGGTATGGATCTCCCAACTCGTCCTCACATGGGCCTCTGTGAATATTGTGCTCTTGGCAAGCATCATCAAAAACCCTTTCATGTATCTACTTCAACTCATCATATGCTTTATTGGATCTCATTCACACTAATATATGTGGACCTTTTCCTCCATCTAAGTCTTTCTATAGGTATTTCATCATTTTCATTGATGATTTTTCAAGATATACAAGTGCATCTCTTGCGACATAAGTTAGAGGTGTTATCAATATTCAAGCAATATAAAACTGCCGCGCAACTTCATCCTGGTTTTCCTATCAAGACCCTTCGTAGAGACAATGGTGGAGAATATATTTCTAATCTTTTTTATGATTATTGCATTGAGTGTGGTATTCATGATGAATATATTGTTCCATACTCTCCTCAACAAAATGGTGGTGCATAACATAAGAACTGCACTTCTCTTGATGCTATGCAATGTATGCTTTTTCATTCTGAATTATCTTGGACCTTTTGGGCAGAAGCAATTCTGATAGCCATCTTTGTGCAAAATCATCTTTCTACAACTGCACCTTCTGGTAAGATACCAATCATAGTTTGGATAGGGTAGACTCCTTCAGTATCACATTTTTGAACTTTTGGCTACATTGCTTATATTCATGTACCAAAAGAGACACAGAAAAATCTAGATCTTCTTGGCTTGAAGGTCATATTCATTGATATTCTCCTGATTCTAAAGGTTATATATTCTATGATCCCTCTTCTAAGAAGGTGATAATTAGTTGTGATGCCATATTCAATGAGCAATTAATGGGAGGGACATGGTCTACTGAGGATGCAGAGGATACTGAGTCCTTGCTTACTGCCTTTCCTTTTCTATTTGATGATGATTCTACTTCTGATGTCATTACTACTTCTTCATCTGAAGGCATCACTACTACTCCATTTTCAGAGCAATGTGTTGACAATCTTGATTGCCATCCTGCACACACATAGGCCTTTGATGATAGTGTTGATATTTATGTTGATCTGCCTATTGATTTTGAACATGGTTCTCCTCACAATTGTGTTGATGACATTCACATCATTGATCATGCAATGGACCCTACTACTTATACAGAAGATATCTCTTCTGTGCAAAAGAGTCAATGGAAAGAGGCCATGGAAGCTGAATATGATTCTTTAATCTCTAAAGGTACATGGATTGTTACTGAACTACCTCCTGGTCATACTCCTATCAAATGTAAGTGGGTTTATAAATGTGACGCTCCAATTTTGTATATAAAATATTTTGGAATATATATCACAGATAGTGTTCAAAAAGGATGGTTTTGATGTTTTGAAGGTTTTGGGAAAGTTTGGTGTTGGTCGAAAATTTTTGGTTTTTGTCCATTATGATGTCGGCTAGATTTTGCGGCTTGATTTTGAGCTGGTTAGAGAAATAATTTGAAGAAACTCTGTATGAGAGAGTTTTAGATCTTGTTGAGTAGAAAAACTTTGTTCCAGTGAAAAATTTGTGGTTCACTCGTTTGCATGCCTATATGGAGGTCAGAAGTTGCTAACAAAGTGGTTTTGAGCTAAAAGTGCATCTAGATTTCTGCATCAAGAATTGCAGGTATTAGATAGAGGTCGAGATGGACGAGTTAGCCATGAAAGGTCAAATGCAAAGGGAAAGAAGAGGGCCCGATCTTCGAGATGAGCTATTGAGCTTGTCCATTGGATCTATGAGGCAAGCGTGGTGATGCTCCGAACAGAGCCATTTTCATGCCTTCAAAAAAAAAAAAGGAGAGACGTCGAGATTTCGTATGCGTTTGCTATCAAAAGCGCATGCTAAAAGAAGGTGAAAAGCACATGCACACTTTTCGAGAAAAGCTGTTTTGGGTAGAATTTAGGGGCTTCTGGCCGTCTTTTTTTGGGTCATGAAAGGCTATAAAAGAAGAGGAGATTGTGAGAAGGAGAACACACAATCCAACGCACGCATATTGAGGATGAGAGAAAGAGAAGAGAAGGCACACATCTTGAGGTTGCTGGAGTGAAGAGAAGGCACGCATATCGAGGTGCCACGAAAGTGACAATAGCGCACACGAATCGAGGCAGTGCAAAGAAGAATATAAGATTAAGATATTTTGAGAGTGAGAGTGTGATTGAGATTTGATCTTTTGATCATATGATTTTGAACATATTCATGCGAGTCAGAGTGAGTGAGATAGCTCGGGGGTGGACGGGTGGTATCGAGCTCCTTCATGGAGTGATTCTTCTCCAAAATTATTGTAAAGACTCATCAGTTTGATTCATACTGGAATCTCTCTTCTTGTTGATTCGTGATTATTATCTTGCTACAATTTTGATCGTGATTGTGAAAGAATGGTGCATGACAAGTGGTATCAGAGGCCGGTTTCGATGGCAGACAACGAGGCAATTATGAAGAAACTAGAAGAACAAGATTCATTGATTCGAAGGCTAACCATGGAATTAAATAGATTGTGCAAAGGAAAAGGCATAGCAGATGATGGAGCTAGTGGTGGTGCTGCTGGCAGAAATTTAGAAGATGAAGAGGTCTATGTCGAGCTTGGTGTCGGGGTACCGAGCCGAAGGAGACAAAGAGGTGAGGAAGATGTTACCGAATCTGCTCTTTTGCAAGTTTTTAAGAAAGCGAAACTCTCTGAATTTGATGGTGAGAAGAAGACCGGGGAAGATTCGGAAGCGTGGCTCGAAGAACTTGAAGATTTCTTTGCTCTACGAGAGTTTGATGAAGCGGGAAAGGCTAAGGTCGTGGCACTACAGTTACGTGGAGTTGCAAAACTATGGTGGAAGTCGCATGTGCAAATCCAACAACGTCAAGACCAACCCATCACATGGGCTGAATTCAAAACTGCTGCTAAAAAGAGGTATTGTTCTCCACATTATTATATGGAAAAGAAGATGGAATTCTATAATTTCAAGCAAGTACAAGAGGGAAAACATAATCTTTCTGTGGATGAGTATAAAGAGAAGTTCCTGCAATTACATAAGTATGCACCTGAGGTCATAGGTGAAGCTCTTACTCACAAATTTGTGGAAGGGCTTAAGGAAGATCTTTTATATATGATGAAAGGAACAGGATCAAGTGATTTCTTGGATGTTGTCGCTAAGGCCAAAAACTTTGAAAAGATGGAAGAATATAACCTAAGAAAGATAGCAAAATCAAAGTTCATTCCAACAGGTCATCGTTTTCAAGGGTCACAAGGTTCAAGTATGCCTCAACGAAAATCTTATTATTCGAATATGCCTAGATTTCAAGAGAGGAGTAGCCAACCTAGGTGCAACTAAGTGGGAAGGCCAAACTTTACTAACCGAGATCAGAATCAGAATCAGAATCAAAATCAAAATCAAAGAAATAAAGGAGTTTCAAATCAGAAAACCCAAGAAAACGCACCTTGGAAAAGTGATCCAGAGTTTATTGAACAGGCAAGAAGATTGGAATTATGTTCCCCATGTGGTGAGCAAGGTCATCGAACATTTGAGTGCCCGAATAAAACAAAATTTAATTTTATGAAAGAACCAATGATGGGAGCAAAGACGAATCAGATGAATCCAACCATCGATGAAGTGGGGGACAAAGGTAAGTGCTTGGAACCTATGAAATGTATGGCATCTTCCACAACTCATATGCATGCATCTGTGATTAAAGTGATGGGGAAAATTGGGAATCAAAACATAAGTTTTCTTATTGACTACGGTAGCACTCATTGTTTTATATCCCCGAAATTCCTCAAGACTCTAAACATAGAAATTAGGAATCAAGTCAAAAAACCAGTCCAACTTGCTAATGGAAAATTACATTATACTCAAGGGCTTTTAGAAAATCTTTCCTTCAGTTTAGCACAGAGGAAGAGTAAGGGAGATTTTTATGTTATTGAGATGGGGAAGTGTGACGCTATTATTGGAATGGATTGATGAAATGTAAACAAAGCAGTTATTGATTGTGGAGAAAGGACTATTAATTTTCTTAATGAAGATGGCAAAGATAAAATTATTCAAGGAGAAGAAAGAGATAGTAAAGCTTCTTTCATATCAGCCATGAAATTGCTGTGAGGAGTAAGACAGGGCTGTGACACATTCCTCGTCTTTGCTGATAAGTTAAAGGAGGGAAGTGAAGATGAGACAGTACCACACTATGTTACAAAACTCCTTGAAGATTTCCAATGTGTTTCCTGATGATTTACCTGGGATGCCACCCCCTAGACATCTTGACCATGCTATAGAGTTAGAACGAGGTGCAAGTCCTTATTGTCGGGCTCCCTATAGATTTAATGTGGATGAACTAAAGGAGTTAAAACTTCAACTGGATGACTTGTTAAAGAAAGGGCTTATAAAGCCTAGCGTTTCTCCTTGGGCAGTATTATTTCAAAAGAAAAAGGATGGAGCTTATAAGCTTTGCATTGACTATAGAGGATTGAATCGGCATACTATAAAGAATAAGTACCCTCTACCTCACATTGATGAATTGTTGACTCAATTGAATGGTGCCACAGTGTTCTCTAAAATTGATTTGTGATCTAGTTACCATCAGATACGTATTAAGGAGGAGGACATTCCTAAAACTGCCTTTAGAACTCGCTATGGCCATTATGAATTTACTGTGCTTGCTTGACCAATGCACCCGCTACCTTCATGTGTCTGATGAATGATGTATTCCGTGAGTATTTAGATGACTTCATTCTGGTTTTCTTGGACGACATTTTTGTATATTCCAAGAATGGGGAACAACATGAACAACATCTAAGGAAAACACTTGAAAAGTTACGGGAGCATAAACTTTATGGGAAAAAGAGCAAATGTTTCTTCGCTAAGGAAAAGCTTGTGTATTTGGGTCATGTGATTTCAAAAGATGGTATTCATATTAATCCTGACAAAGCAAGGCTTATTTTTGAGTGGCCTAGACCAAAAAATGTAAGGGAGGTAAGAGGCTTTATTGGCTTAGCACAATATGAGAGAAAACATATCAAAGATTTCTCAAAAATAGCCTCTCCACTTACTGATTTGACAAAACTTGACAAGCAGTTTATATGGACGGAGAAGTGTCAACAAGCTTTTGATACTATAAAAGACAAAGTGGCTGAAAATTGTATTCTCAAGATACCCAAGATGGGTAAACCTTTTGTAGTGACACGTGATGCTAGTGGTACCCAACTTAGATGTGTACTTTCTCAAGATGGTCGTGTAGTGGAATATGAGTCTCGAAAATTAAGGAAGCATGAAGAGAACTATCCCATGCATGATCTCAAATTGGCTGCCGTTGTTCATGCATTGAAACATTGGAGACACTTTCTACTTAGTGTAAAGTTCGAACTTCGAACAGATCATGAAAGTTTGAAGTACCGCTTCACTCAACCATTATTGAATAATAGGCAAAGAGGATGGATGAATCTTCTTTTCGAGTATGACTTTGAGATTAAGTACATTGAGGGAAAGGAGAATACGGTGGCTGATGCTTCAAGTAGAAGACCTTTCATGAATGCCATCACCCTTATTCGTCCTGATCTTGCAGAGAACATTAGAAATGAACTTGAACATGATGTTTTTTATGCACCTATTCTTCAAAAGATTGCTCAAACACCTTGTGAAAAGATTGAAGGAAAGTTTCATTTGGTGAATGGTAATTTATATTGCCATGATAGACTTTGTGTACAATGTGATTCACCTTTGAGATGGAAAATCTTGTATGATTATCACGATGCTCCATTTTTGGGACATGTTGGATATAACAAAACATACAACAAGGTTCGAAAATCATTTTATTGGCTTGCACTAAAGCGTGATGTTCGTCGTTATGTCCAAGAATGCTTACAATGTCAACAAGTGAAGGTGGAACAACATAAGATGCCTAGTAAGATGCAACCTTTGGATATACCTTTCAAGAAGTGGGAATCAATATCCATGGATTTTATTACTAAACTACCTACAGCTCGAGAGGGATATGATACCATTTTTATCATCATTGATCGTCTTACCAAAATGGCACATTTCTTTCCTATGAAAAAGATTGATGGTGCTCTTGAGGTAGCTAAGTTGTTTGTGAAAGAAATTTTCTGATTGCATGGGATGCCTAAAAGTATTGTGTCAGATAGGGATTCCAAATTTACTTCTAATTTTTGGAAGGCCACATTCAAAGCAATTGGGATGGAGCTTAAGATGAATACAGCTTTTCACCCACAAACAGATGGAGAAACTCAAAGGGTTAATCACGTACTTGAGGATATGCTTCGAATGTATGTTAATGAGAAGCAAACAAATTGGACTGAATTCCTATCCTTAGCCGAGTTTGCTTATAATAGTTCATGGCATAGCTCCATTCAAATGACTCCATTTGAAGCCATGTATGGTCGAAATTGCCACTCTCCTGTGAATTTTGCAAATCCTCAAAATAGAGTCAAAGTGTCTAGACAAATGCTTGAGAGGATGGATGAGGAAGTGAAATTGATTTGGAAGAGCATAAGACACGCAAAAGCATTACTATGATAAGAAGCGGTCTTTCTGTGAATTTCAAATTGGGGAGATGGTATTTCTGAAAGTAATACCTAAATGCAGTAATCTAATCCTTGGGAAGGATAGAAGACTCTCACCTTGTTTTGCAGGACCTTTTAAAATCTTAAAGAGGGTGGGAACGCTTGCATATCAACTTGAACTGCCTGAGAACATAAAAGTGCATCTTGTTTTCCATGTCTGTTTATTGAAATCTTATGTTGCCAACCCAACTCATATTTTGCAGGACAAGTCTAGGATCATGGAGGATGGGACTTTGAAAGTCGAACTTGAATATATATTGGATAGGAACACGAAATAGCTTAGTAATAGAACAATAGAAGAAGTTTTGGTTAAGTGGGATGCTTATCCTATAGAAGATGCTTCATGGGTAGACTTAGATGCCTTACTGAGTTTCCTTCATTTAAACTCTGAGGACAGAGTTCCTGAAGAGGGAACGGATGTGATGCTCCAATTTTGTATATGAAATATTTTGGAATATATATCACAGATAGTGTTCAAAAAGGATGGTTTTGATGTTTTGAAGGTTTTGGGAAAGTTGGTCGAAAAATTTTGGTTTTTGTCCATTATGGTGTCGGTTGGATTTTGCGGCTTAATTTTGAGTTGGTTAGAGAAATAATTTGAAGAAACTCTGTGTGAGAGAGTTTTAGATCTTATTGAGTAGAAAAACTTTGTTCTAGTGAAAAATTTGTGGTTCACTCGTTTGCATGCCTGTATGGAGGTCAGAAGTTGCTAACAAAGTGGTTTTGAGCTAAAAGTGCATTTAGATTTCTGTGTCAAGAATTGCAGGTATTAGACGGAGGTCGAGATGGAAGAGTTAGCCATGAAAGGTCAAATGCAAAGGGAAAGAAGAGGGCCCGATCTTCGAGATGAGCTATTGAGCTTGTCCATTGGATCTACGAGGTAGGCGTGGTGATGCTCCGAACAGGGCCCTTTTCATGCCTTAAAAAAAAAAACGGAGAGACGTCGAGATTCCGTACGCGTTTGCTATCAAAAGAACATGCTAAAAGAAGGTGAAAAGCACACGCACACTTTTCGAGAAAAGCTATTTTTGGCCGAATTTGGGGGCTTTTGGCCGTCTTTTTTTGGGTCATGAAAGGCTATAAAAGAAGAGGAGATCGTGAGAAGGAGAACACACAATCCAATGCACGCTCATCGAAGCTGAGCGAAAGAGAAGAGAAGGCACGCATCTCGAGGTTGCTCGAGCGAAGAGAAGGCACGCATTCTGAGGCATTGTGAAAGTGACAATAGCACACGTGAATTAAGGCAGCGCAAAGAAAAAGATAAGATCAACATATTTTGAGAGTGAGAGTGAGAGTGAGAGTGTGATTGAAATTTGATCTTTTGATCATCTGATTTGAACATCTTCATGCGAGTGAGAGTGAGAGTGAGAGTGAGAGTCAGATAGCTCGGGGGTGGACGGGTGGTATCGAGCTCCTTCATGGAGTGATTCTTCTCTAAAATTATTGTAAAGACTCATCAGTTTGATTCATACTGGAATCTCTCTTCTTGTTCATTCGTGATTATTATCTTGCTACAATTTGATCGTGATTGTGAAAGAACAGTGCGTGACAATAAAACCAAAACCAAAGCTGATGGTTCTTTTGACAAGTTTAAAGCTCGTCTGGTTGCGAAAGGATACTCACAAATTGCACGAGTTGATTATCATGATATATTTTCACCCATTGTTCATAGTACAAGCATTCGGGTACTCTTGGATTTTGCTACTTAATTTGATTTGGAGATTTATCAAATGGATGTGAAAATTGCTTTTCTTAATGGAGATCTTAAAGGGGAGATTCATATGGAGCAGCCAGAAGGATTCATACTTCCTGGTATCAAGTTCAGCGATATTATCAAGGGAATTCAGCTACTTCGACAAACAAAATTCATTCAAGATGGAGTTCAAAAGTTTGGCTAGATGAATGCTCACTCTACGACCTCTCCTTGTCTTGTGATCTCTATTAAAAGTACTCAAAAAACTCATGATGTTGTGGTTTCACATCAACCCTATGCCAATCTTGTTGGTTGCCTATAGTTTGTCGGGTTGAACACTCGACCATCATCATCACTGGCTACAGCAACCCTGATTCCTTAGCATCCAGCCTTTGTCCTCTACTATTTCTAGCATGCCATCGAAGCTTCTCACACAGGAGCGCACAGGTGGGAGGCAGCGCCATCTATTGTATCAGTTTTACAGTAATCAAAATTTTGATTCTCCATACTATCTACTTTTCTCTCTTGCATACGAGATCCTGTTATCTATTGAGCACAGACGTTGTATTGTTTTCTTACATGGTATCAGAGCTTGGGCTCTAGCAAGAAGATTTGGTAGTGTGTTCCTATTTGCGAGCAGATTGTGAGAGATGGTCCAACCTGCAAGACTGCGAATCCCACCATTCGACGAAAGTGGAAAGTTGGACGGCACTAACTATCCACTTTGGAAGTTCAAGATGAAGAACATCCTAAGTGCATACGAGCTTTGGGATACTGCTACTAGGGTGGACGTGAAGCCGGTTGCGAGACCGGATCTAGCCAATGCAGGACAACAAATAGTACCAACTGTGGATCAGATTCCCATGTGGACAAGAAAAAATGCAGATGCGTTGTGTTCTATTGTCTGAAGTGTAAGTGATTCTATCATGGCGTTAATTCAACATCTCACCACTGCGGAGGAGGCATGGACGGTCTTGAAAAATTAGTACCAGACCATGAATCAGATGCGGATTCACAATCTAGAGACAACTCGCAAACGAGAAACTGTCTGAGTCTAAAATGGCAGAGAAGTTCATCATCAGGGTGAAGAATCTGCATGATCAGATGACTACAATTGGCATCACCATCACCAGCAAGAATCTAGCATGAAGGTGCATACTGTCTTGTTACAATGCTAAATGCACAGAACAAAAATCCGCCCCTCAACTTT
Organism: Dipteris shenzhenensis; assembly: GCF_047967505.1. Taxonomy (NCBI): domain Eukaryota; kingdom Viridiplantae; phylum Streptophyta; class Polypodiopsida; order Gleicheniales; family Dipteridaceae; genus Dipteris; species Dipteris shenzhenensis. The sequence goes on from NC_141616.1 coordinate 29,593,495, forward strand.
GAGGATTTCAGCGCAATGCTTCTAGAGGAGGAGATGCGTCAAAAGACAAGGACTGGAGAAGATTCGGCTTTCTTGGCTGGATCAAATAAAGGTAAGGGTAAGGACTCTAGTAACCCATCTTCTTCTGATGATAAAAAGAGAAAGAAGAAGATCAAGTGCTTCTATTGCAACAAGGCATGGAACAAGCAGAATGAGTGCCGGAAGAAGATTGTAGATGAGAAGAATGGAGTAAAGAAAGAGTCCAGCAACAGTGCACAGGCAGTACTAGTAGAGCTGTTCATAGCATTGAGGAGATTTGCACAGAGCCAGCAGTTCATGTACCTGTGGATGAACCTTGGATTATTAACAGTGGTGCATCACGCCACATGACCAGTCAGAAGGATTTGTATACCTCTCTACATCCAGTAGGGACTGACATCCTAGTAGCAATCAATAATGATGCCAAATGTCTAGCAAAAGGAAAAGGTACGATTGCTTTCAAGTCAGATGGAGTTGTAAAACAGTTGTCCGATGTTCTTTATGTGCCAGATATCAAGAGGAACTTGTTATCCATTTCTGCGATCACGGATCGGGACCTCAAAGTTCAGTTCGATAAGAATGGTGCACAGATCTTGGATCTTCAAGGGAAGGTCATTGGTAAAGATACACGGCACAACAATATCTACGAACTCTTAGCTTTCAGTGCTCGAGCCGATGTGAGCAAACACTAAGCTGTGGCATGAGAGGTTTGGTCATCTAAACCTTAGTTCTTTAAAGGAGATGCATAAAAGTGGAATGATTGCAGACCTACCAGAAATTACAGATCTGCTCGATGTATGTGAAACTTGCATGATGGGCAAGCAACATCGGCAGCCCTTTCCTAAAGAGTCCAGTAAGGCAAAGGCTCCTTTAGAGCTCTTTCGCATGGACCTCTGTGGAAAGATGGAGACGGAAGCTTTGGGTGGTTCCTACTACTTCACGCCGCTGATCGATGACTACAGGAGAAGGATATGGATATACTTCCTGAAGACTAAAGATGAGGCTTTTAGTAAGTTCAAAGAATGGCATGTAATGGTCGAGAAAGAAACGGGGAGGAAGGTGAAGAAGTTGAGATCAGACAGAGGTGGTGAGTTCACATCAAGTGAATTTGAAAGTTACTGCAAAAGTCATAAGATCAAGAGGTGAAACCCTTGCCACATACATCACAGCAAAATGGAGTAGCAGAGCGCAAGATGTGTGTCATCTATGAAATGGGCAGGAGTATGATGAAAGGGAAAGATTTGCCAAAGACATTCTGGGTTGAAGCATGTAACATGACAGTTTACATTCTGAATCGTAGCTACACGAAGGCTATGAATTCTAGTAAGAAACCTTTAGCTGCACATTTCAGACTTTTTGGATGTGACTGTTTTGTGCATGTCCGTGATGCTAACAGGACCAAATGGGAACCGAAGAGCCGGAAGTGTATTTTCTTGGGCTAGAGTGAAGAGGTGAAGGGTTACCGTCTCTATAATCCTGTTACCAAGAAGGTAATAGTAAGTCACGATGTGGTTTTTCAGAATAGTCACATCAAGTGGAGGAGGATGCTTCCTTCCCAGACAACCAGGACCAGGATATCCATCCAGTACAACCACCAACAGCAGACCGAACTCCCCCAATGGTGCTTGGGAGGATTCAAGATAAAGAAGAGGAAGAAGAGCCTGCAGAACCACAACGGCAACAGACATTTTGAAGTGGGTAAAATAGCTTTTGGATGGCAGAGAACCTCTAGCCATTGCGGAGGAACCACGACAAACATCACCGGTCCAAGAGATTAGAGGAGCAAAGAAGGGCGCAGGAACACTTGGTCAACTACGCTTTGATGACAGAGGTGATCCGTGCTGAAGAACCCAAGTGTCTTGAAGAGGTACAGGGTGATGATAGGTGGATGGAGGCTATGCAGTCGGAGTATGGCTTCATAATGAAGAACAACACTTGGGACCTTGTGGATCAACCACCAAAATGCAAGGTAATTGGCACCAAGTGGGTGTACAAGACCAAGTACAAGTCCGACGGCACGTTGGATAAGTACAAGGCTCGGCTCATGGAAAAAGGATTCACACAGGTACATGGTTTTAATTATTAGGATACTTTTGCTCCCACAGCTCGACTAACCACAATTCGCAGTGTTTTGGCGTTAGCAGCACATGAAAGTTCGCTCGTGTTTTAGATGGATGTAAAATCCACCTTTCTGAATGGAGATCTCAAGGAGGAGGTATACATGGAACAACCACCAGGCTTTGTGATCCTCGGTTTATAAGGTAGAGTCTGTAAACAAAAGAAGGCACTTTACGGGCTGAAATAGGCCCCACGAGCATGGTACCAGTAGATGGATGCCTACTTTTTGCAAAACGGGTTCAAGAGGAGCCCATTTGATGCAAATTTGTATATCTACAGAGAAGGAGGCAGGTGTATGATCGTGGTCCTTTATGTGGATGACCTTGTCATAACAAGGAACCATGAAGAAAAGATCTCGTAGACAAAGCAGTTGCTAGGAAGAGAGTTTGAAATGAAAGACCTCGGACTGACGCATTTGTGTTTGGGGATTGAAGTTTGGCAAGAGCCAAAGCAGATCTTCATCTCACATCTGAAGTATGATGGAGAGATACTGAAGGCATTTGGCATGGCTGAGTGCAAGACAGTTGGCACTCCTATGGAGGTTGATGTGAAGCTCTCAAACGAGGATTCATCACCACTGGTGGACGAAGCGAAGTACAGAAGTCTTGTGGGTAGTTTGATTTACTTGTGCAACACACGGTCGGACATCAGCTTTGCGACTGGTGTACTAAGCAAGTTTTCCAATAAGCCCCGAGAGAACCATTGGAGGGTAGGGATGAGGTGCTGAAATACATCACAGGCACACTTAATTTTTAGTCCCTAAGAAATCTAGCCTAATTATCACTTCGATCATTTGAGACAGTCTATAATTCCCTTGGCAGACTGTTCATGAGAATTAAGTCATCTAATGAGTAGTTCTTACAATTTCCCTGGCAGAATATTCATAAAGGTGAAGTCATTTAATGCATAGTCTCTAAGAAATTAATTCTTCTAATATATTGACTCTAGGCAATTTATCATCAAGAGTACCCTCGCCTCTTGATAGAATTTGTGATCCAGTTTAAGGAGCATGGGAACCTATAAGGGGTTGTTGTTATATAGGTGTTTATTAGCTTTTTAGAAATTTCAAGTTGTTTTGATTTTTGCATGAGATTATAGTGAGAGAGTCTTGCCATTGAGAAAAGAAGAGCCAGGAAAAGAGATAAAGGAAGGCGGGTGGAATATCTCATAATTGAGGAGCTAAAAAATGCTACTTTTGAGTGTAAGAAAAGTTTGAATGAAGGAAAAAGAAAGTTATGGTGGGCAACATTAAAAAGCGTAATATGTCAATCAGGTTAGGAATTTGAATATTCAAGCTTAGAATGTATCATTAGGAAAGATGTTTAATGTTTCTATAATAGCATAGTTGAAGCTCATAGACAAGGAAGGTTTAGTGGAAAATCAGCCTTGTGGGATTTCTTTTAAAGGTGGCACAAAACATAGTTGCAGTCAAAGCAAGGGCAGAGGTTCAATGAGTCTACAAAAACCATATATGAAGTTATAAGGCTATGGGGTGGCCCATGTCTACATAACTTCTTGAGTATAAACCTTGGAGGCCCATCTTTATCTACCACTAGAAGGCAAGGAAGGAAGACATAATTTATTTGTGGTGAGCAAAAATACATATTTAATGCTATTGGGGAGATCGATATGGATGCAAAGAAATGATATGGAGTTTTCCCTGTAGTGCCAGTCATAATAGTGGACAATGAGACAAGCGCTAAGCGTCATATAAGGTAATTTTAGCTTTCTATGAATTTTACATTTTTCTCTATATTCAAGAGATTTATATTTGGAACTTTTGAGAGTATTGGGAGAATATTAAACTTCATAATCTCTTGATGTAATTAATGGAATGCAAAAAACGACACCCTTATTGGGTTTGTGGAAGGACATGAGAATATCATCAATGCTCATCAAATGAATTAATTGTTGTTGGTGAGGCATCCCAAGGATACTTCAACATTATAGATGCCTTTCAGAATCATGTCATAGGTCATTATGCTAGACTTTTGATTGTTAATCCTCTTCATCATCTTCTTCCACAACTGGCTTTGGTTATCCATTGCACATGCGATCGTTTTGATAGTGAATTGTGATTTTGTAAGAAACCAATGGAGTCGTGTGAAGAGATTGTGGAATGCAAACATAAAGGATAATGTTGGACCCATAATCGAGCATGCTTCAGATGGGGATAGTAAGAGATGCAAGCTGATGCTTGAAGATTATTTGAAGAAAACCGACCATCCTTTTTTAATCAATTGATGTGGGTGGAATTTGAGAGCAAAACGTGTAGGAGGTAATGCTTATGGCCTTCATGATCAAGACTTTGTACATTGTGGAAAGAAACTTACAAGCTTGCTTGATAGTGTAAGAAAATAGTACGCAGTGGAAGATAACAACAAAACGCAAGTACACGATGGAAAGCTGGAGAGAATACAAAAAATTCTAATATACCAAACTGCTGATACAACTGATGGTTGGCTGTCCACCCGTGCGCTCTACAGACAGAGCTTCGATGGTGATCTAGACAGATGCTGGACGGAGGACTATGAGCGTGAAGAACTGGTGATCTGATGATAGGGGGTGGCCACTTATATAGTGTAAGTGGTTGACGGTCGGCCCTGTAATAGGCAGTCGGCCTAATAGACAGTCGGCCTGGAAGACCAACCGACCCTTCAGAAAACATGCCGTCGGGCAGATGAAGGATCGCGCATAGGTCATACCTGCCGCTGGGGGCTTTGCCCCCAGACCCCCACCGGGGGCCTGCGCCCCCCGGACCCCCTGCTATCGGGGGGGCTATCGCCCCCCCGAACCCCCCCTTTGTGCAGACGGGTATCTACTCTTGGCTCCTAAGCCGTCTCATAACCATCTGGTCTACTCTAAGACCCCTTCCAGTGTCTAAACTGGGGATCCCTCCCAATATCTGATACCCATCATGGCTTCTCCTCATATGGGGGCCTTACAACATTGGGTACCCAGAATATTGGTGGGTTACATGAGAGGTGGACATTTGAGCTAACTCTAACAGATAGTCCTACCCAAAAACTAGCAGTTGGACATGTTTGGATCACACTAAATCATGTCTTTATTGTTTATGATTCTTTGTCAATTGAGGAGCACATGCTACGAGATGGAGATATTCAAAGGAATGACCAGCAAAATTTGTTGTTTCATTATTTTCATGTTCCAATTCAAGTTATTTCATACAATGCTATTATTAAGGATAGTTTGGGAGCGTAAAACAAAGATAAAAAGGAAAATGGAGGAGCAAATGCATGAAATTTTGGTTATTGGTTAGTTGCCTAGCTGAAAATAGGTACTTTTGGGCAAGTGTGCATGTGTGTGTGTGTGTGTGCCCATGATATTAAAATAAAGTGCTTTATTTTGTTGCACAACACAACTTCTCATAGGTGGTGTCGCTTCTTCAACTTACACTAAAAAATACAAGAGGAGGACATAAAACAAATGCTCTTCAAATTTCACATTTATATAAGGGATATACGAATTGACCCAACAAATCACAGTAGGGGCATATAAAATAGGGAGAAAGGGGTTATAGAGCAGTTTTAAAAATACCTTTCGAATGCACATTGTATACATGGCCTACACAAGGTGGACCCCCCAAGGAGGCTAGATCTTGCTCAATATTGTTGACGAACATTAGCATGTCGGCCTTCAAATAGGTATTAAAGATAGAACTTGATAAGGCCAAAGAAGCCATACATATGAGATGGGGCCTCCATCACACAAATCATGACCGTATTTGGCATAATATCTAGCGTTAAGATCTAGTTCCTCTACTTAAGAAATGGTGTCTCCAATATATAATAGACAATATCCCTGGGAGGGTCACTCATCATATGTAACCTTATCACCTTAGTTCAACAGATGGGTTCATATTAATCCCCTTACTTATAGATTTATATACACTTAAGGAAGTAAATTGTTAATATACAAAAGTGTGTTTAATATTAAAAAAATTATAGAAGCTCCCAACATGCAATATGGACATTTAATGTCATTAGACCTAGAATTCTACTAGGTCTTAGTATAGATTTAACTCTTTAGTGCTATTGACCATAGTTTTGGATCTTTCTTTGGACTTTAAGGGGGGATGCTTATTAAGATTTTAGTTAACATGGGAGATGATGGGATATTTTATGATGGTCTTCTACTAATATGTAGTAAGGGTCTTTGTGCATAAATAGGAGAACATATTGGGTGCTAACTCTGGTGTACTACTTTTATCTATTATGTCAATCTCATGTCAATGCCTGTTGCCAATGGTGTAAGTACATGGTTGCCCATTGTTGATCTATCCTTTCCTCATTCTCTTTATGGTCTAATTTATCCGGTCTAATTTATCCATGCATTTTGATAACTCTCTCTTGATGACTTCAAGGCTACAATCTCAAATAGTTAGCTAACAAGTTAGATAGGTTGCTAAAATGAGAGGAGTTTTAATCCATCCAACATGAGAGGTTTTACCTTTGGAATTTCTATTTTTCCTCTTCTTTTATATAATAGTGAGAATATACAATACATACATCTAGTAGAAATGTACATTCTATGGTGAATAGTCTACACTAAATTCCTTTCATTATGATCAATCAAATTATTTCATGTAGCCATAGAAAATTGTAGCCTTTCCATTTTAAATAAAGCATCTCAAAAGAGAAATGCATATGCTCTGCATATAGAAAAAAAAATAAAAAATCACAACAATTTATAGAGAAAAGTATTGTGACAAAGGAATGATGTTGTCATGATTATTTATAGTTAGTCTAGCAATTAAGAAATGTCTCATCATCCATTTTCATGAATTACCAATGTAATTGAAAAAGTTGTGATCATGGTTCTCATTTAAAATGACTCCACATTTTAAATTTCTTACACTTTGAATCATGAAATGGAACTAAGCATTTAGACATTATATGGGGAGTTGAGATATGTTAATCCTAATAACTTATAACTGGCATCCACATATTTTGGAGGTCCCTCATTCGACTAAATAAATTTGTTCTCACATTTGTCTATATGGCTATAGGATGACACTTACCCAGCTTACAAACCTAGTCATGTCAAGTTTGTCTAATGCATCCTATTGGGCACCAAAGCCTCTTCCAATTATGAAAAGGCACAACATCAAGCCAAAGCCATCTTTTCTAGTTGGGGTGTTTATCACCAATGTAGGAGCCCTATAATGCCAAAACATTTGTTCACGGGCTTGTGCACAGGTACATGTATGTGTAAAGGCTTAGTACAAAAAAGTGTACCTATCTACTCACCCATGCCAGTCCCCTCACGAGGCATCGGGTACCCAACACTACTAAGCAAGAGCCCTACATCTTTGTCTGCTACTCCATTTAATGCCAATTTAATCAGTGACTTGCCATTAATTGGGCCACCCCTTAGTCTTGCCAAAATTTGATATCGCATTTGAAATTTCCTTAGAAAGGAATTATCATCTCTGACTCACCTCAACCTCTTGCTTCCCTACCATCTCTTTCTCCCCCAGCCTTCATAATACCCTCTTCCTAAATCAACAAACCCATCTCCCTCTTTCTCATCCTGTGACCTCCTACTCTTTGAACAATGAAATCATGTCTAGATTATAGCTACATCAAAGTCCTTGTAGGCCTTACACCTCACCTTCCACATAGATTTGAAAAGCCAAGAGCCACTAGTCCTCTTTTAGTATCGTGAAGAGCATCTTATCTATGGCTAATTATTGAATGCTTTTTCCCTAGCAAGGTGTGTATCAAATCCTGCATATTGGCATATCTATGACCTGGTTTCTCCAAAATAGGACTACTACATTAAGGATATCTTGCCTCGAGGATGCTATTTATGTAAGCTTCAAATCTAGCTCCTTTTTTAGTTGTGTAGATTCCATGCTTCAAAGTCTTGGCCTAAAAAATCTTTCATGTGCATCTACTGAGTTTGCAAAGCTCATACAAGACATTTCTCACTTTTTATTGAGTGTAAGCTATATGAATCATCATGTAAAGCACGTTTTGTAGAACTAGAGCAACACAAGGGGAGAGAAACTTACAGCAATGTCCTACCTGTCAAATGGAAATGCCTCTCTCTCCTTCATAGCTCCTACACTTGCTTTGGGGGTAGGGGCAATAGAGTCTTGTTAAATGTAATCCTTGTGCATGCTTTTGTCCATCTGCAGAGAGATTATGATGCTCTTGACAAGAAGAGGTGCATAACTTAGAAGGTGTGGCATCCAGTGGCTGCATCTACATCTTGCACCCATTGGGTTGCATCTATATGTTCCACTACTATTGTCACTACTTGAAACTTGTGCGCTTGACAGCGTAGTTGACAGAGAAGAACCTCTGCATTTAGGATACCTTTGAGACTTTCTAGCTTAAGCATGAAAGCACAACTCTTCAGATAGGCTAGTCATAACATAGAATGCGGCATACTCTTTAGGCTCCAACGTGCCCAATACTATGATTTGATTTGTGCAGAATCATCACAAGGGCTCTTTACACAAGCAACATGTACTGATCTTTGAAGAAAGGTAGAATATTCAATTGCATAGAAATACAATGGTGTAAACTTGCTTTCCTTTCTTGCCGCTACTATAGCTGTGTTACTTTTTTGGTATCCAAAAGTAATTCCTTGGCACTATTCTAGTGATAGACTTGGCATTGTGTCCATGGTAGAGAGTATCTAGAGAAGATAGCAATTAATCAAGAAGAGGACATGAAGGTGAAAATGGAGTCCTGTCAAGTTTTCAAAAGTTTCAAAAGATGATTATAGATGCTTACGGAAATGAGAACATTTTTTAATTATTTTGTAGCTTTGCAAGGGGGAAGACTCGTAGGAAAAATTATCACTTGCATTTTCAAAGAATGGGCAAGATTTGAAGCATCATGAGAGGGATCTCGGGGGGGTCATTATGTATAAACCCTATATATCACGTGCATTCAAGCCCTCTTTGTAAAATCCCTGATCTATGAATTTTTTGTTATTAAAATGCACCCTTTTTCTATTCAATCAATATATTATTTCCTAACAGCACCCTCATGATAGAGCTATGAATGGTATAGATTGTATTTTGCTACCAAGTACATTAGGACACCTGGGTGATTTTCTAGAGTCAAAACATATGGAAATAGATTATAGATTGATTTACTTGCAAACGAGGAGCACATCCCTTGCTCACTATGTTTGTAGGGATCACAAGCATTTAGCTATCATGACAACCATCAACACTTTACACTTGATATGTAAGCACATGTTACAAAGAGCACAACCATCATTCAAATTTGATTTAAAATATTCATTTCTACAATTGCAAACTATTCATTCTTGCCAAGACTAGAAGAAGTGAGAATAAGGCTAGATCATTAGGAAGGTTAAATGCAGTTTATTATAATTGAATGCCACTGTCCCAAGACTATTCTATAAATGATCGTACTAGTCAGCTTGTTAAAAAATACCAAAATAGGCATTGGGACCTTGCACAGCCCTTAGCTCTTGCTCTAGAGGCCATAAATTCCATTGTTCTTCTATGGACTCCTTAGCCTCAGCTTACTCAAACATTAGAAAAGATGGGAGGATATGTAGGATCTTTGGAATAGATTTGATGTGGGCCTGTGCCACCTAGAAAAACGCCCTTATTCATACTGGTAACTTCAATTTAGAAGCTTCATATAAGAATATAATACATACGTGCTATTCTCATACCCATGCAAAATCAAGAGGTGAGTTGAATAGACACACCTCTTTAGGAAACCGTCACAATCTCGCCTTCTATTCCATTCCCTTAACCATTTCTTCTTCTATCCCTCTCGATTGTTTCATTCTCCCTTGCAATCGGATTGCAAACTCAAGCCTCCACTATTCCATTTCCTTCAGTGTTTCATCTTCTATCCCTCTCGATCATTTCTTTCTCCCTTGCAATCGGACTGCAAACTCAAGCCTCCACTATTCCATTTCCTTCATTGTTTCATCTTCTATCCCTCTTGAACATTTCTTTCTCCCTTGCAATCAGACTGAAAACTGAAGCATCCACTATTCCATTTCCTTCACTATTTCATCTTCTATCGCTCTCGACCATTTCTATCTCCCTTGTACTCTTCCTGCAACTTCAATCCCCTCTCATAATGGACCCTACATAGTTTGGAGCTCCTCACACAATCTTTCCTCCCCCTCTACTGCAACACAGTGCTAGAGCCCCTCCTCCCTTGATCTTGAAACCATGACATATGAGAGCTCCTCTCTCACTCTTCAAAAGCCCAATTTGGATGTTCTCCAAAACTTCACCAAGTTGGTAGAGGAGGTGAGCATGAAGGAGGGGCAACTAGTCTGTCAAGGTCAGAATATTACCATCAATGAAAGCGTTATTGAAAATGCTCTAGGAATTTCTGGAGGCAGTTTGCGAGCACACTTTTTTGAGTAGTGGAAGAGAGAGGATATTCTAGACGTATACCCCAACACTCAGATTAGTAAACTTAAGATAGTGGAGTCAAGATTTCAAGCTTGCCAATAGACCTCCAAGATGTGCTGAAGAAGACCATTTACTTCTTTCCTGATATGAGAGGAACCTGCAAGTTTTGGTAGGCTCAGAGCAACTAAAAGGATGTGATGTATCTTTCTCAAGGGCAATGTCCAAGAGCGTGTTAACCAACCTGAAGAATTGCATGGATGGCAAATCCTAGTTGTCATCTCAATCCACTGGAGTTGCAATGTACTTAATGGCATCTACCCTCAAAGGGATTTTCAAGAAATATGATAAGTAGATGTCTTAGAAGGTGAATTTTCTACAAGAGAAAGCCACTGATGCACCAAAGGAAGTACAACTTGAGAAAAATATCAGGGAAGGTGCAGAAGCCAAGGTAGAGGAGGAACAGGCAAGGGCCTTGTAGGCATAAGAGCAAGTTGAGCCCGCTAAAAAAATGGTCGGTCTCAATGAACTCAAAGATTTTGATTACCAAACTAACATGAGACTGAAGATTGAGAAGGTCGGGGTCAATGAACTCTCTCACTATTTAAGTGCAGAGTGTAGACAAAACTAAGAGCCCATTATGATTAAGCCCCAAAACTCTGTACACCGATCCACCTACAATGAATATATGGCATACCCAAATAACTTTGGAATGATTTTGTTCTATCTGAAAATGATGTTGGATGGCATCCTCATAGAAACAAACCCAAGAAGGAGGAAAATAGATGCAATGAGGACATGCTTCAGTGGTGGAGGTATACTTTGACTCCACCAAAGACGGTGAATATTAATTTCCCTAGCTATGGTTTTTCCTTCTCCTTTAAGGTACTTCTCAAGCTCATGATGTAGGTTTCTTTTGGCAGGACATGATAGAGGTGCGAAGATGTACAGAGCACAAAGACCAAGATGAAGAGGCCTTCCTATTGTGTTGCTATGGCTTTCTTACACTACAAAAGTGACATTTTAGCCCTAGCTTTGTGGACATCTCAAATCTGGTACTTCCGGATGCCCAATTGTTCAGTACTTCCGGATGACCAGATGCTCATTGTGTTTCTGTATTATTGGTTCTTGATTTGTAAGATCTTTATGGGCCTTCCTATTGTGTTGCTATGGCTTTCTTACACTATGCAAGAGACATTTCAGCCGTGGATTTGTGGACATCTCAAATTGCCCCTCCATACTCATCTTTGGAGTGACCAAAGCAATTTCCTCATACATTCATCCTTGGTACAACAAAAAAGGACACTTGAATATTTGTTGTGTTCATATACACTACATGAAATCAGTCATTTTAAGTGGATGAATTGTGCAAAGTATGAAGGCATGATTATAAAGGTTTGAGCAGGTTTGACCAGATTGAACTTGGAGACCACAAGCTCTACTATGCAAATGAAAATCTCACACATCAAATTTGAAGATCTCAAGCCCTGATTATGCATCATCACTATGTCATATGAAGAGCTCAAACATCGAACTTAAAGATCTCAAATCCTGATTATGCATCATCACTATGTCAAACAATTCAAACTGACATATGGACATCCTTTGTATATATATTTTGACATAGATATATATAGTGGCTCGAGTTTTTCCCTTGTACTCCCCAAGGGTTTTTTCATCTATAGCTAGAGGGCCAAGTTTGAGTGGGGGTGTTAGAGCTATATATAGCTTGCCCTAACTCAGCCTAGTCCTCAACTATATATGTGCCTATGATCTATGAATAGAATAAATTCCTTGGGAGCAACTCTTTCTCTTCCTCTCAACACAACTGTTGTGTTTGTCTCTCTACTCTTTCTCTTCCTCTCAACATTAGATACTCCTCCAAAGCAAGTTAATTACGTCAGACATCATGTCTCACCTCACCGCATCCTCTCCATTCATGATGGGACAACTTTCATCATCGACTTAGGGGCCACTACCAACATGACTTATCCAGCCCAATGGCTTCGTAACTATCAAGAAATACCAATCTAGAGGTTAGTATATCTTGTAGGCGATACTAACTTAGTAGCAGTTCTTGAACATGCATATTACGAGGTGTCCTTCACATCCCTGATCTTTAAAGAAATGTTATATCAGTAGGACGTCTTAATATGTAAGTCGTTTTTAATCCACACTAGCTTGCCTCTTGTCATATGTGTGTGGCTTATGCTCATTGTATTTTTGGTTGTTCACTACTTTCGGCTGCCCAGTTGTTCAGTACTTTTGGATGCCCAAGTGTTTGGCACTTTCATATGCCTTGATGCTCATTGTGTTTTTGGATTATTGATTCTTGATTTTCAAGATCTTTATGAGCCTTCCTATTGTGTTGCTATGGCTTTCTTACACTACGCAAGCATCTCAATCTAGATTAAGTATCTAGACTTATGGGATTTGAAATTTATGTATTATTTGTTAAGCTATGAGATATAATGAGACAAAATGTGCTCCCAAGTAATATTCATATACTAGATGCATATATATAGTTAGGGATAAGGGCTAGCTATGGGCAAGCTATATATAGATCTAACATCCCTGCTCAAACCAAGCCCTCTAACTGCAAAGAAAAAAACCCTTTGGGAGTTCAAAGGAAAAACCCGAGCCACTATATAGATGTCTAGGAAAAAATAAAGGTTACAATGGTGGTGTGTGAATGCCATATCCAACTTTCCTTGCAGCTAGACACCATGACTAGTGAGGGAAAGCTCAAAGATTGCCTTTACAAAAACCAAGAAAGAAACCCAATAGCAGGAATGAAATAACAACCTCTATGCATCCAAAAGTACCAAACAACCAAAAAGAAGATTACAAAGAACATCCAAAATTAACTGACAAAATGGATATCCGGGAACTCCAGGACAAAAGAGAAGCAATAATCATGGTGATCAAGTCGTTAGCCATATGCCACATCCAGACGAGTACTCAAGTAGTTAGCCATATCTATAAATAAATATTATCACCTGAAAGACGTTGAACCTTGCCACGTCTGAATGGGTACGCAATAAGTAATCCATAGGTGCCAAGTCCCAATGAGCACTTCATAAAAAATCCATATGTGCCATGTCCAAACAAGTACTCAAGAAGTAATACATATGTGTTCATAAATATTATCACCTTAAAAACCTTGAACCTTGCCATGTCCAAATGAGTACTCAACAAGGAATCCATATGTGTTCATCATGAAAGCCATATAAGTATGTTTCACATACAAATGGGTACTCAATAAAGTAATCCATATGTGTTCATCACCAAATCCATATAAATATATGTCATATCCAAAGTAATCCATATGTCGCATGTCCAAACGAGTACTCAATATGTAATCCATATGTGTTCATGGTGAAAGCTAGATAAATATGTGTCTCATCAAAACAAGGATCCTAAAAGACGTTGAACCTTGCCACTTCCAAACAAGTATGCAATAAGTAATCCATAGGTGCCATAGCCAAACAAGTACTCAATAAGTCAGCCATATGTGTTCATCAGCGAAAGACATATACATATACCTACCCACATAAAGGGCATAATAAAAGAGCTAAATAAAAGTATACCCTGCTTGAAAATACAAGGTGAACTAATAAGTTAATACATACCATAAGTCATCAATAAGTTAATCGAGAAAGAAGGAATAAATTGCTAATCTAGCAAGACCTTGCATGCACGCGTAAATATAGATAAGTATGAAAAAAAAGCATAGTGTACTCCTGTAGGTATGCAATGTGCATTTAGTCAAAATTTGGATTGTATCCAAGAACCTGTGCAAACCTGCATGTACTTGGAGACACAACTGATTGTGATGGAAGAGAACATATGAGCTCAGCTTGGAAACAAACAAGTGCCTTGAAACTGACAAGGAAACATGTGAGAAGCGCCTTCTCATATATGAAGTAATGCATCCAAGAAGTAATGATATCAAAGCTAAATAGAAAAGAAACATTGAAACAAAACATGTGAGCATGTTAATAACACATAACATTTGGCAAGTCCTTTTCTTCCATAAGATGGACCAGCTTGTGAAAGTGAAGCTACGGTTGAATACATGATGAGCAAGTCAAGCAAAATGTAAGCTCATATGAGAGAAAGAAACACTATATCAACATTTTCTTTTGCATATCAAGCACACCTACGTGATTTGCAAGTCATTGCAGAATGACAAGAAAGCGTTTAGGATGAGGAACCTCCAAGCAATATAAATCAAAAGCTCAATAGCAACATCTTTACCCTACTCTAGATCAAATATAATGGACGGTCTATAGGCATGCTTGATTGATAAAAGATGAAAGATAACCTGCTTTCAAAATCATAAGATAATTAAAAGTAACTCCCACCTTTAAAATAACACAAAACATTTAGGAAATCAAAACTAAATGAAAAGATAATCGAAGAAAATGTAGCCTTTAAAACAATACAAAACATTTTGAAAGATCCTTTGTATCAATCAACTCATGCTGAAAGTAAATCTTGATATAGAATATTTTGCAAGTCTCTTTAACCAAGATTCATGGAAACTTGAAGTTGCAGCTAAACTTGTTAGCATAACATAATAATACATGTATTATCATTGCGAATAAAACATCAAGCCTAAGTATGTAGTGGAATACAATTCACATAACCTTTCAAGTGAAATATCAAGGACAAAGTATTGTACTAAACTATGATGATATCATGATTCCCAATCATGTACAACATTAAAGGAAGTTAGTTTATCTCTATACGAATAGGCAAAGAAAAGCTCCAACACATAGATGAATGTCATAGTGGTTGGTGATCTTGAAATTAACCATGGTCATCTCATTGAAAAGAAATCAAGTTTTGTGAGGTACTGGAGCATAGATATTGAGAGATCTCTTTGGTTGAACGAAGTTCTATGAATGCTGAGTAGCAAAGCACTTACACAAATACTCAGCAAGCGATGTACTAAATAAGAAGCTAGTTAGTAAAGGATGCGCTAAATAAAAACTACCTTAATGGATGTGAAGCATCATTGGCTTTTAGTTTTGCCAAAGTAGCATGAAACCACAAGTGCTCAAGCACTAAACTCTTGTTTTCACTGATGACCTAATAGAAAGCAAAAATTGCTTTCATATGGTAGATAAACTTTTGTCCAAGTGATTTTCCCAATCAACTTTCTGGTTTGTTGACACAACAACACAAAGCAACTATAGACGCGCTTGGTAGACGCGCAAAATAGCGGGCGCGTCTATAGGCGTTGCTCTAGAAGAGAAATTACGGGCGCGTCTATAGGCGCGGCTAAACACTCCTCTATTTGCGCGTCAATCACCGCGTTTATTTGCATGTTAGACATGAGAAAATACGGGCCCGTTTAACATCCCGTCTATTAGCGCGTCTATTTGCGCGTGTATTTGCGCGTTTACACTGAGACTCAGACGCGCATTTAAACGCGGGGTTGGACGCGATCTAGAGAATACAGAAAGTGAGATTTTGGTGTACATCATTGCTTTCCAAACATTGCCCATGATTACCAAAGCACATAATTTTTTGCAAGCCCACATATACAAGAATTAAGGGAAATGAGGAGAATGAGACAATATGTAAAATAGTTTTGCCAATATCAATTGTGGGGCTACGGTTCAATCTCATCCTCAATGAGATCAACCCTTGCCAAACTATCTACTTCAAAATCCAAACAAGTGTTTAGATCTACAAATACATTCAACCCACTACTACTTGTGCCACTCATGTGCTCATCGAAATCAAGATCTCCAATGGTAGGCTCGTTCTCACGGGTAATGCCAGCCTCAATATCTATATCTCCTATCTCATGATCATCCTCCTCTCTTGTATCACGGTCATCATCACGTCCATGGGCATGATCATCCTCCATACGCTCCATATTAGTAAATGTACTATACATCACTTTGGAACGTGGCATAATAGGTATGACATGCCACCACCTATTATTATTCACCATTGGTTGATAGACAACCTAATTCAAACACAAATACAATCATGTTACTTTTCTTGCATCAAATATTTAAAAGCGAGTATTTTTATGTGTGTGCACAGTACCTGTTCACATTGTTGCGGTAGTATTAGTGTGTCCTTCCTACTTTGCCAAAACTTTGTGGAGTCAATAGTTACAAAGCCACTTGCATGGCGTTTGATTGTTGCATTAGGGCCTCTTTCCGCCACGTCCTTAAACCACTTTACATCCAAAACATACACAAAGAAGCGTCGAAAGTCAAGCATAATGATATCTTGGATTATGCCACAATAATCATCCATGACTCCATTGGCTCCCTCAAAGCTAGCAATGACGCCGCAATCTTGTGTGTTTCTCTTATCATCAATCCGTTGTGTTGGAAAATGCTTGCCCTCACACCATATAGCATTGAACATAGTGCACTACACCAAGAAAAAATCAATTAAATAAGCAATCTAAATTATAAAAACCTCCTAACTTATGCATAACATTCTATATACCGACCTTGCTCATGCATCCCCTAGCATACTCCCATTCTTCCATTGTGATATGCATCCCCTCGTCTTTCTCTGCTTTCTCCATTTCATCAAGTAGCCAATCCACATGAATACCTTTTGGAAGTGCTCTTAGACGCTGAGGGTATGGCACACGAGATCCGTGGTGTGTACGAAAGAGGGCCCTTTCTTCTTGTCTTCTTTCCTTTGCATCCTCGTATCTTGTCACCCATCTTTTCATCACATCACTATTAAGCATGCAAAAGAGGTTGATACTATTACGCAACTCCATGTCTATTACTTTGTTGCGTCCTCTTCCTTGAGGCACAATAGAGGTCATCCTTAGGTCTTCATCATCTCTCCATAGTCGTGGGAGAGAGCTATCCACATCAACAAGAAACTCAGAAATATATACAAGTGACTCTTGTACCAACCAACCCTCGGCCATGCTACCTTCGGGTCTTGCATTTTGTCTCACGAAGCCCTTCAAGGTCTTCATGAAGCGCTCGAGGAAGAACAACCATCGTGCATGTATAGTACCGCATATAGCAATCTCATCCACCAAATGCACTATGAGATGTAGTTGGCTTGTGAGAATAGAACGTGGAAATGTCTCCTCCACTAAACAAACCGCCTCCACTGACATAACTCGAGCATTCTCAAGCGTGGTGGGATCTATTTCCTTTGAGCTCACATACCTCACAAGCTCGCCCTCTTGTAAATACAATCTTTCACGTCCTTTGATGCACTACGTGAAATGCTAGTAGGTAGTATGAACTGAACCCGCGAGGAGGTGGTTGATTAGTTGCTTATAGCTATTCACTCACAAATTTGAAAGGAAAAAGATATTATGCACATAAAATACTTACTTGGAGCATCTTGTGCCAATCATGAGATTTCAAGCCATATAATTGCTCTACACCTCTTTTCTTGCTCTTTGTAAAGGCTCCCTTCAAACACCTCATGCATCCAGTGGGAGTACGAATTGTAGTAATAGCCCGCTTCACCGTCGCCATCTCTAGCTTTGATAACATCCACGGTGCACGAGGTAAAAAAACACGCCCATTTGGTCTCTCTTGAGGCCAAGCTTCACGCATCCTCCCTGTGGTACGTAGATCCTCCCTTATGCCTGCCGAATCTCATGTCCCATTCAAATGCTCCCAAATGGTAGATGCCACATTCTTGAAGATATGCATGGGATCGAGCAGGTGATTGATCTTGAGGTGGGACCAATATGGTAAACGATAAAAGATGGAGTATCTAAACAAAATAAAGTGTTAACGTGCAATCTTCACTTTCAACCAATATAGCTAATCTTTACTTCCAGCCAATAGTTACAAATCCTTACCGGCTCATGCCAAGTGGTGGAGGAGTCGTGGATCCATCCCAAATTCTCATCCAATCTCCCGCGGTGAGTGATTGTGGGAGGACTTCATTCCAAGGGGCAACATATCTAGGATGATCAGGTGGGAGAAATCGATGGTGATTCTCATAGATGACCTTATTCAATGCGTCTGCCCGTGAGGCAACTAGCAAAGGACCACAAACAGGACATGCATGGTAACCCGATGTAGTCAAACCTGAAACAATAGATGCAATTAAGAGTGGAAGGTGGGTTTAGGGTGCCACGTCCTTGCCTTTTCATAATTAAAAAATGCAATGCTTACCTGAACACTCGCCATAGCCTGGGAATTCATGCATCGTCCACATCAAGACTGCTTTGTAGTTGAAGTCTCGTGATGAGGGAGGCCTGCTCACATCATGCACCTCGATACCTCTCCAAAGTATCTCTAGCTCATCAATCAAAGGCTCCAAATAAACATCAGGGTTTTTGACTTTATGTTTCCCTGGAATTAGAAGGGACAGCATGACATGTCCTTTCTTAATAGCCATAGAGGGTGGAAGATTGTAATTTACCAATACCACTGGCCATACACTGTAAGACGTGCTTTTTAGACCAAATGGGTTCACACCGTCCATACCCAATCCAAGTCTCAAGCTCCTAGGTTCTTCCTTGAAGCTTGGCCATGTGTCTTCAATATGCTTCCACGCAGGAGAGTCCGCGGGAGTTCTCCACTTGCCATCGGTTGATCGATGGGAGGAATGCCATGACATGAGCTCTGCAATAGATTTGCACTTGAACATATGTTGGATGCGAAGGATTATGGGAAAATATCGCAATACCTTACGAGGCACGTCCAAGGTTTTGAGATCTGCTCTATATCTTGCCTCTCCACAAGTAGGACACTCTCTTGCATCCTTATGTAGTCCACGAAACAAAACGCAATCGTTGACACATGCATGGATGCGCTTGTAATCTAATCCTCCAAGAGAGGTCACATGTTGCCTTGCCATATCTCTTGAGGTCGGTAATTTATTCTCCCTTGGAAGCATTTTACACAATAGCCTGCACGTGAAGACCATAAATGAGGAAAAGCATTCGAGTAATTGACCCACGCGCATAATTTATCATGTTTGCAAAATCGACTTTAAATTAAAGCTTACTTGAGTAATGCATTCAAACTTGCATTGCTCCATCCATAGATGATTTGCAAGTTTAGTAACTCAAGGGAGGCACGTAGAACAGAGAATGTGCACCCCTCAAACAGTGGAGTCGATGCTGCGGTAAAAAGATCATCCTGCTCCATGCTATTATCCCTCCCTTGATGGACATATAAATCCCGCACCATATCATCAAACACCTCCTCCTCCACGGCTTCATGAGGTAATGGTGGAGGGCTACTATCACCATCACTCCATGCATCCGTAACGGTCCCTCCTGAAGATCCCACCTCATATCGCCGACGCTTTGCCTCCTCACGACGGGCATAGGGTAACATGTGCAGGTGTGGCACTGCATCCTGTATCAAATTAAAACGGGATCATTATAACTCAAACATATGAACACCCATAGGTATCTCAATCAACCTTAACTTACAAATCCTTACCCTGTTTACGGTCACATCCCATTCTCCATACTTTGAGATATGATTGAGCGTAATCCTGCGTGCACGATACATGTTTCCTCGACATCGATCACACACACATTTGATTTTTTGCTCCAACCACATTTCGCGATGGTGGATACGGAGGGATTCATCCTCACTGGAGCTGCTTGTTGAAGATGGAGACATCCTACAAACAAACAACCCACCAAATTTGCTCTTCTTCAAATGCCTAACTTAAAAAACTCTGTGTCGCGTTTAAATGCCCGTCTATCCTCGCGTTTACTGTCGCGTCTATCTCCACGTCTAAATGCTCGTCTAGTCTGTGTATTTAAACGCGCCACTAGACGTGCTAATAGATGCGCCTATAGACGCCCTTACTCTGTGTATTTTGACGCGACTATAGACGCGCTAATAGACGCCACTATACCCGCGACTTTTAAACCTGCTTTTCGGCGCGCCGCTCGCTTTGCTTTTCTTTTAACTACTTAAACTTCGCGAGCGGCTTTGTTCCTTCATTATTAGCAGTTCTATAGATTCGAAGCTTAAGAGAGAGCCTCCCATACACACACAGTTCCAAGTTTTCACTAAAGACAAAGGGACCGTACTTACACAGCTTGCTTCCAAGCCTAAAGAAGAGGAGGAGTACGAACAAGGAGAAGAGGAGGAGAAGAAACAAGTTTGGAAAAGAAAGATCCTTCCATACCTTTTTCCAAGTAAGTCCTTTTGAAGTTGTTCTTGCTTGTTCTTTCCAGTTTTGTACTTTTCGCATCCACGAAACGCAGCATCTAGGTATGAGCGACACGTTCTTTTGTCGGGCGAAACGTCCTTTTCCACTTTTGAGTATTCTCGACTGTCAGAGCGCATGTATACAGGCGTCTGAGGGCGCGTCTAAATGCGCGTCTACAGGCGTGTCTATTTGCGCGTTTGGCTTGTTACACAGACACGCACAGATGCGAATATAGACGCCCAAACAGACGATCTCTTAAACGGATGTTTAAACGAATGGTTAGACGCGCTTTTAGACGCGTTGTTAGACGGATATGTGGACGGGCTGATAAACGCGCTTTTTAACGCACTGTTGGACGGATTTTTTGACGGTCTGTTAGACACGGTTATGGACGCGCTTTTACTTGAACTGTTAAACGCTCTGTTAGACGCGTTTATAGACGCGAGGATTAGACGGGTCTATAGACGCGCTCTGACAGAGCCTCTTTTTTTTTTTCCCCCTTTCTTCTCAGCTCCCAAAGTAATAGATTTGTTTATTTTTTTCCAGTTTAACATGTGGGGAGGAAGTGCTTCTAGCTCACCTGATCCGCGTGAATCGATATGGAAGGATTTATATAATATTTTAGGGCACCCTCCTAGTCCTGCGGAGTTATACGGGTACATGAAGGGTACCCTTAACACTCCCCAGGAGTCGGCAGTACAGACTCCGAGCCACCCCACACTGCCTGAGATCACCCCAGCGGAGTCCGCACAGCCGTCTTATGCCCCGTCTTATGCCCCTTCCCCCGTACCGTCTTATGCCCCTTCCCCCATGCCGTCTTATGTCCCTTCTGCCATCCCGTCTTATGCCCCTTCCCCCATGCCTTCAGGAGGTCCTTCTACCTCAGCGAGCCGTCGACGTACTCCCCAGCCATCGAGATTCGGTTCTCCGGCTACAAGTGGTCAGCGTAGTCCCGCGCAGTCCCCAGCTACGAGTGGCCAGCGTACGAGCTCCACACGACAGGGTGGCAGGCGTAGTAGTAGGGAGAGCGGTGGCGGATGCATGGCACAGTGCTTTGGGCCATGTGGCGGTGAGGAGGATGATGATTCCGATGATTTGGACGTGCCTCTGGGTGATGGTACGATTTATTATGACATCACCCAGACAGGAGGCATCTTGATGGATGCGCGGGGGAAGGATGTAATGGCCTTCATGCGCTCTGTAATTGCTAACAATTATAGAGATTGCTTTATCCACTATAAAGACCACCCAAAGAGGTTGGCTGATGAGACCCTCGCTATTGTTCGCTCTAGGTATCCTAACCCCCCCAATCGCCAGTTCACAGATAAATGGGCCAAGTCAAAGATTGTTACGATACTTAGCAATAAAAGATCTTCCCTTAAGAGGCAGGCACTAGCGGAGCTTGCCAGACTTGAGGCAGGTCAATCTCCAAGGGGCCCGCCCCACACCGCTCAGAAGCGTGAGTGGAAGAAGGCAATGAAGTCAGCGAGGGAGGAGCCCAGTCTGCAGCACGTGGAGGCACGGAGGATCCAGATGGAGGAGTATGGGAGCGCGCATTTTGGAGCAGGGGACGTGGAATCATGGGAGGCCCAATTTGTAAGTATCGATCTCAAATTATATTGCTTATGTAGTTTATTAGGAGGTTGGTTGTTTCTTTGTACTAATCCCTCCACAAAGTGTATCGCGGTCATGCAGCTTGAGATCGTGGGCAGATACCCTACTCCAGTGGAGACAGCCTACCACCGCCACCATCGCAGAGGAGATACATGGAGGCACTTCTATGATGACGGGTTGATTACTGAGGAGCAGTATACCAGAGCGACTGGACATGCCCCCGAGGTATTTGAAAGTAATTAAATAATGCCAAAATTATAAGTAAAGATTTGATTTTTCATACATTGATATATGTTGTCCCTTGTTTACAGGGCGCCCCTGCACAAGACGACGAGGAAGACGAGGAAGGAGGTGCAGAAGGGAGCGCAGAAGGCAGCGCATCAGGGAGCGTGGAAAGCAGCGAGGATTAGTCGTAGAAGTAGTGCTACTATTCTTTTTTGTACTTAAAGCCATTGGCTTAGCTTCGTGCCTCTTGTATATAGACTCCTCTTATTTTTTGTACTTGAAGCCACATGACATGGCTTAGCTTCCTTATTTTTTGTACTTGGAGCCACATGACGTGGCTTAGCTTCGTGCTATATGTATATACAAGCACTTTTTGAGCTTTCAATTTTATTGCGTTTTGGAGTTGTAATATTTTATTTGGAATTGTAATTAAAATGAGCTTGGCTGTAAGAATTGAATTATAGAATGTGGATATGGGATTCTTGTAACTATATAGCATACACAACATACACAGTATTCTGTAAAATTTAAATAAAAAAAAAAGCGCGTCTATCAGCGCGTTTACAAGCGCGTTTATATTCGCGTCTGTCTGTTCGATATGCGTTTATACGTGCGTCTATAAATGCGTGTATTTGCGCGTCTATATAAGCGTGTATAAGCGCGTCTATACGCGCATAAGTCTGATATATAGATGCGCTAATAGACGCGGGTCTCCTGACGCGCAAATAGACGCGCAAATAGACGCGCCCGTAAGTTTTTTATTTAGTTCATGAAACGCGTCTGTGCGCGCGTCTATGGGTGCTTTGTCTTGTTGTGTGAATGTATATAATTATCATTGCAAAAGCATGTAGACTGGGCTACCTTACTCTTAATGACAAGATGAAGACTCTACTTGGCATAGATTAAATAAGATCTTCATTCCTAAAGATTGACTATGCTTGCAATAATTATGCGCTCTTGGTTTTCACAGATATGTCCGGTGGGCATTGGGTCTCCTCTTCATCTAAATTTTTTTGGAGCCATGTAGCTAAAGAATTTTTCTTTATGTGATTGAGCCTCTTATTGCTTTATGTGGGAACCTGAAAGCATGATATGCCAGTGTGTTAGATCCAAGGGAACACAAATACTGAGTGCAAGATGGTATGATCAACTGATGGAGAATAAAAGCGAGAGGGCGATGCCGTATCTGGAAACTTCTTATCATTAAGTCTAATTTTTCATTGCTTTTGTTTTTGCTACAAATATAGTTAATTCTATAAATGTATGGACTTTTTCCATCCTCATGTCCTAGATCAAGTCCTCTCTCGTTTTGGGTGTTCATCTTCCTATCCAAACACTCTTCTACTAGTTTATTGTTAGTAGGAAGCAAAAAGAAATACTCATAACTTTCTTACCTAAAATTGGAATATAGTGATCTAGCCAGTCAAAATAACTGATGCATACTCTTTCAACAAGCCTACATGGACTGTTTTCATCAATCATGATCGCAAATGCTGATTTGGAATGCATCTTTTATAATTTTTGCATATCATCACAAAACCTAGCGATGAAGTGGTTGAAACGATAAGAAAGAACGTTCTGTGAATGAATCCATTGTCAGATTGACAAAAATCATGTTGCTTTCTTCTCACAGTCATGCTAGAGCATAGCCAGGCTCTGATACTATGTTGAGAGGAAGAGAAAGAGGAGAGATACGGACACAAGAGTTGCTCCCAAGGAAGTGATTCTATTCATAGATCATAGGCATATATATAGTTGAGGAATAGGTTGAATTAGGGCAAGCTATATATAGCTCTAACATATAGTTAATTTTATAAAAGTATGGACTTTTTCCATCCTCATGTCCTAGATCAAGTCCTCTCTGGTTTTGGGTGTTCATCTTCCTATCCAAACACTCTTCTACCAGCTTATTGATAGTAGGAAGTAAAAAGAACTAACCATAACTTTCTTACCTGAAATCGGAATATAGTGATCTAGCCAGTCAAAATAATCAGTGCATACTCTTTGAACAAGCCATCGTGAACCGTTTGTGAAGATAGTGGGAGAGAGGGAAGGAGTCTCACTTGCGGCTTTCTCACATGCACAATGGGGGAATACACACAAAGGTGGAGGCTGAAAATAGTTTTCCTCTTCTTAGTTGTGAAAGCCAAAAGAACTCTAGTACAAAGAAATAGAAGAACCCTATATGTGGGTCTCAAACCAAACTCAACTAACTAAGGTGGCATACTAACTGAGCCACAAACTAGAGTAGATAAGGATAGCTGTCATCCAGCTATTATTCGTGGGCGGTGTACCAACCGCATCTCCAGCTAACAAGTCGGTGACATAAATACACAACGGTCACCCTGGCATATTGCGAGTGAAGCTCAATATCTCAACACTCCCCCTCGAGCTCAATCCCAATTCGTGCACACCAAGTAGGTTTTTGAACTTGCGCAGCTTCTCTGCGCCCAACGCTTTCATGAATATGTCAGCTACCTGATCCTCTGTGCTGACATAAAGTAGATCAATAAGACCTAGTAAAACCTTCTCCCACACATAGTGATAATGCACCTCAATGTGCTTTGTTCTAGCATGAAAGACTGGGTTCTTTGCCAAGTGTATGCTGCTCATGTTGTCACAATAAATGACAACTGGCCCATCTGTAGACTGATGCATATCATAGAGTAGCTTATGCAACCAAGCTACCTCACATGCAGCCATTGCTGCACCTCTGTACTCAGCCTCTGTGCTCGACAAGGCAACTGTAGGCTGTTTCTTGCTGCTCCAAGTGACTGCAGCACTCCCAAAAGAGAACACATATCCACTGGTAGATCGTCTATCAGAAATACTACCAGCCCAATCAGCATCAGTGTATCCATGCAACTGCATCTGAACCCCAGCCTCATAAAATAGTCACAACTGCAATGTGGACTTCACATACCTAAGTATGCGTCTAGCCGCATCCAAATGCGGTTTCCTTGGAGCCTGCATAAACTGACTTACCAACCCAACAGCATAGCTCAAATCTAGCCTGGTAATAGTCATGTAAATCAAACTTCCTACTATACGTCTGTACATAGTAGGGTCTTCCAAAAGCTCACCTGCATCTGCGCTCAGCTTCACATTCTTCTCCAAAGGAACTGAAATAGGCTTACAGCCTGTCATCCCATATTTGGACAGCATGTCCAATCCATACTGCCTCTGCAAGAGCTGTATCCCACTTGGTGATCTAATCACCTCAATGCCCAAGAAATAACGCAGCTCTCCCAAATCCTTCATCTCAAACTTCTGCCTCAATAGCATTTTCACATGAAGGATATCTTCATCACTATCACCTGTGATGATCAAATCATCAACATAAATGACCAGCAGCATAATCCCTTTCTCTGTTTTTCTCACATAGAGTGAGAAATCTGCCTTGGAAATCTGAAAGCCAATAGTGACAAGATACTGTCCTATCTTGTTAGACCATGCTCTAGGTGCTTGCTTCAAGCCATACAAGGCTTTCTTCAACCTGCAAACAAACTCAAGATGAGTAGCATGAACATAACCTGCTGGCTGCTCCATAAAGACCTCTTCTTGCAAATCACCATGCAAGAAGGCATTCTTTACATCCATCTGATGTAAAGACCATCCCTTTGATGCAGCCATAGCAATGGCTGCTCTTACGGTTGCCATCCTTGCAACTGGGCTAAAAGTTTCTTCATAATCAATGCCATATGTCTGTGCATACCCCTTGACAACTAATCTTGCCTTGTATCTATTCACAGAACCATCTGCATTGTGCTTGATCTTATAAACCCACTTACAGCCAATTGCATTCTTGTCTTTAGGCAAAGGCACCAATTCCCATGTAGCATTTGCATCCAAGGCATCCATTTCTTCATCCATGGCTTTCTCCCATTTTTCATTTCCCATGGCTTGCTCAAAAGAAGTGGGTTCTGGTTCCTGTATCACTTTGACCATATAGGCATAGTGAATGGCTGTAAATCCATCATATTTCAGCCTATCCACAGGATACCTAACCCTGGTAGACCTGCGCAAAATAGGCTCACTTCCAGATGCTCTCAAAACATCCCTGGTCTTCCCCTTACTCCAGGTGTAACAACAGAGGGAATACCCAACTCATCATCAATGCTCTGTTCAGAGCCACTGGATTCACCATCCACACAAGAGTGACCTGCATTCACATCAAACATGGGCTGACCTACCTTCTCTTTTCCTTTTCGTGATACCTGCATACCACTCTCTGCATTGCTTTGAGGAGATTCTCCTGATCTCAATCTGCTTGTCCATGGCGAAGTATGTGAACCACTGCTAGAGGACACTCCAGGTCCACTAATATTTTGTGATTGCTGCTGTGAATTCTGTGCAGCATTACCATTTTGTGCATCTACATCAATCATCACATTTACTGGTTTATACCAGCTGCTCATCTCATCAAAAACATCTCTGCTCACTGTGAACTTACATGTAGAAGGGTTATAGCATCTATACCCTTTTTGCTGCAGAGAATAACCAATAAAGATGCACTTCTCAGCTTTTGGATCCAACTTGGACCTCAACTCATCTGGCACATGGACATAGGCAATGCAACCAAAAATTTTCAAATGAGAAATATCTGGTTTCCTACCAGTATACATCTCCTCTGGCGTCATGCCATGTATTGCTGTAGTGGGAGTCCTGTTCATTATATAAACTACTGTAGCAACTGCTTCAGCCCAATAATAATCTGATAGATCTTTTTCATTTAGCATAGCCCGAGATACCTCTCCAATATGCCTATTTTTCCTTTCTGCAATTCCATTTTGCTGTGGGGTATGACTGCATGAATATTGCTGCTTTATACCATGCTCCTGCAAGAACCTTGCAAACTCATTTGAGAGGTACTCTCCCCCTCCATCTGACCTTAGGCATTTTATTTGCAGGCATGTTTCTTTTTCAACCATAGCTTTAAAAGCTTTGAAGTGCCCAAACACTTCACTTTTCTTTTTCATAAAATACACCCAAAGTTTTCTGCTGAAGTCATCAATAAATGTGACGAAATAGTGACAGGCTCCAATAGATGCAGCTTTAGTAGTCCACACATTAGAGTGGATTAATTCCAATGGCTTTTTACTCTCTTGAACATGCCTAGGAAAAGGTTTTCTTGCCTGTTTCCCAAATTGACAGGCTTCACAAACCTTGTGCATTTCTGCAACCTTGAATTTAGGCAATCTTGCAACAATATTTTGGACTTGCATTGATTTAAGTCGTTGTATATTAACATGACCAATGCGTTTGTGCCAGATATCAATATCTGCAACTACACCGGTCCCATGTGCAAACATTGCCGCACTCAATTCAGGCATGTCCGCATCCAACGTAAACATCCTGCCCTTCTTCTTTCCTTTTGCTATCAAGCGACCGTTATTTTTCATATCCTCAACAAAGCATCTATGAGGATTAAATCTAACCTGCAAGCCCTGCTCAACCATTTGACCAACAGAAACCAGGTTCTTGATGATGTTTGGGACATGAAATACATCGGACAGGTATTTCTTTTTCCCATCCTGCATAGACAAAGGAATTTTACCAATCTGCACAATAGGATGTGCAGTATCATCACCAGTCTCCACAAATCCTGGCTTTTCCATTTTCCTTGCATCTTGCATCCATTCTGCATGACCTGTCATGTGGTTTGACGCACCTGAGTCAACGTACCACACATCATTTTGTTCTTCTGCACTTGTCACAGAATTGGTCATATGCTGCACCATAAATAGATGCTCATTTCTGTCATCACCCTGCCTACTAGAAGATGCATAATTGCCTTGCTGCAATTTTCCATTCATAATGTCATTCTGCTTTTTATAGCAATCCTTAGCCATATGACCGATTTTGCCACAATAGTAGCATTCAACATTGCTGTTTGCATTTTGGCCTCTCTGCCATCCACCACAGCCTCTTTGGCTCCCCCTGCCTCTAGAGTTACCACGTCCTCCTACATAGGACTGGTTTTCTTGCGTTTGCTGCATATTCTGATTTCTACCACGGCCTGCAGATCGGCCTCCTCTACCTCTGCCTCTACCTCTGCCAGCATTTGAGTAGAAGATAGTTTCTTTTGAAGTTTCTCCTGAAGAAGATGCACCCCCATTTCTCTGCTCTTCAGAAATTAGAAGAGCAAACAACTCTTCAAAATCTGGAAATTTTTCACGAACGGCAATGGATGTCCGGAACTGCGCATAATCCTTTCCTAGACCATTCAAGGTCACAGAAACTAGATCATCATCTTCCACTGGCGACCCAATGGAAGCAAGTGCATCTACAATTTTCTTCACCTTCATGTGGTAGTCGTTTATGCTCAAATTTTCTCTCTGCACATTGTGCAACTCCTGTTTGAGCTGCATTTTCCTGGCTTGTGTATTTGTGCTGTACATTTTTGCCAAAGTATCCCATGCCTCCTTTGGCGTACTTACATCATGAATATGCACAATCATGGAGTCCGAAATACTGATAGACAGCCAGTACATAACTTTCCTGGCTCTCTCGTGCCATCCTTTGAATGCCTGCATTTCCTGTTGATTGGGAACATTAGGAAGAACAGGTTCTTCTTCATTTCTTGTAATGAACTCCCAATAGCCTTTTCCCATCAAGAAATTCGTCATTCTAAACTTCCATGCCTGGAAGTTGTTCTTGTCAAGCTTTTCAGTGACAATCTCTGAAAGAGAATCAGATGCCATTACAGAACACTGCAAAATATTCTTTCACTGCAAAAACACAGCTTTTGCCTCACACGGGCAGATCTGCAAAACTGACGAAAGTGGTATTTCACCACACAGTCACTTCCTAGTGAAGATTTTGCATCAACAGGCAACAAGCATGAATCTACAACTCCCAATATCTCTGCACACAGGCATACGATGCAATTTCTGCGGTAACTTTCCACCGACTAGCCGCGCAGTGGTCGCACAGCCAAAACAAGGACTTTTTCTGAGTGCCTGTGAAGAACTTCCGCCTTCAAAACAGGCCCCGAAATGGCCTCGAATCAAAAAAATAAAGTTACTAAGGGCTCTGCCCTTACCCGCAACATATACTGCGCTCTCGCCACACCGCGAAGGGCATCTCAATCTGAGACAGTGCACTCTTGCACTTCTGGCTGTGCTACCTGCAAAGATTTGCTCCCAAACTTAAAATAGGAAAGCAACACTGGTCCTCTTACCAGGACACCACGAACTTGGCTTGCTTTCTTGAGCTCCTTACCACGAACAAGGCTCTGATACCATGTGAGGATAGTGGGAGAGAGGGAAGGAGTCTCACTTGCGGCTTTCTCACAATGGGGGAATACACACAAAGGTGGAGGCTGAAAACAGTTTTCCTCTTCTTAGTTGTGAAAACCAAAAGAACTCTAGTATAAAGAAATAGAAGAACCCTATATGTGGGTCTCAAACCAAACTCAACTAACTAAGGTGGCATACTAACTGAGCCACAAACTAGAGTAGATAAGGATAGCTGTCATCCAGCTATTATTCGTGGGCGGTGTACCAACCGCATCTCCAGCTAACAAGTCGGTGACATAAATACACAACGGTCACCCTGGCATATCGCGAGTGGAGCTCGATATCTCAACACCGTTTTCATCAATCATGATCACAAACGCTTATTTGCAATGCATCTTTGATAACTTTTGCATATCAACTCAAAACCTAGCGATGAAGTGGTCGAAACGATAAGAAAGAACGTTCTGTGAATGAATCCGTTGTCAGATTTACAAAAATCATGTTGCTTTCTTCTCACAGTCACGCTAAAGCGTAGCCAAGCTCTGATACTATGTTGAGAGGAAGAGAAAGAGGAGAGACATGGACACAAGAGTTGCTCCCAAGGAAGTGATTCTATTCATAGATCATAGGCATATATATAGTTGAGGACTAGGCTGAATTAGGGAAAGCTATATATAGCTCTAACGTTTACAGTCTGTGAAAGCACAAAATCTAACACAATCATCAAAATAT
This sequence comes from Dipteris shenzhenensis, assembly GCF_047967505.1. Classification (NCBI taxonomy): domain Eukaryota; kingdom Viridiplantae; phylum Streptophyta; class Polypodiopsida; order Gleicheniales; family Dipteridaceae; genus Dipteris; species Dipteris shenzhenensis. The sequence continues at coordinate 29,623,984 of NC_141616.1, forward strand.
TGGCAAAAAAAGATAATGCAACCTTTAAAGGAGTATATGTTTCTTTCAAGGACAAAATCAAAGCAACAGAATGTCTTAAAGAGAAAGCATTGGTTGTAAGTTAAGAACACTCATTTGACTATTTCTTAAATAATGAACAAGATTGACATTCAGTGCCTAAGCACTTTCATGGTTTTCAACATCGTGGATGAGGATATTATCAAGCTGGTTGTGAAAAACCAAGCTTTTGGACATTATAAAGTTGGTCATGTAAACTGTGCTGGATGCACTTATTCAATAAAATTTATAATATATGATTTTTGTGGAAAGCCGAGCAGAAGTATTCGTCATGCCAATATGTCAACTTAACCACCATTGTATCAAATGCTAATGTGCATTTGACCATAAACCCCCATCAATAAATTTTTGAACAATAAGATTGTCAATAGATATCTACAAAAGGTCATGCTCTCTTGTTAGTACCACCTCAAAAATATATAGACTTCCTATATGGAATGCCGTCACTTGGCCCAAGGTTACAAACTACTTAATGAACCTATGCATGTTGTTACATTCACCGAGACTCTTGGACTTTTAGGGGGTAATGTTTTAGTTAACATGGGAGATGATGGGATATTTTATTATGGTCTAGTACTAAAATGTAGTAAGGGTCCTTGTGCATAAGTAGGAGAACTTATTGGCATGCTAACTATGGCTTACTACATAAATCTATTATGTAAATCTCATGTCAATGCCCTAAGTGGATAGGTTGCTTGAGTGGAGTTTTAATCCATCCAACATGAGAAATTTTATCTTTGGAATTGCCATTATGTCTCTTCTTTTATATATTATTGAGAATGTATTACACTTATGTCTAGTAGAAATGCCTATTTTCTTGATAATGATATTCTTTATATTAGCTATTTGTTTAACTAGTTGTTTCTCTTTCACAACAACACAAAGCAACTATAGACACGCTTGATAGACGCGCAAAATAGTGGGCACGTCTATATGCGTTGCTTGAATAGAGAAATTACAGGTGCGTCTAATAGCATGTCTAATAGCTCGTCTATTCACATGTGTATTAACACGTCTATTAGCGCGTCTATACTGAGAAAATAAAGGCCCGTCTAACATTGCGTTTATCAACACATCTATTTGCACGTGTATTAGCGCATCTACAGTGAGAATTAGACGCGTATTTAGACGCTAAACAGAGAATACACAAAGTGAGATTTTGGTGTACATCATTGCTTTCCAAACATTGCCCATGATTACCGAAGCACATAATTTTAACAAAAACATCAATGCTTTTTTGCAATACATACCTAGAAATGAAACTGTACACCATATGAGCAATATGTCGAGCACCTTGCATGGAGCATTGATACACATCATATTTTGTATCATGTAAAGTACCTCACAAGCTCGCCCATCTTGTAAATACAATCTTTCACGTCCTTCGATGCACTATGAGAAATATTAGTAGGTAGTATGAACTGAACCCACAAGGAGGTGGTTGATTAGTTTCTTATAATTATTCACTCACAAATTTGAAAGGAAAAAGATATTATGCACATAAAATACTTACTTAGAGCATCTTGTGCCAATCATGAGATTTCAAGCCATTTAATTGCTCTACACCTCTTTTCTTGCTCTTTGAAAAGGCTCCCTTCAAACACCTCATGCATCCAACGAATTGTAGTAATAGCGTGCTTATTCAATGCGTCTGCCCGTGAGGCAACTAGCGAAGGACCACAAACAGGACATGCATGGTAACCTGATGTAGTGAGACCTGAACAATAGACGCAATTAAGAGTTGAAGGTGGGTTCAAGGTGCCACATCAGTTGCCTACTCATAATTAAAAGTGCAATGCTTACCTGAACACTCGCCATAGCCTGGGAAGTAATGCATTGTCCACATCAAGATTGCTTTGCAGTTGAAGTCTCATGATGAGGGAGGCCTGCTCACATCATGTACCTCGATACCTCTCCAAAGTATCTCTAGCTCGTCAATCAAAGGCTCCAAATAAACATTAGGATTTTTGACTTTATGTTTCCTTGGAATTAGAAGGGACAGCATAACATGTCCTTTCTTAATAGCCATAGAGGGTGGAATATTATAATTCACCAATATCACTAGCCATACACTAAAGAGGTGCTTTTGAGACCAAATGGGTTCACACCATCCATTCCCAATCCAAGTCTCAAGCTTCTAGGTTCTTCCTTGAAGCTTGGCCATGTGTCTTCAATATGCTTCCACGCAGGAGAGTTTGTGGGAGTTCTCCACTTGCCATTGGTGGGAGGAATGCCATGACATGAGCTCTGCAATGGATTTGCACTTGAACATATGTTGGATGCAAGGGATTATGGGAAAATGTCACAGAACCTTACGAGGCATGTCCAAAATTTTGAGATCTGCTCTATATCTTGCCTCTCCACAAGTAGGGCACTCTCTTGCATCCTTATGTAGTCCACAAAACAAAATGCAATCGTTGATGCATGCATGGATACACTTGTAATCTAATCCTCCAAGAGAGGTCACATGTTGCCTTGCCATATCTCTTGAGGTCGGTAATTTATTCTCCCTTAGAAGCATTTTACACAATAGCCTCCTGCATGTGAAGACCATAAATGAGGAAAAGCATTTGAGTAATTGACCCACCAGCATAATTCACCATGTTTGCAAAATAGACTTTAAAGCTTACTTGAATAATGCATTCAAACTTGCATTGCTCCATCCATAGATGGTTTGCAAGTTTAGTAACTCAAGGGAGGCACGTAGAATAGAGAATGTGCACCCCTCAAATAGTGGAGTCGATGCTGTGGTAAAAGGATCATCCTGCTCCATGCTATCATCCCTCCCTTCGGATTGATAAACATATAAATCCCACACCATATCATCAAACACCTCCTCCACGGCTTCATGAGGTAATGGCGGAGGGCTACTATCACCATCACTCCATGCATCCGTAACGGTCCCTCTTAAGGTTCCCACCTCATATTGCCGATGCTTCCCCTCCTCAGGGCGAGCATAGGGCAACATATGCGGGTGTGGCACTGCATCCTATATCAAATTAAAATGGGATCATAACTCAAACATATGAACACCCATAGGTATCTCAATCAACCTTAACTCTTAAACACTTACCATGTTTATGGTCGCATCCCATTCTCCATACTTTGAGATGTGATTGAGTGTAATCCTGCGTGCACGATACATGTTTCCTTGACATAGATCACACATACATTTGATTTTTTACTCCAACCACATTTCGCGATGGTGGATACGGAGGGATTCATCCTCACTGGAGCTACTTGTTGAAGATGAAGAGATCCTACAAACAAACAATCCAAAAAAATTTGCTTTTCTTCAAATATTTAATTTTAAAACTTTGTGGCACGTTTAAAGGCACGTCTAAAACCGCGTCTGTCTATTCTGTGGTGCGCATCTATAGGCATGTCTAAAATCGCATCTACTATGTGTATTTAGATGTGCAATTACACGCATATTTAGATGTGTGTATAAATGCACCATTAGACATGCTTATAGATGCGGTTTTCAAATCTACTTTTAGCACGCTGGCTTTGCTTTTCTTCACATAAGCTTCACGCAACTTGCTTGCTTTGCTATTAGCAGATCCACAGTCCGACACTTAAGAGGAAGGCACCCACACTTACTTCCAGGCTTACACTTAAGAGGAAGGCACCCACACTTACTTCCAGGCTTTTAGGAGAAGAGGGTAAACAAGGAAGAGAAGCAATTTTGAAGAAGGACAAGAAGCTTCAGTACCTCTATCCAAGGTAAGTATCTTTACGGTTGATCTTCTTTGGAAAATACTCTCTTTGGATTTGTCCTTTGTCGTATCCAAGAAACGAATGATTTTGGTATCAGTGTTACGCTTTTGTGTCGGGCGCATGTCCGTTTTTACTTTTTAGAATAGTCTGTCTGTCGGAGTGTGTCTATAGATGCATCTTAGAGCACATCTAAAACCGCATCTACAAGCACGTCTATAGACGCGTCTAGCCTATTTTCAGATATAGACAGCCGCATCTATAGACGCGGCATTGTTATACGTGAAAATAGACGTGCTTCTCAGACGTGTCTATAGATGTGCTCCTACAGTTTTAGACGCTTCCCTTCCCTTCCCTTCCCTTCTCTTCTCTTCCCTTCCCTTCCCTTCTCTTCTCTTTCCTTCCCTTTTCTCTCTCTTTTTCTCTTCTTTTTCTCTTCTTAGCTCATCAGTAATCTTCTTTTTTTCTTTTTTCCACCAGTTCATCATGTGGCTAGGAAGCTCTTCAGGCTCACCTGATCGCCGAGAGTATATTTTTAGGGAGTTATATAACCTTTTAAGGCACCCTCCAAGTCTGGGGAGTTACATGGTTACATGATGGGTACTCTAAACACCCCCCAGGAGTGGGCACTACAGACTCCAAACCACCCCAACCCCACACCAGCTGAGATTACCCTAGCAGAGCCAGCCCAGCCCAGCTGGCTATATAGCCGAGGCCCTTCCCCCATGCCGTCTTATGCCCCTTCCCCCATGCCATCTTATGCCCCTTCCCCCATGCTGTCAAGAGGTCCTTCTATCTCGCAGAGCCGTCGGCGTACTCCTGTGCAGTCGAGACTCGGTTCTCCAACTACAAGTGGTCCACATAGTCCCGTGCAGTCTCTAGCTATGAGTGGCTAGCGTACTAGCTCGACACAACACAGTAGCAGGCGTAGTAGCAGGGAGAGCGGTGGGGGATGCATGGCACAATGCTTTGGAAGAGGTGGTGGTGGGGACGATGATGATTCAGATGATTTAGACGTGCCTCCGGGTGATGGTACAATCTTCTATGACATCAGTCAGATAGGAGGCATCTTGATGGATGCACGGGGGAAGGACATCATGGCCTTCATGCGCTCTGTAATTGCTAACAATTACAGAGATTGCTTTATCCACTACAAAGACCAGCCAAAGAGGTTGGCTGATGAGACCCTCACTACTGTTTGCTCTAGGTATCCTAACCCCCCCAATCTTCAATTCATAGATAAATGTGCCAAGTCAAAGATTGTTACGATACTTGGCAATAAAAGATCTTTGCTTAAGAGGTAGGCACTAGTGGAGCTTGCCAGGCTCGAGGGAGGTCAACCACCAAGGGGCCCGCCCCACACCACTCACAAGCGTGAGTGGAAGAAAGCAATGAAGTCAGCGAGGGATGATCCTAGTGTGCAACACATGGAGGCACGAAGGATCCAAATGGAGCAATATGGAAGCGTGCATTTTGGAGCAGGGGGTGTTGAATCATGGGAGGCCCAATTGGTAAGTATCGATCTCAAATTATATTGTTTATGTAGTTTATTAGGAGGTTGTTTATTTGTACTAACCCCTCCACAAATTGTGTCATCTTGCACCTTGATATCGTGGGTAGATAACCTACTCCTGTCGAGACAGCCTACCATTGCCACCATCGCAGAGAGGAGATACATGGAAGCACTTCTATCATGATGGGTTGATTACTAAGGAGTAGTATATTTGGGCTACTGGAGCGCCCCCCGAGGTATTTGAAAGTAATTAAATAATGTCAATAATATAAGTAAAGATTTGATTTTTCATACATTGATATATGTTGTCCCTTGTTTATAGGCCCCTGCACAAGAAGACGAGAAAGGAGCGGAGAAGGGAGCAAATAAGGGAGCATGGAAGGGAGTGAGGACATGGAGAACTTAGATTAGTCATAGAAGTAGTGCTAGCTACTCTTTTTTGTACTTAAAGCCACTGGCTTGGCTTTGTGCCTCTTGTATATACACTTCTCTTATTTTTTATACTTGAAGCCACATGACGTGGCTTAGCTTCATGCTATATGTACATACAAGCACTTTTTGAGCTTTCAATTTTCTTGTGCAACGTTCTATCAATTAAGGCCTTGTGAACTAAATTTTTTGGAGTTGTAATGTTTTATTTGGAATTGTAACTGTCGGCTATAGATGTGCTTGCAAGAATGCTAATTAAAATGCGACTGGTTGTAAGAATTGAATTACACAATGTGGAAATGGGATTCTTATAACTACATAGCATACACAACATACACATCATTATGTAAATTTAAAAAATATTATGTAGCGCATCTATCAGTGCATCTATAAATGCGTCTATATATGGGTCTATCTGTTCGAGGAGCGTTTATTTGCGCATCTATAAAAGCGTCTATGAGACTGTTTATAAATGCATCTATACATGCGTTTAACAATGCGTCTGTCTATTTTTTAAATTTTCTAGCAGAGCGTCTATTTACGTGTTTATATGTGCATCTATATGCGTGTCTATCTGCTATATAGACGTGCTATTAGACATAGGTCTCTAGACATGCAAATAGATATGCCCATAAGTTTTTTTTAAAGTTCAGTAAATGCGTTTGTGTGCGCGTGTGTAGATGCTTTGTCTTGTTGTGTTTGATTTTTGTACTGATTTCCTTGGGTGTTTGTCCTATTTGTTGGGTCTAGAATTGAAATATTGTTAGCATTGGACTATTGTAAGCTTTGTGTTATGGTCTTTGACAGCTAACTTTATGTTGTATTATGCTATAGCTTGATACAACAACAAATGGCCAGCAATCCAAGTGGTATCATGGAGATTCATGACCAAAAAAGGGATAATTGCAAAAAAATATGCTCAAGTGTGAATAGAATGGGATACTAGAAAAAGTCCACTAAACAAATAGTTTAAAAGTGGTCGAGAAAATGGTTTTGTTGGCTTTTAAGGGAGGTGAGTATAACAATTTTGTATGCATTGTCTATTTTTCACCCAAGGGGGCCACTATGTAAAAACTCCATATAAAATGTGCAATCAAGGGGTATTAAATAAACCCCTTACCTATGGATTTTAATAAACTATATACACCCCTTCTATAAATTTTAAGATGATTAAACCGACCCTTATGTATGAAATGTTTTGCTTTTTCAATTTAAAAACTCCTTATGTATGTATATTTCCTGTAACTTGATAAAAATATAAAACACCTTCCATTGATTGCATGTGCTATCTACATATTTCTTAGTGACCTCCTTGGGATTTTTCAAGAAAAGAGGGTGAAACTAAGGGTGACACCAATTAACATTAAGAGTAAGGATTTTATAACTATCGTGTTCTTCAAGTTTTAGAATCATCTTAGTTAGTGAAATATGCTTAGATGAAGATCAATCATGGCTTGGAGATCAACCAAGAATCCTTCCATATTAATATATGAGTGATTCTACCAATAGCCTTAGAGTTATCACTCCTTTACATAATAATTGAGGATGAAGAGACAAGGAGTAGCAAGACTGCAAAACTTTCATGGCATTGTAGGAGAAAACTTCACAAGGATCAAGGAAATTCATCCCCATGTAGGATAGATGGGGCATTCCAGGTCCTCAAGTTTTCTTTTGACTCTTGAAGCTTTCTTGCTTCTCAAACTGTGGTTGATCGTTTACAAATTGTGCAGACAAGATGGTAGGATAGATGGAGCTATGAAAGGTGTAGATTATATTTTTCTAACAACTACATTAGGAAACCTGGATGATTTTCTAGAGTCAAAACATATGGAAATAGATTATAGATTGATTTAATTTCAAGGAGGAGCACATCCTTTGCTCACTATGTTTGTAGGGACAAGCATTTAGCTATGACGACCATCAACACTTTACACTTGATATGTAAGCACATGTTACAAATAGCACAACCCTCATTCACATTTGATTTAAAATATTCATTTCTATAATTGCGAACTATGCCTTCTTGCCAAGAGTGGAAGAAGCAAGAACAAGGTTGGATCATTGGGAAGGATAAATGCAAGTAATTGTAATTGGATGTCATTGTCCCAATACTATTTTCTAGATTTCCGCACTAGTTAGATTGTTAAAACAATAGCACAATATGCATTGGGACCTTGCAAAACCCTTAGCTCTAGCTCTAGTGGCCGTAAATGTCATTGCGCTTCTATGTACTCCTTAGCCTCGGCTTACTCAAACATTAGAAAAGATGGGAGGAGATGTAAGATCTTTGGAAGCAGTTTGATGTGAGCTTATGCCACCTAGAAAAATTGATCCCTTACTCATATTGGTAGCTTCAATTTGGAAGATTCATATATGAATTATATAATACATAAGTGTTATTATCATACACATGCACAATCAATAAGTGAGTTGAATAGACACACTTCTTTGGGAAACCATCACAATCTAGCATATATCACAATGTATCACTCATAGTGTGAATAGATAAAGATCAGTTGATCAGTGTGAATTATCTTTAAGATACCACGTGTGAAGAAACGCTTTTCTACAACTGCTAGTCATGTGGGGTCACTAAGCAATATGTAACATAGCACATGCAACTAATAGAAGGAGTTTCTATATTTTTATGGAGTTGTAGGAAATTTACATACATAAGGGGATTTTTAATCCAAAGATGAAAATTTCCAAACATTAGAGATTTACTAAAGGGGTGTATATAAGTTATAGGAAGGTAGGGGATATTTTAAATGCCTATTGATCACAAGCACTATATTGGATAGTGAACCCCCCCAAGCTGCTTGCGTGGTTGCATGAAAATTGCCTCTTAGTGGATAAGACAAAGGAGACGTGTCGATAATAGGGACATTGACCAATGAATGAAAGAAAGTATTTAGAGTAGGCATCCTGCAATCATGTTGTTTTGCTTTACATTAACATCATATGCAATTATGTTGGTGGATATGCAAGCCCACACACCGCAATGTCCATGACTTCTTCCTCACAATTAGAACATATCTTTGATCTGCAATAGATGCACATTGAGCCCCATTAAATAAAATAGATCTTACATAAAATGAATAATGCACTAAACTAGATCATCCAAACCAATCAAACCCTGATGTCCTTATTGTTGGTCCAACATCACCCCGGCACATAGGAAGAATCTGATTGCTATGTGAGGCCAAAATCATTTCAATGATTACCAATGGTAATTGCATCACTTCAAAATTTCACCAATTTTAGTGAGTACTAGCAATTGGATGACCCATGCTAGGGAGTACAAGGCAAAAAACCAAGCTCCTACATATATCTATGGAGAAATGTATAACAAATTTGTTACATATGTGGCCATCGGCCTTTGATGATCATCCGAGAGACACAAGCATCTGGTCATCTGGGAAACACAAGCATCCTCGTATATGAAAGTAAAGAACAACCGGGAATAATGATTGTCTGGGAAACACAAGAGTTTAGGATCTGATATCATGTTGAACTATGAGTGGTGAGACAACATATGCTCCTAAGGAATTAATTGTATTCATGTACTAGATATATATATCTAGTTGAGGACAAGGGTTGAAAATGGGCAAGCTCAATTGGATATATATTTAGCTGTAAGAATGAGAATCAGGATGGAAATGTTTTCAATTGCATTGGTAGTTCATGAAAATGGATGATGATACAAGATGTTATTGATACTCGAAGGCGATAATCTTTATGATATTGTTCTTGGTGATCTCGGTTGATCATCCCAACCTGTTGATGCGACTATGAATCATGATCTTGTGATAGAGGGCCCTCTCTTTGAGCAATGGAGATTTGACTTTACCAATTGCATTATCGTGATAAAGCAGCTCATCGATATATTTTATCTGCTCTACATGATTCTCTTATGCTAGATGTTTTTGCCCTTCCTTCTTCTCATGCAATATGGGAGTATCTCGTTGCTAATTTTGAGAAGAAATCTATCATAATGATTCTTTATCTTCGTAATCTTTTGAACACTCCATACAAAGTTGGAGCTCCTATGACAACTCATATTGAGTCATTCAAGAATATCATCAATCAACTTGCTACTACTTGTTGGTGGACCTGTTCCATGAAATCAATTGGTGACCTATCTTCTTAACATTGTGAGGACACCATCCCATAATATGATAACATTGTTACCATCCTTTCTAAAAAAAATGAGATTGAGTTTGATCAAACATGTATTTCTTTGATTGAGTACACCCAACTACACAAGTGTCATAAAGAACCTCATGAAACTGTCATGATAACAAGGGATGATGTAGATTCAGAGATAGCTTGTGTTGCTTGCAAGCGTCCTTTCTCAAAATATGGATGTGGTGGTAATTCGTACAGAGGTGATAATTCTTCTCATCTCAAATATCCTGAGAAACATTGTTCTTATTGTGATAAGCATGGTCACCTTATCTCTGATTGTTGGGCTCGACAATATGATGAGGAACATAGTGTTACCACTAAGCAACCCCACTTATACAAAAATTCTCCTTGTGAATATTGTGGTGGAAATCATCCATCCTTTTGGTGTTACAAGAGAAGTTATGATCGCAAACGTAATCAAGATATGCTACTCAACAACAGGATGCCCATACACATCAAGAGGCAAATCATATCTGTTCTAATGGCTCTTTAGAGAGGATACTTCATGTTTGGGATGGTTCCACTTTTATTGTTGATTTTGGTGCTACTGATAATATGACCTATCAATCTCAATGGTCACATAATTATCATGCTCTTCCTCAGAAGAAATTGGTTTATCTTCTTGATGACACTTCTTGTCAAGTCATGGGTGTTGGTGATTTATATCTTGGCATTATTTCTTCAACAAGAGTCTTGCGAGGCATTCTCCATGTTCCATATCTTCAGAGAAACTTTCTTTCTGTTGCATGACTTGTTGATCTTGGTCTCTTTATTGGCTTTGACCACACATAGTGTCATATTGAAAAAGATGGACATAGCATAGTAGTTGCTCCTCGGCATGGTCACCGCTTTCAGCTTTCCTTAAATGATGATATTGCCAATGTGGTTACAGCCCCTAGTGATTTGGACTGCAAGCTATGGCATCATCATTTTGTTCATTCGCATTTTGCCAAGCTACTTTCTATCAATCTTCATGATCTTGTGGATGGTATGGATCTCCCAACTCGTCCTCACATGGGCCTCTGTGAATATTGTGCTCTTGGCAAGCATCATCAAAAACCCTTTCATGTATCTACTTCAACTCATTCATATGCTTTATTGGATCTCATTCACACTGATATATGTGGACCCTTTCCTCCATCTAAGTCTTTCTATAGGTATTTCATCATTTTCATTGATGATTTTTCAAGATATACAAGTGCATCTCTTGCGACATAAGTTAGAGGCCTTATCAATATTCAAGCAATATAAAACTGCCGGGGAACTTCATCCTGGTTTTCCTATCAAGACCCTTCGTAGAGACAATGGTGGAGAATATATTTCTAATCTTTTTTATGATTATTGCATTGAGTGTGGTATTCATGATGAATATGTTGTTCCATACTCTCCTCAACAAAATGGTGGTGCATAACATAAGAACTGCACTTCTCTTGATGCTATGCAATGTATGCTTTTTCATTCTGAATTATCTTGGACCTTTTGGGCAGAAGCAATTCTGATAGCCATCTTTGTGCAAAATCATCTTTCTACAACTGCACCTTCTAGTAAGATACCAATCATAGTTTGGATAGGGTAGACTCCTTCAGTATCACATTTTTGAACTTTTGGCTACATTGCTTATATTCATGTACCAAAAGAGACATAGAAAAATCTAGATCTTCTTGGCTTGAAGGTCATATTCATTGGATATTCTCCTGATTCTAAACGTTATATATTCTATGATCCCTCTTCTAAGAAGGTGATAATTAGTTGTGATGCCATATTCAATGAGCAATTAATGGGAGGAACATGGTCTACTGAAGATGCAGAGGATACTGAGTCCTTGCTTACTGCCTTTCCTTTTCTATTTGATGATGATTCTACTTCTGATGTCATTACTACTTCTTCATCTGAAGGCATCACTGCTACTCCATTTTCAGAGCAATGTGTTGACAATCTTGATTGCCATCCTGCACACACATAGGCCTTTGATGATAGTGTTGATATTTATGTTGATCTGCCTATTGATTTTGAACATGGTTCTCCTCACAATTGTGTTGATGACATTCACATCATTGATCATGCAATGGACCCTACTACTTATACAGAAGATATCTCTTATGTGCAAAAGAGTCAATGGAAAGAGGCCATGGAAGCTGAATATGATTCTTTAATCTCTAAAGGTACATGGATTGTTACTAAAGTACCTCCTGGTCATACTCCTATCAAATGTAAGTGGGTTTATAAATGTGACGCTCCAATTTTGTATATGAAATATTTTGGAATATATATCACAGATAGTGTTAAAAAACGATGGTTTTGATGTTTTGAAGGTTTTGGGAAAGTTTGGTGTTGGTCGAAAAATTTTGGTTTTTGTCCATTATGATGCCGGCTAGATTTTGCGGCTTGATTTTGAGCTGGTTAGAGAAATAATTTGAAGAAACTCTGTATGAGAGAGTTTTAGATCTTGTTGAGTAGAAAAACTTTGTAACTAGTGAAAAATTTGTGGTTCACTCGTTTGCATGCCTATATGGAGGTCAGAAGTTGCTAACAAAGTGGTTTTGAGCTAAAAGTTCATCTAGATTTCCGTGTCAAGAATTGCAGGTATTAGACGGAGGCCGAGATGGACGAGTTAGCCATGAAAGGTCAGATGCAAAGGGAAAGAAGAGGGCCCGATCTTCGAGATGAGCTATTGAGCTTGTCCATTGGATCTACGAGGCAAGCGTGGTGATGCTCCGAACAGAGCCATTTTCATGCCTTCAAAAAAAAAAAAAGGAGAGACGTCGAGATTCCGTACGCGTTTGCTATCAAAAGCGCACGCTAAAAGAAGGTGAAAAGCACATGCACACTTTTCGAGAAAAGCTGTTTTGGGCCGAATTTGGGGGCTTCTGGCCGTCTTTTTTCGGGTCATGAAAGGCTATAAAAGAAGAGGAGATCATGAGAAGGAGAACACACAATCCAACGCACGCATATCGAGGCTGAGCGAAAGAGAAGAGAAGGCATGCATCTCGAGGTTGCTCGAGCAAAGAGAAGGCACACATATGGAGGTGCCACGAAAGTGACAATAGCGCACACGAATCGAGGCAGTGCAAAGAAGAAGATAAGATCAAGATATTTTGAGAGTGAGAGTGAGAGTGAGAGTGTGATTGAGATTTGATCTTTTGATCATATGATTTGAACATCTTCATGCGAGTGAGAGTGAGAGTGAGATAGCTTGGGGATGGACGGGTGGTATCGAGCTCCTCCATGGAGTGATTCTTCTCCAAAATTATTGTAAAGACTCATCAGTTTGATTCATACGGTATCTCTCTTCTTGTTCATTCGTGATTATTATCTTGCTACAATTTTGATCGTGATTGTGAAAGAATGATGCGTGACAAGTGGTATCAGAGCCCAGTTTCGATGGCAGACAATGAGGCAATTATGAAGAAACTAGAAGAACAAGATTCATTGATTCGAAGGCTAACCATGGAATTAAATAGATTGTGCAAAGGAAAAGGCGTAGCGGATGATGGAGCTAGTGGTGGTGCTGCTGGTAGAAATTTAGAAGATGAAGAGGTCTATGTCGAGCTTGGTGCCGGGGTACCGAGCCGAAGGAGACAAAGAGGTGAGGAAGATGTTGCCGAATCTGCTCTTTTGCAAGTTTTTAAGAAAGCGAAACTCTCTGAGTTTGATGGTGAGAAGAAGACCGAGGAAGATTTGGAAGCGTGGCTTGAAGAACTTGAAGATTTCTTTGCTCTATGAGAGTTTGATGAAGCGGGAAAGGCTAAGATCGTGGCACTACAATTACGTGGAGTTGCAAAACTATGGTGGAAGTCGCATGTGCAAATCCAACAACGTCAAGACCAACCCATCACATGGGCTGAATTCAAAACTGCTGCTAAAAAGAGGTATTGTTCTCCACATTATTATATGGAAAAGAAGATGGAATTCTATAATTTCAAGCAAGTACAAGAGGGAAAACATAATCTTTCTGTGGATGAGTATAAAGAGAAGTTCCTGCGATTAGATAAGTATGCACCTGAGGTCATAGGTGAAGCTCTTACTCACAAATTTGTGGAAGGGCTTAAGGAAGATCTTTTATATATGATGAAAGGAACAGGATCAAGTGATTTCTTGGATGCTGTGGCTAAGGCCAAAAACTTTGAAAAGATGGAAGAATATAACCTAAGAAAGATAGCAAAATCAAAGTTCATTCCAACAGGTCATCGTTTTCAAGGGTCACAAGGTTCAAGTATGCCTCAACAAAAATCTGATTATTCGAATATGCCGAGATTTCAAGAGAGGAGTAGCCAACCTAGGTAAGTGGGAAGGCCAAACTTTAATAACCGAGATCAAAATCAGAATCAGAATCAAAATCAAAATCAAAGAAATAAAGGAGTTTCAAATCAGAAAACCCAAGAAAACGCACCTTGGAAAAGTGATCCAGAGTTTATTGAATGGGCAAGAAGATTGGAATTATGTTCCCCATGTGGTGAGCAAGGTCACCGAACATTTGAGTGCCCGAATAAAGCAAAATTTAATTTTATGAAAGAACCAATGATGGGAGCAAAGACGAATCAGATGAATCCAACCATCGATGAAGTGGGGACAAAGGTAAGTGCTTGGAACCTATGAAATGTATGGCATCTTCCACAACTCATATGCATGCGTCTGTGATTAAAGTGATGGGGAAAATTGGGAATCAAAACATAAGTTTTCTTATCTCCGATAGCACTCATTGTTTCATTGTTTCAAGGGTCACAAGGTTCAAGTATGCCTCAACAAAAATCTGATTATTCGAATATGCCTAGATTTCAAGAGAGGAGTAGCCAACCTAGGTACAACCAAGTGGGAAGGCCAAACTTTAATAACCGAGATCAAAATCAGAATCAGAATCAAAACCAAAATCAAAGAAATAAAGGAGTTTCAAATCAGAAAACCCAAGAAAACGCACCTTGGAAAAGTGATCCAGAGTTTATTGAATGGGCAAGAAGATTGGAATTATGTTCCCCATGTGGTGAGCAAGGTCACTGAACATTTGAGTGCCCGAATAAAGCAAAATTTAATTTTATGAAAGAACCAATGATGGGAGCAAAGCCGAATCAGATGAATCCAACCATCGATGAAGTGGGGGACAAAGGTAAGTGCTTGGAACCTATGAAATGTATGGCATCTTCCACAACTCATATGCATGCGTGTGTGATTAAAGTGATGGGGAAAATTGGGAATCAAAACATAAGTTTTCTTATTGACTCCGATAGCACTCATTGTTTTATATCCCCGAAATTCCTCAAGACTCTAAACATAGAAATTAGGAATCAAGTCAAAAAACCAGTCCAACTTCCTAATGGAAAATTACATTATACTCAAGGGCTTCTAGAAAATCTTTCCTTCAGTTTAGCACAGAGGAAGAGTAAGGGAGATTTTTATGTTATTGAGATGGGGAAGTGTGATGCTATTATTGGAATGGATTGATTAAATGTAAACAAAGCAGTTATTGATTGTGGAGAAAGGACCATTATGAATTTACTGTGCTTGCTTTCAGCTTGACCAATGCACCTGCTACCTTCATGTGTCTGATGATGTGATGTATTCCGTGAGTATTTAGATGACTTCATTCTGGTTTTCTTGGACGACATTTTTGTATATTCCAAGAATGGGGAACAACATGAACAACATCTAAGGAAAACACTTGAAAAGTTACGGGAGCATAAACTTTATGGGAAAAAGAGCAGATGTTTCTTCGCTAAGGAAAAGCTTGTGTATTTGGGTCATGTGATTTCAAAAGATGGTATTCATATTGATCCTGACAAAGCAAGGCTTATTTTTGAGTGGCCTAGACCAAAAAATGTAAGGGAGGTAAGAGGCTTTATTGGCTTAGCACAATATGAGAGAAAACATATCAAAGATTTCTCAAAAATAGCCTCTCCACTTACTGATTTGACAAAACTTGACAAGCAGTTTATATGGACGGAGAAGTGTCAACAAGCTTTTGATACTATAAAAGACAAAGTGGCTGAAAATTGTATTCTCAAGATGCCCAAGATGGGTAAACCTTTTGTAGTGACATGTGATGCTAGTGGTACCCAACTTAGATGTGTACTTTCTCAAGATGGTCGTGTAGTGGAATATGAGTCTTGAAAATTAAGGAAGCATGAAGAGAACTATCCCATGCATGATCTCGAATTGGCTGCCGTTGTTCATGCATTGAAACATTGGAGACACTTTCTCTTAGTGTAAAGTTTGAACTTTGAACGGATCATGGAAGTTTGAAGTACCTCTTCACTCAACCATTATTGAATAATAGGCAAAGAGGATGGATGAATCTTCTTTCCGAGTATGACTTTGAGATTAAGTACATTGAGGGAAAGGAGAATACGGTGGCTGATGCTTCAAGTAGAAGACCTTTCATGAATGCCATCACCCTTATTCATCCTGATCTTGCAGAAAACATTAGAAATGAACTTGAACATGATGTTTTTTATGCACCTATTCTTCAAAAGATTGCTCAAACACCTTGTGAAAAGATTGAAGGAAAGTTTCATTTGGTGAATGGTAATTTATATTGCCATGATAGACTTTGTGTACAATGTGATTCACCTTTGAGATGGAAAATCTTGTATGATTATCACGATGCTTCATTTTCGGGACATGTTGGATATAACAAAACATACAACAAGGTTCGAAAATCATTTTATTGGCCTGCACTAAAGCGTGATGTTCGTCGTTATGTCCAAGAATGCTTACAATGTCAACAAGTGAAGGTGGAACAACATAAGATGCCTAGTAAGATGCAACCTTTGGATATACCTTTCAGGAAGTGGGAATCAATATCCATGGATTTTATTACTAAACTACCTTCAACTCGACGGGGATGTGATACCATTTTTATTGTCATTGATCGTCTTACCAAAATGGCACATTTCTTTCCTATGAAAAAGACTGATGGTGCTCTTGAGGTAGCTAATTTGTTTGTGAAAGAAATTTTCCGATTGCATGGGATGCCTAAAAGTATTGTGTCAGATAGGGATTCCAAATTTACTTCTAATTTTTGGAAGGCCACATTCAAAGCAATTGGGATGGAGCTTAAGATGAATACAGCTTTTCACCCACAAACAGATGGAGAAACTAAAAGGGTTAATCACGTACTTGAGGATATGCTTCGAATGTATGTTAATGAGAAGCAAACAAATTGGATTGAATTCCTATCCTTAGCCGAGTTTGCTTATAATAGTTCATGGCATAGCTCCATTCAAATGACTCCATTTGAAGCCATGTATGGTCGGAATTGCCACACTCTTGTGAATTTTGCAAATCCTCAAAATAGAGTCAAAGTGTCTAGACAAATGCTTGAGAGGATGGATGAGGAAGTGAAATTGATTTGGAAGAGCATTCAAAGAGCATAAGACAGGCAAAAGCATTACTATGATAAGAAGCGGTCTTTCAGTGAATTTCAGATTGGGGAGATGGTATTTCTGAAAGTAATACCTAAATGCAGTAATCTAATCCTTGGGAAGGATAGAAGACTCTCACCTTGTTTTGCAGGACCTTTTAAAATCTTAAAGATGGTGGGAACGCTTGCATATCAACTTGAACTGCCTGAGAACATAAAAGTGCATCTTGTTTTCCATGTCTGTTTATTGAAATCTTATGTTGCCAACCCAACTCATATTTTGCAGGACAACAAGTCTAGGATCATGGAGGATGGGACTTTGAAAGTCGAACTTCATTATATTGGATAGGAACACGAAGCAGCTTAGTAATAGAACAATAGAAGAAGTTTTGGTTAAGTGGGATGCTTATCCTGTAGAAGATAAGACCATATTAGATAATTCGGGGAAAACCCAATTCCAAGAATGGCAGTTTTGGAAGAAATTGTAGCTCCCCTCAATGAAAAAACAGGAGAAATATGTGAAAATAGACTAGATAGCCATTCATGAAGTGTGAAATATCAACTACATTCTCAAATAATAAATAGAATATCAGTGTCTAAACTACGTTATCATCAACAAAATAAT
Organism: Dipteris shenzhenensis; assembly: GCF_047967505.1. NCBI lineage: Eukaryota > Viridiplantae > Streptophyta > Polypodiopsida > Gleicheniales > Dipteridaceae > Dipteris > Dipteris shenzhenensis. The sequence continues at coordinate 29,641,867 of NC_141616.1, forward strand.
AAACTTTGAAACCCATTTGAGTTAGATTCATCTCGTGAGCCATAGTGATGTTCAAAAACACCTTCATAATTCTGGAATTTCCATTGATATTGAGACTCGCTTTTGTTGTGAGCATTCTCATTTGAAAATCTCCAAAACACCGTTTACAAAGTGTAGAGTGTAATTAATAACCATGAGTATTGCAATGAAAACGCACAGGCTCTTTAACTTAGTAAGATATGTAGTTAATGGAAAATCAAGATATGTAGTTGAGGAGAATGAATGCAAGATATGTAGTTGATGGAAAATCAATGGGCAATGACAAGCATTTGATGTAATTTAGGTGGCAATGACAATCATTTATTGTGCACTTTCAATTTTTGGACTGACTATCATTATTGTAAAATGATAACTTTACATGTCATGTTGATTACTCATTGCAAAGTAAAAAAGTACACTTTAGGATGGAAACATAACAACTTGTTGATACATCATTGAAATCCCTGAAATAAATCATGATTCAAAAGAAACTCTCAACCACTAGCGGAGAATGGCAGTAGGATAATGGCAAAAGTGCCAATGCACATGTGAGTTTAGGATTCCTTGTGCATGTTTTCAGGTCATGATATGAGATTGGCACCACTACCATTCTCCACTGGTGGCATTCTCCACAGAGATTGGCACAATTCCATATGATCTCTGCACATGGGAGTTTAGGCTTCTCAATGACATTTCTTAGGGCCTAATAAGAGATTGGCACCACTGCCATTCTTCACTTGTACAAATGTTTACCCTACTATTCTAGGAGGCGTATTCCAGTGATCATAGGAGAGTGGTTTCCGATTCCAATCGACATGTGAGTTTGACGATCTCAGAGACTGACACAATTCCATATGATCTCTACACAACGGTGACAGTGATCACTACATAAAAGAATGCACATGTGAGTTTAGGATTCCTTGTGCACCATTGCCATTCTCCACTAGTGGCATTCTATAATGGCAAAACTGCCAATCCACATGAGTTTATGATTCCTTATGCTTGTTTTCAGGTCATGGTATGAGATTGGCACCACTACCATTCTCCACTGTTGGCATTCTCCACAGAGATTAACACAATTCCATATGATCTTTACACAGCGGAGACAGTGACCACTACATAGAAGAATGCACATGTGAGTTTAGGCTTCTCAATGCCATTTCTTAGGGCCTAATAAGAGATTGGAACCACTACCATTCTCTTGTACAAATGTTTACCCTACTATTCTAGGAGGGGTATTCCAATGATCATAGGCGAGTGGTGTCCGATTCCAATCCACATGTGAGTCTGATGATCTCAGTATAATTATGTAGGTGCCACCATGAGTTTGGCATCACTGCCATTCTCCACTAGTGGTTGTCTAGACAAACTAAACCTATAGATTGACATTCCAAGGCCTAATAAGAGATTGACACAATTCCATATGATCTCTACACAGCGGAGACAGTGATCACTACATAGAAGAATGAGCATGTGAGTTTAGGCTTGTCAATGCCATTTCTTAGGGCCTAATAAGAGATTGGCACCACTGCCATTCTCCACTTGTACAAATGTTCACCCTACTATTCTGGGAGGGGTATTCCAATGATCATAGGAGAGTGGTGTTCGATTCCAATCCACATGTGAGTTTGATGAACTCAGAGATTGACACAATTCCATATGATCTCTACACAGCGGAGACATTGATCTCTACATAGAAGAATGCACATGTGAGTTTAGGATTCCTTGTGCATGTTTGCAGGTCATGTTATGAGATTGGCACCACTACCATTCTCCACTGGTGGCATTCTCCACAGAGATTGACACAATTCCATATGATCTCTACACAGCGGAGATAGTGATCGCTACATAGAAGAATGAGCATGTGAGTTTAGGCTTCTCAATGCCATTTCCAATTCCCAATTCGGGAAAAAACCCAATTTCCAGAATGGCAGTTTTGGAAGAAATTGTAGCTCGCCTCAATGAAAAAACAGGAGAAATATGTGAAAATAGACTAGATAGCCATTCATGAAGTGTGAAATATCAACTACATTCTCAAATAATAAATAGAATATCAGTGTCTAAACTACGTTATCATCAAAAAAATAATAAACTTTGAAACCCATTTGAGTTAGATTCATCTCGTGAGCCATAGTGATGTTTAAAAACGCCTTCATAATTCTGGAATTTCCATTGATATTGAGACTCGCTTTTGTTGTGAGCGTTCTCATTTGAAAATCTCCAAAACACCGTTTAAAAAATGTAGAGTGTAATTAATAACCATGAGTATTGCAATGAAAATGCACAGGCTCTTTAACTTAGTAAGATATGCAGTTGATGGAAAATCAAGATATGTAGTTGAGGAGAATGAATGCAAGATATGTACTTGATGGAAAATCAATGGGCAATGACAAGCATTTGATGTAATTTAGGTGGCAATGACAATCATTTATTGTGCACTTTTAATTTTTGGATTGACTATCATTATTGTAAAATGATAACTTTACATGTCATGTTGATTACTCATTGCAAAGTAAAAAAGTACACTTTAGGATGGAAACATAACTTGTTGATACACCATTGAAATCCCTGAAATAAATCATGATTCCAAAGAAACTCTCAATTTCTGGCCCCAAAGAGAATGGCACCGGAAAGAATGGCACGAGAGACATTGTAGTTATGAACATGTTTGCATATTATTCACACACAACAATTACGCACCAATTTACATAGTTGGCAAGAAAGTAGTAATTCCCATAAGTAATGATTGTATAAAGATATACAATGTTGTTATTCAAAACTCATAGTCTGCAAATAGCTCCTCTCCTGCATGTATATCATCTATGGATTCAATACAAATGTGACCATATTCTTCAATATCTATGTTCATTATGGGGTCATACCAAGGTGGAACATCAGGGGAAAATACATAACAAACATTTGGCTTTACATTGGTATTTCTATTGCTGTTATAAATCCTGCCACATTGCCATATTGAACATCACCAACAATATGCACCATATCCTTCATAGGGACAGTAGGGTCCTCTTGGATCGAGTACTTCTTTAGCCTTGGATGAACTCTACATAATTCCTTCCAGTCTCTGTAGGAGTACTTGTCACCTCCATAATGGAGAATAGTAGTCCCTCTCTTGATGGAGCCATGCACAAACAAGCCCAAGCCAGGCTCTTGTAATGATTGACTCATGCACCTCGAAAGCCACAATTTTTATTCAGAACACTTCGTTAATAGGGACAGGTAACTTTGGTGGTCCAAATGGATCTCGTTCTGGTATGTACCTACTCAAGCTTGATTTGAACGTATATCTATCTACATCACAAAAGACAAATTCAATTAGCTACAACAACAGTTATATATATTGAGATAAAATCAAAAAACACTTTGACATATGTACCTTCATGAAAAATACGCATTCTGTAGTCGGGTTATGTAGCCCTTAGCAATGTATTTCTTGATATAGCGACCTTTGTACCCTAGGTCTATAGCCAATTGATAAACTTGCATAGCATTCATGCTAGAGAGTTGCGGAGCGTTCCTTAAAAGTCTTATTTGGGATGCATTAAGTTTAGGCACCTGGCCATCACCACCATGGGTTGCCCTACCACCTATATCCCTCTCTCTTAGTTGATCTGCAAGAGGAAGATTTCTTGTTTTATATTCCATTCTTGACCATGCATGATTTTCCTCCCTCCATTCATCAATTACTTTTTGGACAAGGTTGAAATCCTTATGCCCCTCCATCACAGGTAATTGTCCATACCGATTTGTCTCAATCATGCTGCGCACATCTCTAGTCTCATCGAGTGTCTCATCGAGTTGTAGTAAGTACGGCATGAACTCTCTCAGTAGAATATTATCATCCTTGTCTTGTACATCGAACTTTGAAGGAAATATGCAATGTGATGGAGGGCTAATGCAAGCCTTGTATGGGGAGTCATCAACAAGAATTGTCCTTCTAGCATCACATCCAAATGCCTTTGAGATTTTTGCTAAGGGTTTGAACATTGCCTCAACACCAACCTTGTCAGGCCTATTTATCCTTGTCTTACTGTAAGTGTAGCATCCTTGCTGAGACCATATAACAAAGAAAGGGAGGCTCTCATTTGCATAATTTTGCAGCTTTCCTACCATATCAAGTACGTTATGCTCCATCGCAGTTGACCAGATACCTACATTAAATCTTTGTAGCAAGATTTTAAGAAATTCTATGCACCCAGGACGAACAACCATATAACTATTTTTGCCATGCATAATAGACGGATGTATTGGAGACTTGAATAGGCAGCGACTTAATAATAGGCCATTCAAGTCTAATATGATTGTTAATCGTGGCATATCCAAAGATATTGTATGTGGATATAGATCCAAATTCTCCTTGAAGTTGCTGGCTTCTGACTCATCCAAATTGTCAGGTGCTATGATTTCATGCATGTTTGCAACAACAATAAGATTATCTAGTTTTGTCCCCAATGTTGAGACAGTACGTTCATCCATGTTCTCTTCTAAGAGTATAGGATTCGTGATATTCCTTGCAATTTTCTCCATTTTTGGGGTTATGTTTTCTTCTATACCTCCTGCATCCATCGCGTAATTGATAGTCCCCATAACTGGTGGTATGTTGTCCTCTACATTTGATGTCTCCACATCCTTCCATGCATCATTGGTCCCTGTGGAAGTTGAGGAATATAGAAATATTTTGACTCTTTAGAGTGTATTCAACAATGTCGAAGCACAAAAGCATATGAAACTAATAAATAACAACAAAGTATGAACATTATCCATTGTCGTTCACTGATTCCATTGTATTTTTGGGGAATGGCAAAAGTGCCAATCTCTCTAAAGGTCTAATAAATAACAATAAAGTATGAACATTATCCATCGTCGTTCACTGATTCCATTGTATTTTTGGGGAATGGCAAAAGTGCCAATCTCTCTAAAGGTCAATTGAGAATGCAAATAGTGCAACCTTTCTCTCTGAACTCATAGAGAGAATGGCAATAGTGCCATTCTTCTCTTGGGGTGGTGCTAGTGCCATTTTACATATAAGGTTATGGAGAATGCCACTAGTTCCTTTCTCTATACCCTCATTGGGAGGAGAGAATACTACTAGTGCCTCCCCCATGTCCCAAAAGAAATGTACAATGCATGATCTGAAAGCATAGATATTGTAGTACTTTGGTCCAATAGATTTGTAGAAAGCACCCAAATCAAAACTTTGGTAGCATAGTTAATATTATACAATTTTTAATCTCTGTAATGCTTTCAACTAACATAGATTCAAGAAAGGAACATAACAGTATTACCATTTTTACATAACCACAAAGAGAAAATGGCACTAGTGCCATTCTCCATATGAGGTCGCATAAAATGTTAATAGTACCTCTTACGTATAACCCGACATAGGGAGAATGACACTAGTACCATTCCCCATGTCATTATGTCACACAATTTTATCATACCTAATGTTTAATATCTTTAATATGATGAGAGTATGTGCAATCGAGAAAATCCATAAAAGTCATATTATTTTGAAACTGAATACACAAGGCATAAATGAGTAGCTAAAGACCTTGCTCCAAATCTTCCAATGTAATCTTTGGGATAGCTTCAAGATCTGCTTCAGTTAAAGGTCGCAAGTCTTCAATGTGATGCTCACCCTCTTTAATTCCTTCATCGATAGGTGAATCAGCTCTATGTGTCTCAAGAGGCCTCTCAATGCTAGACCAAATCTTAATATGGGGATTATTTGATGCATGTGCCACACACATAGCCTCGACCTCTGTCGCCTGTTGGGATGTCTTCACCAGCGAGATCACTTTTCTTTTGCTTGACAATGCTTGTAATGCCACACATCCATTAGTAAAGACGTCAACAACAACTTCATGTTCCCTACTACAATAGCACCTGATGCACTCCTTGATGATGCCATGCTTCACAACCGCCTCTTTTCCATACTCATCGCCCTCATCAGAATAAAGAATATTGTCCTCAATTATTGTGTATGGCCTTGTGATTTCTAACATGTGCTCAAATGCATCAAACCCATCATGTGAGCTGACAAATGACAAAAAACAGAAGGTCTCAGACAAACCCTTTTGTGCACTATCCGATTCATCATAACACCCACAAACCTTCTATGCCAAAATCGAGCCTCTATCATTGCTTCCTTGAGATTTACCATCTCTGTCATTGTCATAAATGATAGCAATACATACTGTGACGAAGTGGCAACGGTCTCCATCAAGCCACAGAGCAACTTCTTGAAGGCAGCCTTATCCCAACACATGCCTTTGGCAGATCCCTCTGAGGTGTCAAGCACACACAAGCTGATTGGAAGTTGTCCCTTGGAGTGACGTGTTAGAAAGCTCTCCCCCTCCATCTCCATGTTCACTTGAATAATTGTCCAAGGAAAACAAGATTGCGATGTAGACTTGTTACCCTCTATTGAACTAATCACCCAATCAACATAGATTGACGCGGCTTTTGGGAAATCAAGTGTGGACTTGCCAACTTGCAGCTTCTCTTTGACCCATGACTCACATGAACCCTTGAAGCTCTGATAAACAATTGAATCAATTTTGAACTAAGTTGCAAGGGCATCCCATGTTTGATGTTGGGGCGAAGGGTGACGTGAGTTGAACTCCTTGATGAGCGCTTCTTTCAGGGCTCTATCATGCTTAATCTCCATTGCCCGTTGAGACATTTCAATGGAGTCCTTGTCTTTGCTTGACTTGACCAAGACTATTTCTTTAGACTCAATCTATGCTTGAAGTGCACGTACATCTTCGTCTTCCAATCCTAGCAGACACCTCATATATGTTATTGTGGGATTTCGACCCTCAAGATCACCCTGCTTCACCAATGTCAAAATCCTAATCCATTGTTCGTAGATGTCATCATCATATGTGACCATGTGCGTGTCCTTGGTAGCAAAGTTTGCGCCCATTGATACGCTTGCAACTCCTACAAAATTCTGTATAAAAAAATCAAAATCATCTTAGACATTCTTCTAATCCAAATCATGTAATAGAGATAATAATGACACTAGTGCGATTCTCCCATTACCATGTCAAAAGCATGACTTGGTAACTAGAAGAATGGCACTAGTGCCATTCTCACATCAGGGAATTGACACTACTATCATTTCTTTTACAAAGCCATAAACATTCTTGAAATAAAAAATGCATACAAAACAAAGTTTATTACTTACATCCCAACTTTGTCGATCTTTATGCCCTTTGACAGCCCTTGGGCTGGTTTCTTTGGTCGTCCGAATGCAATCCACTGTGCCCTTAGGTGTTGTAAGATATCGATATATGGTTGATTTTTCAAAACGGTCTGTGCCTCCATGTTGGCCATTGATGATATCTTACAACTTGCTTCAATTGGTGCATTGACAACAATTCTCGCCTTCCTCCGTGTATAGAAACCTTTTCGTTGATTGAAGGCTTCTCCATGTGCTTTAGTTATAAATATCCTTGCAGCATAAATTGAATGCTGCCCTGCGAGAATCCAATAATTATACTCCTTTAACTTTTCCACCTTTATCTCTTCCTTGCACATCGGAGTATTTGTGCCTATGTGGTAAGGCATAAGATATGCACATGTTGCAGGAGGTCGTGCATTCATTGCAAAACTCTTGACCAAGTCATTGACATAGCTGAGTGTCAACGTCCTGTACACATATTGGCTTGGTGCTCTAAAGCAATCCATCACTGGGATCAACACCTCAAACTCCAAACCAAATGGGAAGTACTCTACGTACTCCATCAAGCCTGTCATACTTGTGTCCTTCCTTTCCAATTTCTTTTGTAGTGCCTTTAAGTCAACATCTAGCTGGATTTTCTTATACAGGATGATAGTTGCTTCAGATGATTTCTCACCATGTCCTGTTATATGTGTCTCACCACTCCCCGTTGCATCACCTCCACTTCCAATTCCATCAGTGACTATTCCCGTACCTCCCTGTTTTCCTCCTAAAGTTGTCTCTTTGTCTTTAGCATCCAGTTTATCCCCAATGCTTGTTTTTCCATCTAACCTTATTTCCTTCTCACCTGTTGTTTCCTCCTCACCGGTCTCTCTAGCCTTCTCTTTCAATGTGTTCTGAGACACTTGAGAGCTTGATCCAACAACATCACTTTTCTTGGTTCTTTTCGAAACTTTTCTACTCTTTTTTAAATCTTGCTTTATCCCTTTTGTTACCAAATCAAAGCTTTCTAATATCTGTTGGTTGGTATAATTTTCTGGCTCATTAATCCAACCCCTAGATATCATCGTGTCCTCCCCAGTAGCATTCATCCTCGCATGATCAAAACAAGCAGGATCCAATTGATACACATTGCCTCCCAATGTATGAATTTGGAGACAAGGAACGTTGTCTTTCTCGGTATCCTCCATCTCTTGAACTTGTCCAACATCTTCAAAAGTTTTTCCTTGGATGTTCATAAAACAATGCACTTTATGAAGTTTTTGGAGTTCGTTATTGTATATATCCAAAAACCATCCTCTTCTAGAACTAACTCCATCATAAACTGACACCTCTCGAACCTTTCGCTTTCCCTTGCTAGCCATTCTTGCAATGTTCTGTTAACAAAAGAACCAAGGACACAATAAAATGTATAATAGAAAATCATAACTGTAGTAGGAAATATTACAACCACAATGCAACTTCTATTAACAAAATAACCAAGGCGAAGCAACTTATATATGCATTATGAAAAACTATACCAACACAGCAAGCAAATATACACAATATCAATCTCCACATAGATTGACACAATTCCATATGATCTCTACACAGTGGAGACAGTGAACACTACACAGAAGAATGCACATGTGAGTTTAGCATTCCTTGTGCATGTTTTCAGGTCATGGTATGAGATTGGCACCACTGCCATTCTCCACTGGTGGCATTCTCCACAGAGATTGACACAGGCTTCTCAATGCCATTTCTTAAGGCCTAATAAGAGATTGGCACCACTGCCATTCTCCACTTGTACAGATGTTTACCCTACTATTCTAGGAGGGGTATTCCAATGATCATAGGAGAGTGGTGTCTGATTCCGATCCCCATGTGAGCGGAGACAGTGATCACTACATAAAAGAATGCACATGTGAGTTTAGGCTTCTCAATGCCATTTCTTAGGGCCAGCATGAGTTTGGCATCACTGCCATTCTCCGCTAGTGAATATCTAGCCAAACTAAACCTATAGATTGACATTCCACTAATTTTATTGGCCGGAGTAGGATAATGGCAAAAGTGCCAATGCACATGTGAGTTTAGGATTCCTTGTGCATGTTTTCAGGTCATGGTATGAGATTGGCACCGCTGCCGTTCTCCACTGGTGGCATTCTCCACAGAGATTGACACAATTCTATATGATCTCTACACAGCGGAGACAGTGATCACTACATAGAAGAATGCGCATTACCACCACATGTGAGCGGAGACAGTGATCACTACATAGAAGAATGCACATGTGAGTTTAGGCTTCTCAATGCCATTTCTTAGGGCCAGCATGAGTTTGGCATCACTGCCATTCTCCGCTAGTGAATATCTAGCAAAACTAAACCTATAGATTGAAATTCCATATGAACTCTACACAACGGAGACAGTGATCACTACATAGAAGAATGCACATGTGAGATTGGCACCACTGCCATTCTCCGCTAGTAGTAGTCTAGACAGACTCCACTTGTAGAAGAATCCACATGTGACTCTGATGATCTCGGAGATTGACACAATTCCATATGGTCTCGACACAGCGAAGACAGTGATCAATACATAGAAGAATGCACATGTGAGTTTAGGATTCCTTGTGCATGTTTTCAGGTCATGGTATGAGATTGGCAACACTGCCATTCTCCACTGGTGGCATTCTCCACAGAGATTGACACAATTCCATATGATCTCTGCACAGCAGAGACAAAAATCACTACATAGAAGAATGCACATCTGAGTTTAGGCTTCTCAATGCCATTTCTTAGGGCCTAACAAGAGATTGGCACCACTGCCATTCTTCACTTGTACAAATGTCTACCCTACTATTCTAGGAGGGGTATTCCAGTGATCGTAGGAGAGTGGTGTCCTATTCCATTGCACATGTGAGTTTGATGAACTCAGAGATTGACACAATTCCATATGATCTCTACACAGCGGAGACAGTGATCACTCCATAGAAGAATGCACATGTGAGTATAGGATTCCTTGTGCATGTTTGCAGGTCATGGTATGAGATTGGCACCACTGCCATTCTCCACTGGTGGCATTCTCCACAGACATTGACACAATTCCATATGATCTCTGCACAGTGGAGACAGTGATCACTACATAGAAGAATGCACATGTGAGTTTAGGCTTCTCAATGCCATTTCTTAGGGCCTAACAAGAGATTGGCACCACTGCCATTCTCCACTTGTACAAATGTCTACCCTACTATTCTAGGAGGGGCATTCCAGTGATCATAGGAGAGTGGTGTCCGATTCCAATCCACATGTGAGTTTGATGAACTCAGAGATTGACACAATTCCATATGATCTCTACACAGTGGAGACAGTGATCACTCCATAGAAGAATGCACATGTGAGTATAGGATTCCTTGTGCATGTTTGCAGGTCATGGCATGAGATTGGCACCACTGCCATTCTCCACTGGTGGCATTCTCCACAGACATTGACACAATTCCATATGATCTCTGCACAGCAGAGACAGTGATCACTACATATAAGAATGCACATGTGAGTTTAGGCTTCTCAATGCCATTTATTAGGGCCTAACAAGAGATTGGCACCATTGCCAATCTCCACTCGTACAAATGTCTACCCTATTATTCTAGGAGGGGCATTCCAGTGATCATAGGACAGTGGTTTCCTATTCCATTCCACATGTGAGTGATGATGATCTCAGAGATTGACACAATTCCATTTGATCTCTAAACAGCGGAGACAATGATCACTCCATAGAAGAATGCACATGTGAGTTTAGGATTCCTTGTGCATGTTTTCAGGTCATGGTATGAGATTGGCACAACTGCCATTCTCCACTGGTGGCATTCCCCACAGAGATTGGCACGTCTCAGAGTCTGAGAGTTTTACTCACCACAGCTCGCACGGAGATTCTTGAGGCAAGAAGGCTAAACTCCACCGGAGCTGCGAAGTTGATGGAGCTGGAAGCAAACAACACAATTGACGCTCAATCAGTTTGGTAGCTTCCTCTCTAATTCACGGATTTTTTGCTTTGAAACGCTGATTTTCTATTGTTTAAGGAACGAAGCGCTCCCTTGGATTCGCCATAACCAATTCCTATATTTTATTAAGCTTTCCATAGTTAAATTCAAGCAAAGCGTACGTACGAAAGCTTACGAAAGTTAAAGTTTTGAAAGCTTTTGTTAATCATCTCAGAAAGCTTAAATTTTAAAAGCTTACCGTACGTTTAGATCTTTGGAAGTGCGAATCCCTTCATTCTTTGGAAAAGCGAATCCTTCATGCTTCCATTCTTTGGAAAAGCGAATCCTTCATGCCTTTTTGGAAGTGCGAATCCCTTCAATCCTTCGAAAAGCACAGAGAATGAATAATAGTGAGCCATGAATTCTTCATGCTTCGTTGGAAGAGAATCCCTTCAATCTTTGGAAAAGCAAAGAGTAGAGAGGCTTGCTAAAGAGTGAGTAGGTGAACGATAGGCGGCGAGTCGAGCGGCGAGCATAGGAGCGATGAGAGTTTGAGTAGAACGACGATAGGGGGCAAGTGATGAGCGATAGGATTTTGAGTAGATGAGATGAGAGTGAGTTTTAGTAGATTAGCGATAAGAGTATCTTCTAAAGCTAGAGGCGAGCAGACGAAGGCATGCTGTGATGAAAGAAAAGAGAGGGCGAGTCGAGCGGCGAGCAGCAAGAGGAAAAACGAGGGCGAGTCGAGCGGCCAGCAGAAAAGGCAAAAGACAAAGCTAAAGTTAGGAACTCAAAAAAGCGAAGGGATGAAAGTCGTGCGAAAGTACAAATGAGATAACGATGGGCTCGAAAGCAGCACAGCATGCGAGGCAATCAACCTAGGGCAACGAGAAGGTACTAGGGTTTTTTAATTTTTTACCTTCGTTAGTTTAACCTTTTGCATTTAGTTAAAAAAAACGTTTAATAAACCACACAAGGCGCTAGAAGTCTCTTGTAATAGGCTTTACAAGAACCACACAAGGCTCTAAAAGCCTCTTGTAATAGGCTTTACAAGAACTACAGTCTTTTCAAGAGCATAAGAATATTAATTGTGGCTTTAATGAATGCTTAGTTAAAAGAAAGCGTTAATAAATTGTATGTAACCTATCTACTAAAAAAGTAGACGAAGATGGAGAGTATCAGCATTTGATTGTGCCAACCAAAAATCTATTTTTGGTCAATGCCATCCCATTCTGCAAGATATTATAGGGAACGAAAACCTTACATATAAATTCTTTACGAATTATGTTAATTTAGAGAATGGAAACATACACACACACACCATCGACACGGACGTGCATGGATGCACACATGTAAACATATATACACACCCAAGCACACATGTAAACATATATACACACCTATGTGCATGTGCGTGGAACACACACACGCACACGCGGGCATGCACATGCTCACACACGCATGCAGAGAGGGGGAGAGAGAGAGAGAGAGAGAGAGAGAGAGAGAGGTTCTTAGCAAATGGTTGCTTTTAGTTCAGATGACATTCTTACTTACTCTACCAGACCCCGAATGAGCAATGGGAAGTAGAATAAAGAGAGATATTCCATTTGTACTAGGATGAAGCATCTTCCTATACCAATGTGAGGAGATCTTACCCTACGTACCACTACTTGGCTTAATGGGATTTAGCCTCTAGTAGACTTTGTTCTCATGTCTAAGTCAAATTGGCATGCCTTATGGAGATTAGGAGGGTCCAATCAGGCACTCTGTGGCTAAAACAATTCTCACAAGAAGTTCCTAAAACACTTTCAAACCCTCATACTTATTATTAATGAGAAAAGAATCTCCCAATCACCATCAAAATCAAGAAACATAACAATATTGCAACTTCATGTTCCGAGATTGAGACGCTAGAACACAACCTCCATTTGTG